>NW_028232019.1:0-430000 GCF_054491065.1 Syngnathus leptorhynchus
TACCAGGCAGCCAAAGGGCCGAGGCCTCACGCTCGACCACGCCGGCGCAGAGTTCCAGCAGCTCGGATAAGCTCTGTCACTCACCCGCCGCGCAGCCACCGGTAACGGGGAAATGTCGCCGCCTTGTGGACACGCCGTTGTAAATGAATGGGCTTTCGCACTTAGTGCAATTTTCGCCAACTCTCTGACTTAGAGCTATGGAAGTATGGAGCTATGGAGCCACCAGCCACCCAGGCTGGAGCTATGGAGCTCTGGAGGTATGGAGCTCAGGTGCTATGGAAGTATGGAGCTATGGAGCTATGGAAGTATGGAGCTATGGAGCTATGGAGCTCTGGAAGTATGGAGCTATGGAGCTCTGGAGGTATGGAGCTATGGAGCCCTGGAGCCCTGGAGCTATGGAGCTCTGGTGCTATGGAGGTATGGAGCTCTGGAGGTATGGAGCTCTGGAGGTATGGAGCTATGGAGCTATGGAGCCCTGGAGCTATGGAGCTATGGAGCCCTGGAGCTATGGAGCTATGGAGCCCTGGAGCTATGGAGCTATGGAGCTCTGGTGCTATGGAGCTATGGAGCTCTGGTGCTATGGAGCTATGGAGCTCTGGTGCTATGGAGCTATGGAGCTCTGGTGCTATGGAGCTATGGAGCTCTGGAAGTATGGAGCTATGGAGCTCTGGAGGTATGGAGCTATGGAGCCCTGGAGCTATGGAGCCCTGGAGCTATGGAAGTATGGAGCTCTGGTGCTATGGAGCTATGGAGCTCTGGTGCTATGGAGCTATGGAGCTCTGGAGCTATGGAGCTCTGGAGGTATGGAGCTATTGAGCTATGGAGCTCTGGAGGTATGGAGCTATGGAGCTATGGAAGTATGGAGCTCTGGTGCTATGGAGCTATGGAGCTCTGGTGCTATGGAGCTATGGAGCTCTGGAGGTATGGAGCTATGGAGCTATGGAGCTCTGGAGGTATGGAGCTATGGAGCTATGGAAGTATGGAGCTCTGGTGCTATGGAGCTATGGAGCTCTGGTGCTATGGAGCTATGGAGCTCTGGTGCTATGGAGCTATGGAGCTATGGAGCTCTGGAAGTATGGAGCTCTGGTGCTATGGAGCTATGGAGCTCTGGTGCTATGGAGCTATGGAGCTCTGGTGCTATGGAGCTATGGAGCTCTGGTGCTATGGAGCTCTGGTGCTATGGAGCTATGGAGCTCTGGTGCTATGGAGCTATGGAGCTCTGGAGGTATGGAGCTCTGGAGGTATGGAGCTCTGGAGGTATGGAGCTTTGGAGCCCTGGAGCTCTGGAGGTATGGAGCTATGGTGCTATGGAGCTCTGAAGCCATGGAGCTCTGGTGCTATGGAGCTCTGGAGCTCTGGAGGTATGGAGCTCTGGAGGTATGGAGCTATGGAGCCCTGGAGCTCTGGAGGTATGGAGCTATGGTGCTATGGAGCTCTGAAGCCATGGAGCTCTGGTGCTATGGAGCTCTGGAGCTCTGGAGGTATGGAGCTCTGGAGGTATGGAGCTATGGAGCCCTGGAGCTCTGGAGGTATGGAGCTATGGTGCTATGGAGCTCTGAAGCCATGGAGCTCTGGTGCTATGGAGCTCTGGAGCTCTGGAGGTATGGAGCTCTGGAGGTATGGAGCTCTGGAGGTATGGAGCTATGGAGCCCTGGAGCTCTGGAGGTATGGAGCTATGGTGCTATGGAGCTCTGAAGCCATGGAGCTCTGGTGCTATGGAGCTCTGGAGGTATGGAGCTCTGGAGGTATGGAGCTCTGGAGGTATGGAGCTATGGAGCCCTGGAGCTCTGGAGGTATGGAGCTATGGTGCTATGGAGCTCTGAAGCCATGGAGCTCTGGTGCTATGGAGCTCTGGAGGTATGGTGCTATGGAGCTATGGAGGTATGGAGCCACCAGCCAGCACCCTCCGTGGCTGGATCAATGGAAGTGTTTTAGGTACCAGGCAGCCAAAGGGCCGAGGCCTCACGCTCGACCACGCCGGCGCAGAGTTCCAGCAGCTCGGATAAGCTCTGTCACTCACCCGCCGCGCAGCCACCGGTAACGGGGAAATGTCGCCGCCTTGTGGACACGCCGTTGTAAATGAATGGGCTTTCGCACTTAGTGCAATTTTCGCCAACTCTCTGACTTAGAGCTATGGAAGTATGGAGCTATGGAGCCACCAGCCACCCAGGCTGGAGCTCTGGAGCTCTGGAGGTATGGAGCTCTGGTGCTATGGAAGTATGGAGCTCTGGTGCTATGGAAGTATGGAGCTATGGAGGTATGGAAGTATGGAGCTATGGAAGTATGGAGCTATGGAGCTCTGGAAGTATGGAGCTATGGAGCTCTGGAGGTATGGAGCCCTGGAGCTATGGAGGTCCTGGAGCTATGGAAGTATGGAGCTCTGGTGCTATGGAGCTATGGAGCTCTGTTGCTATGGAGCTATGGAGCTATGGAGCTCTGGAGCTATGGAGCTCTGGAGGTATGCAGCTATGGAGCTATGGAGCTCTGGAGGTATGGAGCTATGGAGCTATGGAAGTATGGAGCTCTGGTGCTATGGAGCTATGGAGCTCTGGTGCTATGGAGCTATGGAGCTCTGGTGCTATGGAGCTATGGAGCTATGGAGCTCTGGAAGTATGGAGCTCTGGTGCTATGGAGCTATGGAGCTCTGGTGCTATGGAGCTATGGAGCTCTGGTGCTATGGAGCTATGGAGCTCTGGTGCTATGGAGCTCTGGTGCTATGGAGCTCTGGTGCTATGGAGCTATGGAGCTCTGGTGCTATGGAGCTATGGAGCTCTGGAGGTATGGAGCTCTGGAGGTATGGAGCTCTGGAGGTATGGAGCTATGGAGCCCTGGAGCTCTGGAGGTATGGAGCTATGGTGCTATGGAGCTCTGAAGCCATGGAGCTCTGGTGCTATGGAGCTCTGGAGCTCTGGAGGTATGGAGCTCTGGAGGTATGGAGCTATGGAGCCCTGGAGCTCTGGAGGTATGGAGCTATGGAGCTCTGAAGCCATGGAGCTCTGGTGCTATGGAGCTCTGGAGCTCTGGAGGTATGGAGCTCTGGAGGTATGGAGCTCTGGAGGTATGGAGCTATGGAGCCCTGGAGCTCTGGAGGTATGGAGCTATGGTGCTATGGAGCTCTGAAGCCATGGAGCTCTGGTGCTATGGAGCTCTGGAGGTATGGAGCTCTGGAGGTATGGAGCTCTGGAGGTATGGAGCTATGGAGCCCTGGAGCTCTGGAGGTATGGAGCTATGGTGCTATGGAGCTCTGAAGCCATGGAGCTCTGGTGCTATGGAGCTCTGGAGGTATGGAGCTCTGGAGGTATGGAGCTCTGGAGGTATGGAGCTATGGAGCCCTGGAGCTCTGGAGGTATGGAGCTATGGTGCTATGGAGCTCTGAAGCCATGGAGCTCTGGTGCTATGGAGCTATGAAGCTCTGGTGCTATGGAGCTATGGAGCTCTGGTGCTATGGAGCTATGGAGGTATGGAGCCACCAGCCAGCACCCTCCGTGGCTGGATCAATGGAAGTGTTTTAGGTACCAGGCAGCCAAAGGGCCGAGGCCTCACGCTCGACCACGCCGGCGCAGAGTTCCAGCCGCTCGGATAAGCTCTGTCACTCACCCGCCGCGCAGCCACCGGTAACGGGGAAATGTCGCCGCCTGGCGGACACGCCGTTGTAAATGAATGGGCTTTCGCACTTAGTGCAATTTTCGCCAACTCTCTGACTTAGAGCTATGGAAGTATGGAGCTATGGAGCCACCAGCCACCCAGGCTGGAGCTATGGAGCTCTGGAGGTATGGAGCTCAGGTGCTATGGAAGTATGGAGCTATGGAGCTATGGAAGTATGGAGCTATGGAGCTATGGAGCTCTGGAAGTATGGAGCTATGGAGCTCTGGAGGTATGGAGCTATGGAGCCCTGGAGCTATGGAGCTCTGGTGCTATGGAGGTATGGAGCTCTGGAGGTATGGAGCTCTGGAGGTATGGAGCTATGGAGCTATGGAGCCCTGGAGCTATGGAGCTATGGAGCCCTGGAGCTATGGAGCTATGGAGCCCTGGAGCTATGGAGCTATGGAGCTCTGGTGCTATGGAGCTATGGAGCTCTGGTGCTATGGAGCTATGGAGCTCTGGTGCTATGGAGCTATGGAGCTCTGGTGCTATGGAGCTATGGAGCTCTGGAAGTATGGAGCTATGGAGCTCTGGAGGTATGGAGCTATGGAGCCCTGGAGCTATGGAGCCCTGGAGCTATGGAAGTATGGAGCTCTGGTGCTATGGAGCTATGGAGCTCTGGTGCTATGGAGCTATGGAGCTATGGAGCTATGGAGCTCTGGAGGTATGGAGCTATGGAGCTATGGAGCTCTGGAGGTATGGAGCTATGGAGCTATGGAAGTATGGAGCTCTGGTGCTATGGAGCTATGGAGCTCTGGTGCTATGGAGCTATGGAGCTCTGGTGCTATGGAGCTATGGAGCTATGGAGCTCTGGAAGTATGGAGCTCTGGTGCTATGGAGCTATGGAGCTCTGGTGCTATGGAGCTATGGAGCTCTGGTGCTATGGAGCTATGGAGCTATGGAGCTCTGGTGCTATGGAGCTCTGGTGCTATGGAGCTCTGGTGCTATGGAGCTATGGAGCTCTGGTGCTATGGAGCTATGGAGCTCTGGAGGTATGGAGCTCTGGAGGTATGGAACTCTGGAGGTATGGAGCTTTGGAGCCCTGGAGCTCTGGAGGTATGGAGCTATGGTGCTATGGAGCTCTGAAGCCATGGAGCTCTGGTGCTATGGAGCTCTGGAGCTCTGGAGGTATGGAGCTCTGGAGGTATGGAGCTATGGAGCCCTGGAGCTCTGGAGGTATGGAGCTATGGTGCTATGGAGCTCTGAAGCCATGGAGCTCTGGTGCTATGGAGCTCTGGAGCTCTGGAGGTATGGAGCTCTGGAGGTATGGAGCTATGGAGCCCTGGAGCTCTGGAGGTATGGAGCTATGGTGCTATGGAGCTCTGAAGCCATGGAGCTCTGGTGCTATGGAGCTCTGGAGCTCTGGAGGTATGGAGCTCTGGAGGTATGGAGCTCTGGAGGTATGGAGCTATGGAGCCCTGGAGCTCTGGAGGTATGGAGCTATGGTGCTATGGAGCTCTGAAGCCATGGAGCTCTGGTGCTATGGAGCTCTGGAGGTATGGAGCTCTGGAGGTATGGAGCTCTGGAGGTATGGAGCTATGGAGCCCTGGAGCTCTGGAGGTATGGAGCTATGGTGCTATGGAGCTCTGAAGCCATGGAGCTCTGGTGCTATGGAGCTATGGAGCTCTGGTGCTATGGAGCTATGGAGGTATGGAGCCACCAGCCAGCACCCTCCGTGGCTGGATCAATGGAAGTGTTTTAGGTACCAGGCAGCCAAAGGGCCGAGGCCTCACGCTCGACCACGCCGGCGCAGAGTTCCAGCCGCTCGGATAAGCTCTGTCACTCACCCGCCGCGCAGCCACCGGTAACGGGGAAATGTCGCCGCCTTGTGGACACGCCGTTGTAAATGAATGGGCTTTCGCACTTAGTGCAATTTTCGCCAACTCTCTGACTGGAGCTATGGAAGTATGGAGCTATGGAGCCACCAGCCACCCAGGCTGGAGCTATGGAGCTCTGGAGGTATGGAGCTCTGGTGCTATGGAAGTATGGAGCTATGGAGCTATGGAAGTATGGAGCTATGGAGCTATGGAGCTCTGGAAGTATGGAGCTATGGAGCTCTGGAGGTATGGAGCTATGGAGCCCTGGAGCCCTGGAGCTATGGAGCCCTGGAGCTATGGAGCTATGGAGCCCTGGAGCTATGGAGCTATGGAGCCCTGGAGCTATGGAGCTATGGAGCTCTGGTGCTATGGAGCTATGGAGCTCTGGTGCTATGGAGCTATGGAGCTCTGGTGCTATGGAGCTATGGAGCTCTGGAAGTATGGAGCTATGGAGCTCTGGAGGTATGGAGCTATGGAGCTCTGGAGGTATGGAGCTATGGAGCCCTGGAGCTATGGAGCCCTGGAGCTATGGAAGTATGGAGCTCTGGTGCTATGGAGCTATGGAGCTCTGGTGCTATGGAGCTATGGAGCTCTGGAGCTATGGAGCTCTGGAGGTATGGAGCTATGGAGCTCTGGAGGTATGGAGCTATGGAGCTATGGAAGTATGGAGCTCTGGTGCTTTGGAGCCCTGGAGCTCTGGAGGTATGGAGCTATGGTGCTATGGAGCTCTGAAGCCATGGAGCTCTGGTGCTATGGAGCTATGGAGCTCTGGTGCTATGGAGCTATGGAGGTATGGAGCCACCAGCCAGCACCCTCCGTGGCTGGATCAATGGAAGTGTTTTAGGTACCAGGCAGCCAAAGGGCCGAGGCCTCACGCTCGACCACGCCGGCGCAGAGTTCCAGCCGCTCGGATAAGCTCTGTCACTCACCCGACGCGCAGCCACCGGTAACGGGGAAATGTCGCCGCCTTGTGGACACGCCGTTGTAAATGAATGGGCTTTCGCACTTAGTGCAATTTTCGCCAACTCTCTGACTTAGAGCTATGGAAGTATGGAGCTATGGAGCCACCAGCCACCCAGGCTGGAGCTCTGGAGCTCTGGAGGTATGGAGCTCTGGTGCTATGGAAGTATGGAGCTCTGGTGCTATGGAAGTATGGAGCTATGGAGGTATGGAAGTATGGAGCTATGGAAGTATGGAGCTATGGAGCTCTGGAAGTATGGAGCTATGGAGCTCTGGAGGTATGGAGCCCTGGAGCTATGGAGCCCTGGAGCTATGGAAGTATGGAGCTCTGGTGCTATGGAGCTATGGAGCTCTGGTGCTATGGAGCTATGGAGCTATGGAGCTCTGGAGCTATGGAGCTCTGGAGGTATGGAGCTATGGAGCTATGGAGCTCTGGAGGTATGGAGCTATAGAGCTATGGAAGTATGGAGCTCTGGTGCTATGGAGCTATGGAGCTCTGGTGCTATGGAGCTATGGAGCTCTGGTGCTATGGAGCTATGGAGCTATGGAGCTCTGGAAGTATGGAGCTCTGGTGCTATGGAGCTATGGAGCTCTGGTGCTATGGAGCTATGGAGCTCTGGTGCTATGGAGCTCTGGTGCTATGGAGCTCTGGTGCTATGGAGCTATGGAGCTCTGGTGCTATGGAGCTATGGAGCTCTGGAGGTATGGAGCTCTGGAGGTATGGAGCTCTGGAGGTATGGAGCTATGGAGCCCTGGAGCTCTGGAGGTATGGAGCTATGGTGCTATGGAGCTCTGAAGCCATGGAGCTCTGGTGCTATGGAGCTCTGGAGCTCTGGAGGTATGGAGCTCTGGAGGTATGGAGCTATGGAGCCCTGGAGCTCTGGAGGTATGGAGCTATGGAGCTCTGAAGCCATGGAGCTCTGGTGCTATGGAGCTCTGGAGCTCTGGAGGTATGGAGCTCTGGAGGTATGGAGCTCTGGAGGTATGGAGCTATGGAGCCCTGGAGCTCTGGAGGTATGGAGCTATGGTGCTATGGAGCTCTGAAGCCATGGAGCTCTGGTGCTATGGAGCTCTGGAGGTATGGAGCTCTGGAGGTATGGAGCTCTGGAGGTATGGAGCTATGGAGCCCTGGAGCTCTGGAGGTATGGAGCTATGGTGCTATGGAGCTCTGAAGCCATGGAGCTCTGGTGCTATGGAGCTCTGGAGGTATGGAGCTCTGGAGGTATGGAGCTCTGGAGGTATGGAGCTATGGAGCCCTGGAGCTCTGGAGGTATGGAGCTATGGTGCTATGGAGCTCTGAAGCCATGGAGCTCTGGTGCTATGGAGCTATGGAGCTCTGGTGCTATGGAGCTATGGAGGTATGGAGCCACCAGCCAGCACCCTCCGTGGCTGGATCAATGGAAGTGTTTTAGGTACCAGGCAGCCAAAGGGCCGAGGCCTCACGCTCGACCACGCCGGCGCAGAGTTCCAGCCGCTCGGATAAGCTCTGTCACTCACCCGCCGCGCAGCCACCGGTAACGGGGAAATGTCGCCGCCTGGCGGACACGCCGTTGTAAATGAATGGGCTTTCGCACTTAGTGCAATTTTCGCCAACTCTCTGACTTAGAGCTATGGAAGTATGGAGCTATGGAGCCACCAGCCACCCAGGCTGGAGCTATGGAGCTCTGGAGGTATGGAGCTCAGGTGCTATGGAAGTATGGAGCTATGGAGCTATGGAAGTATGGAGCTATGGAGCTATGGAGCTCTGGAAGTATGGAGCTATGGAGCTCTGGAGGTATGGAGCTATGGAGCCCTGGAGCCCTGGAGCTATGGAGCTCTGGTGCTATGGAGGTATGGAGCTCTGGAGGTATGGAGCTCTGGAGGTATGGAGCTATGGAGCTATGGAGCCCTGGAGCTATGGAGCTATGGAGCCCTGGAGCTATGGAGCTATGGAGCCCTGGAGCTATGGAGCTATGGAGCTCTGGTGCTATGGAGCTATGGAGCTCTGGTGCTATGGAGCTATGGAGCTCTGGTGCTATGGAGCTATGGAGCTCTGGTGCTATGGAGCTATGGAGCTCTGGAAGTATGGAGCTATGGAGCTCTGGAGGTATGGAGCTATGGAGCCCTGGAGCTATGGAGCCCTGGAGCTATGGAAGTATGGAGCTCTGGTGCTATGGAGCTATGGAGCTCTGGTGCTATGGAGCTATGGAGCTCTGGAGCTATGGAGCTCTGGAGGTATGGAGCTATGGAGCTATGGAGCTCTGGAGGTATGGAGCTATGGAGCTATGGAAGTATGGAGCTCTGGTGCTATGGAGCTATGGAGCTCTGGTGCTATGGAGCTATGGAGCTCTGGTGCTATGGAGCTATGGAGCTATGGAGCTCTGGAAGTATGGAGCTCTGGTGCTATGGAGCTATGGAGCTCTGGTGCTATGGAGCTATGGAGCTCTGGTGCTATGGAGCTATGGTGCTATGGAGCTCTGGAGGTATGGAGCTCTGGAGGTATGGAGCTATGGAGCCCTGGAGCTCTGGAGGTATGGAGCTATGGTGCTATGGAGCTCTGAAGCCATGGAGCTCTGGTGCTATGGAGCTCTGGAGCTCTGGAGGTATGGAGCTCTGGAGGTATGGAGCTATGGAGCCCTGGAGCTCTGGAGGTATGGAGCTATGGTGCTATGGAGCTCTGAAGCCATGGAGCTCTGGTGCTATGGAGCTCTGGAGCTCTGGAGGTATGGAGCTCTGGAGGTATGGAGCTCTGGAGGTATGGAGCTATGGAGCCCTGGAGCTCTGGAGGTATGGAGCTATGGTGCTATGGAGCTCTGAAGCCATGGAGCTCTGGTGCTATGGAGCTCTGGAGGTATGGAGCTCTGGAGGTATGGAGCTCTGGAGGTATGGAGCTATGGAGCCCTGGAGCTCTGGAGGTATGGAGCTATGGTGCTATGGAGCTCTGAAGCCATGGAGCTCTGGTGCTATGGAGCTATGGAGCTCTGGTGCTATGGAGCTATGGAGGTATGGAGCCACCAGCCAGCACCCTCCGTGGCTGGATCAATGGAAGTGTTTTAGGTACCAGGCAGCCAAAGGGCCGAGGCCTCACGCTCGACCACGCCGGCGCAGAGTTCCAGCCGCTCGGATAAGCTCTGTCACTCACCCGCCGCGCAGCCACCGGTAACGGGGAAATGTCGCCGCCTTGTGGACACGCCGTTGTAAATGAATGGGCTTTCGCACTTAGTGCAATTTTCGCCAACTCTCTGACTTAGAGCTATGGAAGTATGGAGCTATGGAGCCACCAGCCACCCAGGCTGGAGCTCTGGAGCTCTGGAGGTATGGAGCTCTGGTGCTATGGAAGTATGGAGCTCTGGTGCTATGGAAGTATGGAGCTATGGAGGTATGGAAGTATGGAGCTATGGAAGTATGGAGCTATGGAGCTCTGGAAGTATGGAGCTATGGAGCTCTGGAGGTATGGAGCCCTGGAGCTATGGAAGTATGGAGCTCTGGTGCTATGGAGCTATGGAGCTCTGGTGCTATGGAGCTATGGAGCTATGGAGCTCTGGAGCTATGGAGCTCTGGAGGTATGGAGCTATGGAGCTATGGAGCTCTGGAGGTATGGAGCTATGGAGCTATGGAAGTATGGAGCTCTGGTGCTATGGAGCTATGGAGCTCTGGTGCTATGGAGCTATGGAGCTCTGGTGCTATGGAGCTATGGAGCTATGGAGCTCTGGAAGTATGGAGCTCTGGTGCTATGGAGCTATGGAGCTCTGGTGCTATGGAGCTATGGAGCTCTGGTGCTATGGAGCTCTGGTGCTATGGAGCTCTGGTGCTATGGAGCTATGGAGCTCTGGTGCTATGGAGCTCTGGAGGTATGGAGCTCTGGAGGTATGGAGCTCTGGAGGTATGGAGCTATGGAGCCCTGGAGCTCTGGAGGTATGGAGCTATGGTGCTATGGAGCTCTGAAGCCATGGAGCTCTGGTGCTATGGAGCTATGGAGCTCTGGTGCTATGGAGCTATGGAGCTATGGAGCTCTGGAAGTATGGAGCTCTGGTGCTATGGAGCTATGGAGCTCTGGTGCTATGGAGCTATGGAGCTCTGGTGCTATGGAGCTATGGAGCTCTGGTGCTATGGAGCTCTGGTGCTATGGAGCTCTGGTGCTATGGAGCTATGGAGCTCTGGTGCTATGGAGCTATGGAGCTCTGGAGGTATGGAGCTCTGGAGGTATGGAGCTCTGGAGGTATGGAGCTATGGAGCACTGGAGCTCTGGAGGTATGGAGCTATGGTGCTATGGAGCTCTGAAGCCATGGAGCTCTGGTGCTATGGAGCTCTGGAGCTCTGGAGGTATGGAGCTCTGGAGGTATGGAGCTATGGAGCCCTGGAGCTCTGGAGGTATGGAGCTATGGTGCTATGGAGCTCTGAAGCCATGGAGCTCTGGTGCTATGGAGCTCTGGAGCTCTGGAGGTATGGAGCTCTGGAGGTATGGAGCTCTGGAGGTATGGAGCTATGGAGCCCTGGATTTCTGGAGGTATGGAGCTATGGTGCTATGGAGCTCTGAAGCCATGGAGCTCTGGTGCTATGGAGCTCTGGAGGTATGGAGCTCTGGAGGTATGGAGCTCTGGAGGTATGGAGCTATGGAGCCCTGGAGCTCTGGAGGTATGGAGCTATGGTGCTATGGAGCTCTGAAGCCATGGAGCTCTGGTGCTATGGAGCTCTGGAGGTATGGAGCTCTGGAGGTATGGAGCTCTGGAGGTATGGAGCTATGGAGCCCTGGAGCTCTGGAGGTATGGAGCTATGGTGCTATGGAGCTCTGAAGCCATGGAGCTCTGGTGCTATGGAGCTATGGTGCTCTGGTGCTATGGAGCTATGGAGGTATGGAGCCACCAGCCAGCACCCTCCGTGGCTGGATCAATGGAAGTGTTTTAGGTACCAGGCAGCCAAAGGGCCGAGGCCTCACGCTCGACCACGCCGGCGCAGAGTTCCAGCCGCTCGGATAAGCTCTGTCACTCACCCGCCGCGCAGCCACCGGTAACGGGGAAATGTCGCCGCCTTGTGGACACGCCGTTGTAAATGAATGGGCTTTCGCACTTAGTGCAATTTTCGCCAACTCTCTGACTGGAGCTATGGAAGTATGGAGCTATGGAGCCACCAGCCACCCAGGCTGGAGCTATGGAGCTCTGGAGGTATGGAGCTCTGGTGCTATGGAAGTATGGAGCTATGGAGCTATGGAAGTATGGAGCTATGGAGCTATGGAGCTCTGGAAGTATGGAGCTATGGAGCTCTGGAGGTATGGAGCTATGGAGCCCTGGAGCCCTGGAGCTATGGAGCCCTGGAGCTATGGAGCTATGGAGCCCTGGAGCTATGGAGCTATGGAGCCCTGGAGCTATGGAGCTATGGAGCTCTGGTGCTATGGAGCTATGGAGCTCTGGTGCTATGGAGCTATGGAGCTCTGGTGCTATGGAGCTATGGAGCTCTGGTGCTATGGAGCTATGGAGCTCTGGAAGTATGGAGCTATGGAGCTCTGGAGGTATGGAGCTATGGAGCTCTGGAGGTATGGAGCTATGGAGCCCTGGAGCTATGGAGCCCTGGAGCTATGGAAGTATGGAGCTCTGGTGCTATGGAGCTATGGAGCTCTGGTGCTATGGAGCTATGGAGCTCTGGAGCTATGGAGCTCTGGAGGTATGGAGCTATGGAGCTCTGGAGGTATGGAGCTATGGAGCTATGGAAGTATGGAGCTCTGGTGCTATGGAGCTATGGCGCTCTGGTGCTATGGAGCTATGGAGCTCTGGTGCTATGGAGCTATGGAGCTATGGAGCTCTGGAAGTATGGAGCTCTGGTGCTATGGAGCTATGGAGCTCTGGTGCTATGGAGCTATGGAGCTCTGGTGCTATGGAGCTATGGAGCTCTGGTGCTATGGAGCTATGGTGCTATGGAGCTCTGGTGCTATGGAGCTATGGAGCTCTGGTGCTATGGAGCTATGGAGCTCTGGAGGTATGGAGCTCTGGAGGTATGGAGCTTTGGAGCCCTGGAGCTCTGGAGGTATGGAGCTATGGTGCTATGGAGCTCTGAAGCCATGGAGCTCTGGTGCTATGGAGCTATGGAGCTCTGGTGCTATGGAGCTATGGAGGTATGGAGCCACCAGCCAGCACCCTCCGTGGCTGGATCAATGGAAGTGTTTTAGGTACCAGGCAGCCAAAGGGCCGAGGCCTCACGCTCGACCACGCCGGCGCAGAGTTCCAGCCGCTCGGATAAGCTCTGTCACTCACCCGCCGCGCAGCCACCGGTAACGGGGAAATGTCGCCGCCTTGTGGACACGCCGTTGTAAATGAATGGGCTTTCGCACTTAGTGCAATTTTCGCCAACTCTCTGACTTAGAGCTATGGAAGTATGGAGCTATGGAGCCACCAGCCACCCAGGCTGGAGCTCTGGAGGTATGGAGCTCTGGTGCTATGGAAGTATGGAGCTCTGGTGCTATGGAAGTATGGAGCTATGGAGGTATGGAAGTATGGAGCTATGGAAGTATGGAGCTATGGAGCTCTGGAAGTATGGAGCTATGGAGCTCTGGAGGTATGGAGCCCTGGAGCTATGGAGCCCTGGAGCTATGGAAGTATGGAGCTCTGGTGCTATGGAGCTATGGAGCTCTGGTGCTATGGAGCTATGGAGCTATGGAGCTCTGGAGCTATGGAGCTCTGGAGGTATGGAGCTATGGAGCTATGGAGCTCTGGAGGTATGGAGCTATGGAGCTATGGAAGTATGGAGCTCTGGTGCTATGGAGCTATGGAGCTCTGGTGCTATGGAGCTATGGAGCTCTGGTGCTATGGAGCTATGGAGCTATGGAGCTCTGGAAGTATGGAGCTCTGGTGCTATGGAGCTATGGAGCTCTGGTGCTATGGAGCTATGGAGCTCTGGTGCTATGGAGCTCTGGTGCTATGGAGCTCTGGTGCTATGGAGCTATGGAGCTCTGGTGCTATGGAGCTCTGGAGGTATGGAGCTCTGGAGGTATGGAGCTCTGGAGGTATGGAGCTATGGAGCCCTGGAGCTCTGGAGGTATGGAGCTATGGTGCTATGGAGCTCTGAAGCCATGGAGCTCTGGTGCTATGGAGCTATGGAGCTCTGGTGCTATGGAGCTATGGAGCTATGGAGCTCTGGAAGTATGGAGCTCTGGTGCTATGGAGCTATGGAGCTCTGGTGCTATGGAGCTATGGAGCTCTGGTGCTATGGAGCTATGGAGCTCTGGTGCTATGGAGCTCTGGTGCTATGGAGCTCTGGTGCTATGGAGCTATGGAGCTCTGGTGCTATGGAGCTATGGAGCTCTGGAGGTATGGAGCTCTGGAGGTATGGAGCTCTGGAGGTATGGAGCTATGGAGCCCTGGAGCTCTGGAGGTATGGAGCTATGGTGCTATGGAGCTCTGAAGCCATGGAGCTCTGGTGCTATGGAGCTCTGGAGCTCTGGAGGTATGGAGCTCTGGAGGTATGGAGCTATGGAGCCCTGGAGCTCTGGAGGTATGGAGCTATGGTGCTATGGAGCTCTGAAGCCATGGAGCTCTGGTGCTATGGAGCTCTGGAGCTCTGGAGGTATGGAGCTCTGGAGGTATGGAGCTCTGGAGGTATGGAGCTATGGAGCCCTGGAGCTCTGGAGGTATGGAGCTATGGTGCTATGGAGCTCTGAAGCCATGGAGCTCTGGTGCTATGGAGCTCTGGAGGTATGGAGCTCTGGAGGTATGGAGCTCTGGAGGTATGGAGCTATGGAGCCCTGGAGCTCTGGAGGTATGGAGCTATGGTGCTATGGAGCTCTGAAGCCATGGAGCTCTGGTGCTATGGAGCTCTGGAGGTATGGAGCTCTGGAGGTATGGAGCTCTGGAGGTATGGAGCTATGGAGCCCTGGAGCTCTGGAGGTATGGAGCTATGGTGCTATGGAGCTCTGAAGCCATGGAGCTCTGGTGCTATGGAGCTATGGAGCTCTGGTGCTATGGAGGTATGGAGCTATGGAGCTATGGAGCTCTGGAGGTATGGAGCTATGGAGCTATGGAAGTATGGAGCTCTGGTGCTATGGAGCTATGGAGCTCTGGTGCTATGGAGCTATGGAGCTCTGGTGCTATGGAGCTATGGAGCTCTGGAAGTATGGAGCTCTGGTGCTATGGAGCTATGGAGCTCTGGTGCTATGGAGCTATGGAGCTCTGGTGCTATGGAGCTATGGAGCTCTGGTGCTATGGAGCTCTGGTGCTATGGAGCTCTGGTGCTATGGAGCTATGGAGCTCTGGTGCTATGGAGCTATGGAGCTCTGGAGGTATGGAGCTCTCGAGGTATGGAGCTTTGGAGCCCTGGAGCTCTGGAGGTATGGAGCTATGGTGCTATGGAGCTCTGAAGCCATGGAGCTCTGGTGCTATGGAGCTCTGGAGCTCTGGAGGTATGGAGCTCTGGAGGTATGGAGCTATGGAGCCCTGGAGCTCTGGAGGTATGGAGCTATGGTGCTATGGAGCTCTGAAGCCATGGAGCTCTGGTGCTATGGAGCTCTGGAGCTCTGGAGGTATGGAGCTCTGGAGGTATGGAGCTATGGAGCCCTGGAGCTCTGGAGGTATGGAGCTATGGTGCTATGGAGCTCTGAAGCCATGGAGCTCTGGTGCTATGGAGCTCTGGAGCTCTGGAGGTATGGAGCTCTGGAGGTATGGAGCTATGGAGCCCTGGAGCTCTGGAGGTATGGAGCTATGGTGCTATGGAGCTCTGAAGCCATGGAGCTCTGGTGCTATGGAGCTCTGGAGGTATGGAGCTCTGGAGGTATGGAGCTCTGGAGGTATGGAGCTATGGAGCCCTGGAGCTCTGGAGGTATGGAGCTATGGTGCTATGGAGCTCTGAAGCCATGGAGCTCTGGTGCTATGGAGCTCTGGAGGTATGGAGCTCTGGAGGTATGGAGCTCTGGAGGTATGGAGCTATGGAGCCCTGGAGCTCTGGAGGTATGGAGCTATGGTGCTATGGAGCTCTGAAGCCATGGAGCTCTGGTGCTATGGAGCTCTGGAGGTATGGAGCTCTGGAGGTATGGAGCTCTGGAGGTATGGAGCTATGGAGCCCTGGAGCTCTGGAGGTATGGAGCTATGGTGCTATGGAGCTCTGAAGCCATGGAGCTCTGGTGCTATGGAGCTATGGAGCTCTGGTGCTATGGAGCTATGGAGGTATGGAGCCACCAGCCAGCACCCTCCGTGGCTGGATCAATGGAAGTGTTTTAGGTACCAGGCAGCCAAAGGGCCGAGGCCTCACGCTCGACCACGCCGGCGCAGAGTTCCAGCAGCTCGGATAAGCTCTGTCACTCACCCGCCGCGCAGCCACCGGTAACGGGGAAATGTCGCCGCCTTGTGGACACGCCGTTGTAAATGAATGGGCTTTCGCACTTAGTGCAATTTTCGCCAACTCTCTGACTTAGAGCTATGGAAGTATGGAGCTATGGAGCCACCAGCCACCCAGGCTGGAGCTATGGAGCTCTGGAGGTATGGAGCTCAGGTGCTATGGAAGTATGGAGCTATGGAGCTATGGAAGTATGGAGCTATGGAGCTATGGAGCTCTGGAAGTATGGAGCTATGGAGCTCTGGAGGTATGGAGCTATGGAGCCCTGGAGCCCTGGAGCTATGGAGCTCTGGTGCTATGGAGGTATGGAGCTCTGGAGGTATGGAGCTCTGGAGGTATGGAGCTATGGAGCTATGGAGCCCTGGAGCTATGGAGCTATGGAGCCCTGGAGCTATGGAGCTATGGAGCCCTGGAGCTATGGAGCTATGGAGCTCTGGTGCTATGGAGCTATGGAGCTCTGGTGCTATGGAGCTATGGAGCTCTGGTGCTATGGAGCTATGGAGCTCTGGTGCTATGGAGCTATGGAGCTCTGGAAGTATGGAGCTATGGAGCTCTGGAGGTATGGAGCTATGGAGCCCTGGAGCTATGGAGCCCTGGAGCTATGGAAGTATGGAGCTCTGGTGCTATGGAGCTATGGAGCTCTGGTGCTATGGAGCTATGGAGCTCTGGAGCTATGGAGCTCTGGAGGTATGGAGCTATTGAGCTATGGAGCTCTGGAGGTATGGAGCTATGGAGCTATGGAAGTATGGAGCTCTGGTGCTATGGAGCTATGGAGCTCTGGTGCTATGGAGCTATGGAGCTCTGGAGGTATGGAGCTATGGAGCTATGGAGCTCTGGAGGTATGGAGCTATGGAGCTATGGAAGTATGGAGCTCTGGTGCTATGGAGCTATGGAGCTCTGGTGCTATGGAGCTATGGAGCTCTGGTGCTATGGAGCTATGGAGCTATGGAGCTCTGGAAGTATGGAGCTCTGGTGCTATGGAGCTATGGAGCTCTGGTGCTATGGAGCTATGGAGCTCTGGTGCTATGGAGCTATGGAGCTCTGGTGCTATGGAGCTCTGGTGCTATGGAGCTATGGAGCTCTGGTGCTATGGAGCTATGGAGCTCTGGAGGTATGGAGCTCTGGAGGTATGGAGCTCTGGAGGTATGGAGCTTTGGAGCCCTGGAGCTCTGGAGGTATGGAGCTATGGTGCTATGGAGCTCTGAAGCCATGGAGCTCTGGTGCTATGGAGCTCTGGAGCTCTGGAGGTATGGAGCTCTGGAGGTATGGAGCTATGGAGCCCTGGAGCTCTGGAGGTATGGAGCTATGGTGCTATGGAGCTCTGAAGCCATGGAGCTCTGGTGCTATGGAGCTCTGGAGCTCTGGAGGTATGGAGCTCTGGAGGTATGGAGCTATGGAGCCCTGGAGCTCTGGAGGTATGGAGCTATGGTGCTATGGAGCTCTGAAGCCATGGAGCTCTGGTGCTATGGAGCTCTGGAGCTCTGGAGGTATGGAGCTCTGGAGGTATGGAGCTCTGGAGGTATGGAGCTATGGAGCCCTGGAGCTCTGGAGGTATGGAGCTATGGTGCTATGGAGCTCTGAAGCCATGGAGCTCTGGTGCTATGGAGCTCTGGAGGTATGGAGCTCTGGAGGTATGGAGCTCTGGAGGTATGGAGCTATGGAGCCCTGGAGCTCTGGAGGTATGGAGCTATGGTGCTATGGAGCTCTGAAGCCATGGAGCTCTGGTGCTATGGAGCTCTGGAGGTATGGTGCTATGGAGCTATGGAGGTATGGAGCCACCAGCCAGCACCCTCCGTGGCTGGATCAATGGAAGTGTTTTAGGTACCAGGCAGCCAAAGGGCCGAGGCCTCACGCTCGACCACGCCGGCGCAGAGTTCCAGCAGCTCGGATAAGCTCTGTCACTCACCCGCCGCGCAGCCACCGGTAACGGGGAAATGTCGCCGCCTTGTGGACACGCCGTTGTAAATGAATGGGCTTTCGCACTTAGTGCAATTTTCGCCAACTCTCTGACTTAGAGCTATGGAAGTATGGAGCTATGGAGCCACCAGCCACCCAGGCTGGAGCTCTGGAGCTCTGGAGGTATGGAGCTCTGGTGCTATGGAAGTATGGAGCTCTGGTGCTATGGAAGTATGGAGCTATGGAGGTATGGAAGTATGGAGCTATGGAAGTATGGAGCTATGGAGCTCTGGAAGTATGGAGCTATGGAGCTCTGGAGGTATGGAGCCCTGGAGCTATGGAGGTCCTGGAGCTATGGAAGTATGGAGCTCTGGTGCTATGGAGCTATGGAGCTCTGTTGCTATGGAGCTATGGAGCTATGGAGCTCTGGAGCTATGGAGCTCTGGAGGTATGCAGCTATGGAGCTATGGAGCTCTGGAGGTATGGAGCTATGGAGCTATGGAAGTATGGAGCTCTGGTGCTATGGAGCTATGGAGCTCTGGTGCTATGGAGCTATGGAGCTCTGGTGCTATGGAGCTATGGAGCTATGGAGCTCTGGAAGTATGGAGCTCTGGTGCTATGGAGCTATGGAGCTCTGGTGCTATGGAGCTATGGAGCTCTGGTGCTATGGAGCTATGGAGCTCTGGTGCTATGGAGCTCTGGTGCTATGGAGCTCTGGTGCTATGGAGCTATGGAGCTCTGGTGCTATGGAGCTATGGAGCTCTGGAGGTATGGAGCTCTGGAGGTATGGAGCTCTGGAGGTATGGAGCTATGGAGCCCTGGAGCTCTGGAGGTATGGAGCTATGGTGCTATGGAGCTCTGAAGCCATGGAGCTCTGGTGCTATGGAGCTCTGGAGCTCTGGAGGTATGGAGCTCTGGAGGTATGGAGCTATGGAGCCCTGGAGCTCTGGAGGTATGGAGCTATGGAGCTCTGAAGCCATGGAGCTCTGGTGCTATGGAGCTCTGGAGCTCTGGAGGTATGGAGCTCTGGAGGTATGGAGCTCTGGAGGTATGGAGCTATGGAGCCCTGGAGCTCTGGAGGTATGGAGCTATGGTGCTATGGAGCTCTGAAGCCATGGAGCTCTGGTGCTATGGAGCTCTGGAGGTATGGAGCTCTGGAGGTATGGAGCTCTGGAGGTATGGAGCTATGGAGCCCTGGAGCTCTGGAGGTATGGAGCTATGGTGCTATGGAGCTCTGAAGCCATGGAGCTCTGGTGCTATGGAGCTCTGGAGGTATGGAGCTCTGGAGGTATGGAGCTCTGGAGGTATGGAGCTATGGAGCCCTGGAGCTCTGGAGGTATGGAGCTATGGTGCTATGGAGCTCTGAAGCCATGGAGCTCTGGTGCTATGGAGCTATGAAGCTCTGGTGCTATGGAGCTATGGAGCTCTGGTGCTATGGAGCTATGGAGGTATGGAGCCACCAGCCAGCACCCTCCGTGGCTGGATCAATGGAAGTGTTTTAGGTACCAGGCAGCCAAAGGGCCGAGGCCTCACGCTCGACCACGCCGGCGCAGAGTTCCAGCCGCTCGGATAAGCTCTGTCACTCACCCGCCGCGCAGCCACCGGTAACGGGGAAATGTCGCCGCCTGGCGGACACGCCGTTGTAAATGAATGGGCTTTCGCACTTAGTGCAATTTTCGCCAACTCTCTGACTTAGAGCTATGGAAGTATGGAGCTATGGAGCCACCAGCCACCCAGGCTGGAGCTATGGAGCTCTGGAGGTATGGAGCTCAGGTGCTATGGAAGTATGGAGCTATGGAGCTATGGAAGTATGGAGCTATGGAGCTATGGAGCTCTGGAAGTATGGAGCTATGGAGCTCTGGAGGTATGGAGCTATGGAGCCCTGGAGCTATGGAGCTCTGGTGCTATGGAGGTATGGAGCTCTGGAGGTATGGAGCTCTGGAGGTATGGAGCTATGGAGCTATGGAGCCCTGGAGCTATGGAGCTATGGAGCCCTGGAGCTATGGAGCTATGGAGCCCTGGAGCTATGGAGCTATGGAGCTCTGGTGCTATGGAGCTATGGAGCTCTGGTGCTATGGAGCTATGGAGCTCTGGTGCTATGGAGCTATGGAGCTCTGGTGCTATGGAGCTATGGAGCTCTGGAAGTATGGAGCTATGGAGCTCTGGAGGTATGGAGCTATGGAGCCCTGGAGCTATGGAGCCCTGGAGCTATGGAAGTATGGAGCTCTGGTGCTATGGAGCTATGGAGCTCTGGTGCTATGGAGCTATGGAGCTATGGAGCTATGGAGCTCTGGAGGTATGGAGCTATGGAGCTATGGAGCTCTGGAGGTATGGAGCTATGGAGCTATGGAAGTATGGAGCTCTGGTGCTATGGAGCTATGGAGCTCTGGTGCTATGGAGCTATGGAGCTCTGGTGCTATGGAGCTATGGAGCTATGGAGCTCTGGAAGTATGGAGCTCTGGTGCTATGGAGCTATGGAGCTCTGGTGCTATGGAGCTATGGAGCTCTGGTGCTATGGAGCTATGGAGCTATGGAGCTCTGGTGCTATGGAGCTCTGGTGCTATGGAGCTCTGGTGCTATGGAGCTATGGAGCTCTGGTGCTATGGAGCTATGGAGCTCTGGAGGTATGGAGCTCTGGAGGTATGGAACTCTGGAGGTATGGAGCTTTGGAGCCCTGGAGCTCTGGAGGTATGGAGCTATGGTGCTATGGAGCTCTGAAGCCATGGAGCTCTGGTGCTATGGAGCTCTGGAGCTCTGGAGGTATGGAGCTCTGGAGGTATGGAGCTATGGAGCCCTGGAGCTCTGGAGGTATGGAGCTATGGTGCTATGGAGCTCTGAAGCCATGGAGCTCTGGTGCTATGGAGCTCTGGAGCTCTGGAGGTATGGAGCTCTGGAGGTATGGAGCTATGGAGCCCTGGAGCTCTGGAGGTATGGAGCTATGGTGCTATGGAGCTCTGAAGCCATGGAGCTCTGGTGCTATGGAGCTCTGGAGCTCTGGAGGTATGGAGCTCTGGAGGTATGGAGCTCTGGAGGTATGGAGCTATGGAGCCCTGGAGCTCTGGAGGTATGGAGCTATGGTGCTATGGAGCTCTGAAGCCATGGAGCTCTGGTGCTATGGAGCTCTGGAGGTATGGAGCTCTGGAGGTATGGAGCTCTGGAGGTATGGAGCTATGGAGCCCTGGAGCTCTGGAGGTATGGAGCTATGGTGCTATGGAGCTCTGAAGCCATGGAGCTCTGGTGCTATGGAGCTATGGAGCTCTGGTGCTATGGAGCTATGGAGGTATGGAGCCACCAGCCAGCACCCTCCGTGGCTGGATCAATGGAAGTGTTTTAGGTACCAGGCAGCCAAAGGGCCGAGGCCTCACGCTCGACCACGCCGGCGCAGAGTTCCAGCCGCTCGGATAAGCTCTGTCACTCACCCGCCGCGCAGCCACCGGTAACGGGGAAATGTCGCCGCCTTGTGGACACGCCGTTGTAAATGAATGGGCTTTCGCACTTAGTGCAATTTTCGCCAACTCTCTGACTGGAGCTATGGAAGTATGGAGCTATGGAGCCACCAGCCACCCAGGCTGGAGCTATGGAGCTCTGGAGGTATGGAGCTCTGGTGCTATGGAAGTATGGAGCTATGGAGCTATGGAAGTATGGAGCTATGGAGCTATGGAGCTCTGGAAGTATGGAGCTATGGAGCTCTGGAGGTATGGAGCTATGGAGCCCTGGAGCCCTGGAGCTATGGAGCCCTGGAGCTATGGAGCTATGGAGCCCTGGAGCTATGGAGCTATGGAGCCCTGGAGCTATGGAGCTATGGAGCTCTGGTGCTATGGAGCTATGGAGCTCTGGTGCTATGGAGCTATGGAGCTCTGGTGCTATGGAGCTATGGAGCTCTGGAAGTATGGAGCTATGGAGCTCTGGAGGTATGGAGCTATGGAGCTCTGGAGGTATGGAGCTATGGAGCCCTGGAGCTATGGAGCCCTGGAGCTATGGAAGTATGGAGCTCTGGTGCTATGGAGCTATGGAGCTCTGGTGCTATGGAGCTATGGAGCTCTGGAGCTATGGAGCTCTGGAGGTATGGAGCTATGGAGCTCTGGAGGTATGGAGCTATGGAGCTATGGAAGTATGGAGCTCTGGTGCTTTGGAGCCCTGGAGCTCTGGAGGTATGGAGCTATGGTGCTATGGAGCTCTGAAGCCATGGAGCTCTGGTGCTATGGAGCTATGGAGCTCTGGTGCTATGGAGCTATGGAGGTATGGAGCCACCAGCCAGCACCCTCCGTGGCTGGATCAATGGAAGTGTTTTAGGTACCAGGCAGCCAAAGGGCCGAGGCCTCACGCTCGACCACGCCGGCGCAGAGTTCCAGCCGCTCGGATAAGCTCTGTCACTCACCCGACGCGCAGCCACCGGTAACGGGGAAATGTCGCCGCCTTGTGGACACGCCGTTGTAAATGAATGGGCTTTCGCACTTAGTGCAATTTTCGCCAACTCTCTGACTTAGAGCTATGGAAGTATGGAGCTATGGAGCCACCAGCCACCCAGGCTGGAGCTCTGGAGCTCTGGAGGTATGGAGCTCTGGTGCTATGGAAGTATGGAGCTCTGGTGCTATGGAAGTATGGAGCTATGGAGGTATGGAAGTATGGAGCTATGGAAGTATGGAGCTATGGAGCTCTGGAAGTATGGAGCTATGGAGCTCTGGAGGTATGGAGCCCTGGAGCTATGGAGCCCTGGAGCTATGGAAGTATGGAGCTCTGGTGCTATGGAGCTATGGAGCTCTGGTGCTATGGAGCTATGGAGCTATGGAGCTCTGGAGCTATGGAGCTCTGGAGGTATGGAGCTATGGAGCTATGGAGCTCTGGAGGTATGGAGCTATAGAGCTATGGAAGTATGGAGCTCTGGTGCTATGGAGCTATGGAGCTCTGGTGCTATGGAGCTATGGAGCTCTGGTGCTATGGAGCTATGGAGCTATGGAGCTCTGGAAGTATGGAGCTCTGGTGCTATGGAGCTATGGAGCTCTGGTGCTATGGAGCTATGGAGCTCTGGTGCTATGGAGCTCTGGTGCTATGGAGCTCTGGTGCTATGGAGCTATGGAGCTCTGGTGCTATGGAGCTATGGAGCTCTGGAGGTATGGAGCTCTGGAGGTATGGAGCTCTGGAGGTATGGAGCTATGGAGCCCTGGAGCTCTGGAGGTATGGAGCTATGGTGCTATGGAGCTCTGAAGCCATGGAGCTCTGGTGCTATGGAGCTCTGGAGCTCTGGAGGTATGGAGCTCTGGAGGTATGGAGCTATGGAGCCCTGGAGCTCTGGAGGTATGGAGCTATGGAGCTCTGAAGCCATGGAGCTCTGGTGCTATGGAGCTCTGGAGCTCTGGAGGTATGGAGCTCTGGAGGTATGGAGCTCTGGAGGTATGGAGCTATGGAGCCCTGGAGCTCTGGAGGTATGGAGCTATGGTGCTATGGAGCTCTGAAGCCATGGAGCTCTGGTGCTATGGAGCTCTGGAGGTATGGAGCTCTGGAGGTATGGAGCTCTGGAGGTATGGAGCTATGGAGCCCTGGAGCTCTGGAGGTATGGAGCTATGGTGCTATGGAGCTCTGAAGCCATGGAGCTCTGGTGCTATGGAGCTCTGGAGGTATGGAGCTCTGGAGGTATGGAGCTCTGGAGGTATGGAGCTATGGAGCCCTGGAGCTCTGGAGGTATGGAGCTATGGTGCTATGGAGCTCTGAAGCCATGGAGCTCTGGTGCTATGGAGCTATGGAGCTCTGGTGCTATGGAGCTATGGAGGTATGGAGCCACCAGCCAGCACCCTCCGTGGCTGGATCAATGGAAGTGTTTTAGGTACCAGGCAGCCAAAGGGCCGAGGCCTCACGCTCGACCACGCCGGCGCAGAGTTCCAGCCGCTCGGATAAGCTCTGTCACTCACCCGCCGCGCAGCCACCGGTAACGGGGAAATGTCGCCGCCTGGCGGACACGCCGTTGTAAATGAATGGGCTTTCGCACTTAGTGCAATTTTCGCCAACTCTCTGACTTAGAGCTATGGAAGTATGGAGCTATGGAGCCACCAGCCACCCAGGCTGGAGCTATGGAGCTCTGGAGGTATGGAGCTCAGGTGCTATGGAAGTATGGAGCTATGGAGCTATGGAAGTATGGAGCTATGGAGCTATGGAGCTCTGGAAGTATGGAGCTATGGAGCTCTGGAGGTATGGAGCTATGGAGCCCTGGAGCCCTGGAGCTATGGAGCTCTGGTGCTATGGAGGTATGGAGCTCTGGAGGTATGGAGCTCTGGAGGTATGGAGCTATGGAGCTATGGAGCCCTGGAGCTATGGAGCTATGGAGCCCTGGAGCTATGGAGCTATGGAGCCCTGGAGCTATGGAGCTATGGAGCTCTGGTGCTATGGAGCTATGGAGCTCTGGTGCTATGGAGCTATGGAGCTCTGGTGCTATGGAGCTATGGAGCTCTGGTGCTATGGAGCTATGGAGCTCTGGAAGTATGGAGCTATGGAGCTCTGGAGGTATGGAGCTATGGAGCCCTGGAGCTATGGAGCCCTGGAGCTATGGAAGTATGGAGCTCTGGTGCTATGGAGCTATGGAGCTCTGGTGCTATGGAGCTATGGAGCTCTGGAGCTATGGAGCTCTGGAGGTATGGAGCTATGGAGCTATGGAGCTCTGGAGGTATGGAGCTATGGAGCTATGGAAGTATGGAGCTCTGGTGCTATGGAGCTATGGAGCTCTGGTGCTATGGAGCTATGGAGCTCTGGTGCTATGGAGCTATGGAGCTATGGAGCTCTGGAAGTATGGAGCTCTGGTGCTATGGAGCTATGGAGCTCTGGTGCTATGGAGCTATGGAGCTCTGGTGCTATGGAGCTATGGTGCTATGGAGCTCTGGAGGTATGGAGCTCTGGAGGTATGGAGCTATGGAGCCCTGGAGCTCTGGAGGTATGGAGCTATGGTGCTATGGAGCTCTGAAGCCATGGAGCTCTGGTGCTATGGAGCTCTGGAGCTCTGGAGGTATGGAGCTCTGGAGGTATGGAGCTATGGAGCCCTGGAGCTCTGGAGGTATGGAGCTATGGTGCTATGGAGCTCTGAAGCCATGGAGCTCTGGTGCTATGGAGCTCTGGAGCTCTGGAGGTATGGAGCTCTGGAGGTATGGAGCTCTGGAGGTATGGAGCTATGGAGCCCTGGAGCTCTGGAGGTATGGAGCTATGGTGCTATGGAGCTCTGAAGCCATGGAGCTCTGGTGCTATGGAGCTCTGGAGGTATGGAGCTCTGGAGGTATGGAGCTCTGGAGGTATGGAGCTATGGAGCCCTGGAGCTCTGGAGGTATGGAGCTATGGTGCTATGGAGCTCTGAAGCCATGGAGCTCTGGTGCTATGGAGCTATGGAGCTCTGGTGCTATGGAGCTATGGAGGTATGGAGCCACCAGCCAGCACCCTCCGTGGCTGGATCAATGGAAGTGTTTTAGGTACCAGGCAGCCAAAGGGCCGAGGCCTCACGCTCGACCACGCCGGCGCAGAGTTCCAGCCGCTCGGATAAGCTCTGTCACTCACCCGCCGCGCAGCCACCGGTAACGGGGAAATGTCGCCGCCTTGTGGACACGCCGTTGTAAATGAATGGGCTTTCGCACTTAGTGCAATTTTCGCCAACTCTCTGACTTAGAGCTATGGAAGTATGGAGCTATGGAGCCACCAGCCACCCAGGCTGGAGCTCTGGAGCTCTGGAGGTATGGAGCTCTGGTGCTATGGAAGTATGGAGCTCTGGTGCTATGGAAGTATGGAGCTATGGAGGTATGGAAGTATGGAGCTATGGAAGTATGGAGCTATGGAGCTCTGGAAGTATGGAGCTATGGAGCTCTGGAGGTATGGAGCCCTGGAGCTATGGAAGTATGGAGCTCTGGTGCTATGGAGCTATGGAGCTCTGGTGCTATGGAGCTATGGAGCTATGGAGCTCTGGAGCTATGGAGCTCTGGAGGTATGGAGCTATGGAGCTATGGAGCTCTGGAGGTATGGAGCTATGGAGCTATGGAAGTATGGAGCTCTGGTGCTATGGAGCTATGGAGCTCTGGTGCTATGGAGCTATGGAGCTCTGGTGCTATGGAGCTATGGAGCTATGGAGCTCTGGAAGTATGGAGCTCTGGTGCTATGGAGCTATGGAGCTCTGGTGCTATGGAGCTATGGAGCTCTGGTGCTATGGAGCTCTGGTGCTATGGAGCTCTGGTGCTATGGAGCTATGGAGCTCTGGTGCTATGGAGCTCTGGAGGTATGGAGCTCTGGAGGTATGGAGCTCTGGAGGTATGGAGCTATGGAGCCCTGGAGCTCTGGAGGTATGGAGCTATGGTGCTATGGAGCTCTGAAGCCATGGAGCTCTGGTGCTATGGAGCTATGGAGCTCTGGTGCTATGGAGCTATGGAGCTATGGAGCTCTGGAAGTATGGAGCTCTGGTGCTATGGAGCTATGGAGCTCTGGTGCTATGGAGCTATGGAGCTCTGGTGCTATGGAGCTATGGAGCTCTGGTGCTATGGAGCTCTGGTGCTATGGAGCTCTGGTGCTATGGAGCTATGGAGCTCTGGTGCTATGGAGCTATGGAGCTCTGGAGGTATGGAGCTCTGGAGGTATGGAGCTCTGGAGGTATGGAGCTATGGAGCACTGGAGCTCTGGAGGTATGGAGCTATGGTGCTATGGAGCTCTGAAGCCATGGAGCTCTGGTGCTATGGAGCTCTGGAGCTCTGGAGGTATGGAGCTCTGGAGGTATGGAGCTATGGAGCCCTGGAGCTCTGGAGGTATGGAGCTATGGTGCTATGGAGCTCTGAAGCCATGGAGCTCTGGTGCTATGGAGCTCTGGAGCTCTGGAGGTATGGAGCTCTGGAGGTATGGAGCTCTGGAGGTATGGAGCTATGGAGCCCTGGATTTCTGGAGGTATGGAGCTATGGTGCTATGGAGCTCTGAAGCCATGGAGCTCTGGTGCTATGGAGCTCTGGAGGTATGGAGCTCTGGAGGTATGGAGCTCTGGAGGTATGGAGCTATGGAGCCCTGGAGCTCTGGAGGTATGGAGCTATGGTGCTATGGAGCTCTGAAGCCATGGAGCTCTGGTGCTATGGAGCTCTGGAGGTATGGAGCTCTGGAGGTATGGAGCTCTGGAGGTATGGAGCTATGGAGCCCTGGAGCTCTGGAGGTATGGAGCTATGGTGCTATGGAGCTCTGAAGCCATGGAGCTCTGGTGCTATGGAGCTATGGTGCTCTGGTGCTATGGAGCTATGGAGGTATGGAGCCACCAGCCAGCACCCTCCGTGGCTGGATCAATGGAAGTGTTTTAGGTACCAGGCAGCCAAAGGGCCGAGGCCTCACGCTCGACCACGCCGGCGCAGAGTTCCAGCCGCTCGGATAAGCTCTGTCACTCACCCGCCGCGCAGCCACCGGTAACGGGGAAATGTCGCCGCCTTGTGGACACGCCGTTGTAAATGAATGGGCTTTCGCACTTAGTGCAATTTTCGCCAACTCTCTGACTGGAGCTATGGAAGTATGGAGCTATGGAGCCACCAGCCACCCAGGCTGGAGCTATGGAGCTCTGGAGGTATGGAGCTCTGGTGCTATGGAAGTATGGAGCTATGGAGCTATGGAAGTATGGAGCTATGGAGCTATGGAGCTCTGGAAGTATGGAGCTATGGAGCTCTGGAGGTATGGAGCTATGGAGCCCTGGAGCCCTGGAGCTATGGAGCCCTGGAGCTATGGAGCTATGGAGCCCTGGAGCTATGGAGCTATGGAGCCCTGGAGCTATGGAGCTATGGAGCTCTGGTGCTATGGAGCTATGGAGCTCTGGTGCTATGGAGCTATGGAGCTCTGGTGCTATGGAGCTATGGAGCTCTGGTGCTATGGAGCTATGGAGCTCTGGAAGTATGGAGCTATGGAGCTCTGGAGGTATGGAGCTATGGAGCTCTGGAGGTATGGAGCTATGGAGCCCTGGAGCTATGGAGCCCTGGAGCTATGGAAGTATGGAGCTCTGGTGCTATGGAGCTATGGAGCTCTGGTGCTATGGAGCTATGGAGCTCTGGAGCTATGGAGCTCTGGAGGTATGGAGCTATGGAGCTCTGGAGGTATGGAGCTATGGAGCTATGGAAGTATGGAGCTCTGGTGCTATGGAGCTATGGCGCTCTGGTGCTATGGAGCTATGGAGCTCTGGTGCTATGGAGCTATGGAGCTATGGAGCTCTGGAAGTATGGAGCTCTGGTGCTATGGAGCTATGGAGCTCTGGTGCTATGGAGCTATGGAGCTCTGGTGCTATGGAGCTATGGAGCTCTGGTGCTATGGAGCTATGGTGCTATGGAGCTCTGGTGCTATGGAGCTATGGAGCTCTGGTGCTATGGAGCTATGGAGCTCTGGAGGTATGGAGCTCTGGAGGTATGGAGCTTTGGAGCCCTGGAGCTCTGGAGGTATGGAGCTATGGTGCTATGGAGCTCTGAAGCCATGGAGCTCTGGTGCTATGGAGCTATGGAGCTCTGGTGCTATGGAGCTATGGAGGTATGGAGCCACCAGCCAGCACCCTCCGTGGCTGGATCAATGGAAGTGTTTTAGGTACCAGGCAGCCAAAGGGCCGAGGCCTCACGCTCGACCACGCCGGCGCAGAGTTCCAGCCGCTCGGATAAGCTCTGTCACTCACCCGCCGCGCAGCCACCGGTAACGGGGAAATGTCGCCGCCTTGTGGACACGCCGTTGTAAATGAATGGGCTTTCGCACTTAGTGCAATTTTCGCCAACTCTCTGACTTAGAGCTATGGAAGTATGGAGCTATGGAGCCACCAGCCACCCAGGCTGGAGCTCTGGAGGTATGGAGCTCTGGTGCTATGGAAGTATGGAGCTCTGGTGCTATGGAAGTATGGAGCTATGGAGGTATGGAAGTATGGAGCTATGGAAGTATGGAGCTATGGAGCTCTGGAAGTATGGAGCTATGGAGCTCTGGAGGTATGGAGCCCTGGAGCTATGGAGCCCTGGAGCTATGGAAGTATGGAGCTCTGGTGCTATGGAGCTATGGAGCTCTGGTGCTATGGAGCTATGGAGCTATGGAGCTCTGGAGCTATGGAGCTCTGGAGGTATGGAGCTATGGAGCTATGGAGCTCTGGAGGTATGGAGCTATGGAGCTATGGAAGTATGGAGCTCTGGTGCTATGGAGCTATGGAGCTCTGGTGCTATGGAGCTATGGAGCTCTGGTGCTATGGAGCTATGGAGCTATGGAGCTCTGGAAGTATGGAGCTCTGGTGCTATGGAGCTATGGAGCTCTGGTGCTATGGAGCTATGGAGCTCTGGTGCTATGGAGCTCTGGTGCTATGGAGCTCTGGTGCTATGGAGCTATGGAGCTCTGGTGCTATGGAGCTCTGGAGGTATGGAGCTCTGGAGGTATGGAGCTCTGGAGGTATGGAGCTATGGAGCCCTGGAGCTCTGGAGGTATGGAGCTATGGTGCTATGGAGCTCTGAAGCCATGGAGCTCTGGTGCTATGGAGCTATGGAGCTCTGCTGCTATGGAGCTATGGAGCTATGGAGCTCTGGAAGTATGGAGCTCTGGTGCTATGGAGCTATGGAGCTCTGGTGCTATGGAGCTATGGAGCTCTGGTGCTATGGAGCTATGGAGCTCTGGTGCTATGGAGCTCTGGTGCTATGGAGCTCTGGTGCTATGGAGCTATGGAGCTCTGGTGCTATGGAGCTATGGAGCTCTGGAGGTATGGAGCTCTGGAGGTATGGAGCTCTGGAGGTATGGAGCTATGGAGCCCTGGAGCTCTGGAGGTATGGAGCTATGGTGCTATGGAGCTCTGAAGCCATGGAGCTCTGGTGCTATGGAGCTCTGGAGCTCTGGAGGTATGGAGCTCTGGAGGTATGGAGCTATGGAGCCCTGGAGCTCTGGAGGTATGGAGCTATGGTGCTATGGAGCTCTGAAGCCATGGAGCTCTGGTGCTATGGAGCTCTGGAGCTCTGGAGGTATGGAGCTCTGGAGGTATGGAGCTCTGGAGGTATGGAGCTATGGAGCCCTGGAGCTCTGGAGGTATGGAGCTATGGTGCTATGGAGCTCTGAAGCCATGGAGCTCTGGTGCTATGGAGCTCTGGAGGTATGGAGCTCTGGAGGTATGGAGCTCTGGAGGTATGGAGCTATGGAGCCCTGGAGCTCTGGAGGTATGGAGCTATGGTGCTATGGAGCTCTGAAGCCATGGAGCTCTGGTGCTATGGAGCTCTGGTGCTATGGAGCTCTGGAGGTATGGAGCTCTGGAGGTATGGAGCTCTGGAGGTATGGAGCTATGGAGCCCTGGAGCTCTGGAGGTATGGAGCTATGGTGCTATGGAGCTCTGAAGCCATGGAGCTCTGGTGCTATGGAGCTATGGAGCTCTGGTGCTATGGAGCTATGGAGGTATGGAGCCACCAGCCAGCACCCTCCGTGGCTGGATCAATGGAAGTGTTTTAGGTACCAGGCAGCCAAAGGGCCGAGGCCTCACGCTCGACCACGCCGGCGCAGAGTTCCAGCCGCTCGGATAAGCTCTGTCACTCACCCGCCGCGCAGCCACCGGTAACGGGGAAATGTCGCCGCCTGGCGGACACGCCGTTGTAAATGAATGGGCTTTCGCACTTAGTGCAATTTTCGCCAACTCTCTGACTTAGAGCTATGGAAGTATGGAGCTATGGAGCCACCAGCCACCCAGGCTGGAGCTATGGAGCTCTGGAGGTATGGAGCTCAGGTGCTATGGAAGTATGGAGCTATGGAGCTATGGAAGTATGGAGCTATGGAGCTATGGAGCTCTGGAAGTATGGAGCTATGGAGCTCTGGAGGTATGGAGCTATGGAGCCCTGGAGCCCTGGAGCTATGGAGCTCTGGTGCTATGGAGGTATGGAGCTCTGGAGGTATGGAGCTCTGGAGGTATGGAGCTATGGAGCTATGGAGCCCTGGAGCTATGGAGCTATGGAGCCCTGGAGCTATGGAGCTATGGAGCCCTGGAGCTATGGAGCTATGGAGCTCTGGTGCTATGGAGCTATGGAGCTCTGGTGCTATGGAGCTATGGAGCTCTGGTGCTATGGAGCTATGGAGCTCTGGTGCTATGGAGCTATGGAGCTCTGGAAGTATGGAGCTATGGAGCTCTGGAGGTATGGAGCTATGGAGCCCTGGAGCTATGGAGCCCTGGAGCTATGGAAGTATGGAGCTCTGGTGCTATGGAGCTATGGAGCTCTGGTGCTATGGAGCTATGGAGCTCTGGAGCTATGGAGCTCTGGAGGTATGGAGCTATGGAGCTCTGGAGGTATGGAGCTATGGAGCTATGGAAGTATGGAGCTCTGGTGCTATGGAGCTATGGAGCTCTGGTGCTATGGAGCTATGGAGCTCTGGTGCTATGGAGCTATGGAGCTATGGAGCTCTGGAAGTATGGAGCTCTGGTGCTATGGAGCTATGGAGCTCTGGTGCTATGGAGCTATGGAGCTCTGGTGCTATGGAGCTATGGAGCTCTGGTGCTATGGAGCTCTGGTGCTATGGAGCTATGGAGCTCTGGTGCTATGGAGCTATGGAGCTCTGGAGGTATGGAGCTCTGGAGGTATGGAGCTCTGGAGGTATGGAGCTTTGGAGCCCTGGAGCTCTGGAGGTATGGAGCTATGGTGCTATGGAGCTCTGAAGCCATGGAGCTCTGGTGCTATGGAGCTCTGGAGCTCTGGAGGTATGGAGCTCTGGAGGTATGGAGCTATGGAGCCCTGGAGCTCTGGAGGTATGGAGCTATGGTGCTATGGAGCTCTGAAGCCATGGAGCTCTGGTGCTATGGAGCTCTGGAGCTCTGGAGGTATGGAGCTCTGGAGGTATGGAGCTATGGAGCCCTGGAGCTCTGGAGGTATGGAGCTATGGTGCTATGGAGCTCTGAAGCCATGGAGCTCTGGTGCTATGGAGCTCTGGAGCTCTGGAGGTATGGAGCTCTGGAGGTATGGAGCTCTGGAGGTATAGAGCTATGGAGCCCTGGAGCTCTGGAGGTATGGAGCTATGGTGCTATGGAGCTCTGAAGCCATGGAGCTCTGGTGCTATGGAGCTCTGGAGGTATGGAGCTCTGGAGGTATGGAGCTCTGGAGGTATGGAGCTATGGAGCCCTGGAGCTCTGGAGGTATGGAGCTATGGTGCTATGGAGCTCTCGGCCTCACGCTCGACCACGCCGGCGCAGAGTTCCAGCCGCTCGGATAAGCTCTGTCACTCACCCGCCGCGCAGCCACCGGTAACGGGGAAATGTCGCCGCCTTGTGGACACGCCGTTGTAAATGAATGGGCTTTCGCACTTAGTGCAATTTTCGCCAACTCTCTGACTGGAGCTATGGAAGTATGGAGCTATGGAGCCACCAGCCACCCAGGCTGGAGCTATGGAGCTCTGGAGGTATGGAGCTCTGGTGCTATGGAAGTATGGAGCTATGGAGCTATGGAAGTATGGAGCTATGGAGCTATGGAGCTCTGGAAGTATGGAGCTATGGAGCTCTGGAGGTATGGAGCTATGGAGCCCTGGAGCCCTGGAGCTATGGAGCCCTGGAGCTATGGAGCTCTGGAAGTATGGAGCTATGGAGCTCTGGAGGTATGGAGCTATGGAGCTCTGGAGGTATGGAGCTATGGAGCCCTGGAGCTATGGAGCCCTGGAGCTATGGAAGTATGGAGCTCTGGTGCTATGGAGCTATGGAGCTCTGGTGCTATGGAGCTATGGAGCTCTGGAGCTATGGAGCTCTGGAGGTATGGAGCTATGGAGCTCTGGAGGTATGGAGCTATGGAGCTATGGAAGTATGGAGCTCTGGTGCTATGGAGCTATGGCGCTCTGGTGCTATGGAGCTATGGAGCTCTGGTGCTATGGAGCTATGGAGCTATGGAGCTCTGGAAGTATGGAGCTCTGGTGCTATGGAGCTATGGAGCTCTGGTGCTATGGAGCTATGGAGCTCTGGTGCTATGGAGCTATGGAGCTCTGGTGCTATGGAGCTATGGTGCTATGGAGCTCTGGTGCTATGGAGCTATGGAGCTCTGGTGCTATGGAGCTATGGAGCTCTGGAGGTATGGAGCTCTGGAGGTATGGAGCTTTGGAGCCCTGGAGCTCTGGAGGTATGGAGCTATGGTGCTATGGAGCTCTGAAGCCATGGAGCTCTGGTGCTATGGAGCTATGGAGCTCTGGTGCTATGGAGCTATGGAGGTATGGAGCCACCAGCCAGCACCCTCCGTGGCTGGATCAATGGAAGTGTTTTAGGTACCAGGCAGCCAAAGGGCCGAGGCCTCACGCTCGACCACGCCGGCGCAGAGTTCCAGCCGCTCGGATAAGCTCTGTCACTCACCCGCCGCGCAGCCACCGGTAACGGGGAAATGTCGCCGCCTTGTGGACACGCCGTTGTAAATGAATGGGCTTTCGCACTTAGTGCAATTTTCGCCAACTCTCTGACTTAGAGCTATGGAAGTATGGAGCTATGGAGCCACCAGCCACCCAGGCTGGAGCTCTGGAGGTATGGAGCTCTGGTGCTATGGAAGTATGGAGCTCTGGTGCTATGGAAGTATGGAGCTATGGAGGTATGGAAGTATGGAGCTATGGAAGTATGGAGCTATGGAGCTCTGGAAGTATGGAGCTATGGAGCTCTGGAGGTATGGAGCCCTGGAGCTATGGAGCCCTGGAGCTATGGAAGTATGGAGCTCTGGTGCTATGGAGCTATGGAGCTCTGGTGCTATGGAGCTATGGAGCTATGGAGCTCTGGAGCTATGGAGCTCTGGAGGTATGGAGCTATGGAGCTATGGAGCTCTGGAGGTATGGAGCTATGGAGCTATGGAAGTATGGAGCTCTGGTGCTATGGAGCTATGGAGCTCTGGTGCTATGGAGCTATGGAGCTCTGGTGCTATGGAGCTATGGAGCTATGGAGCTCTGGAAGTATGGAGCTCTGGTGCTATGGAGCTATGGAGCTCTGGTGCTATGGAGCTATGGAGCTCTGGTGCTATGGAGCTCTGGTGCTATGGAGCTCTGGTGCTATGGAGCTATGGAGCTCTGGTGCTATGGAGCTCTGGAGGTATGGAGCTCTGGAGGTATGGAGCTCTGGAGGTATGGAGCTATGGAGCCCTGGAGCTCTGGAGGTATGGAGCTATGGTGCTATGGAGCTCTGAAGCCATGGAGCTCTGGTGCTATGGAGCTATGGAGCTCTGGTGCTATGGAGCTATGGAGCTATGGAGCTCTGGAAGTATGGAGCTCTGGTGCTATGGAGCTATGGAGCTCTGGTGCTATGGAGCTATGGAGCTCTGGTGCTATGGAGCTATGGAGCTCTGGTGCTATGGAGCTCTGGTGCTATGGAGCTCTGGTGCTATGGAGCTATGGAGCTCTGGTGCTATGGAGCTATGGAGCTCTGGAGGTATGGAGCTCTGGAGGTATGGAGCTCTGGAGGTATGGAGCTATGGAGCCCTGGAGCTCTGGAGGTATGGAGCTATGGTGCTATGGAGCTCTGAAGCCATGGAGCTCTGGTGCTATGGAGCTCTGGAGCTCTGGAGGTATGGAGCTCTGGAGGTATGGAGCTATGGAGCCCTGGAGCTCTGGAGGTATGGAGCTATGGTGCTATGGAGCTCTGAAGCCATGGAGCTCTGGTGCTATGGAGCTCTGGAGCTCTGGAGGTATGGAGCTCTGGAGGTATGGAGCTCTGGAGGTATGGAGCTATGGAGCCCTGGAGCTCTGGAGGTATGGAGCTATGGTGCTATGGAGCTCTGAAGCCATGGAGCTCTGGTGCTATGGAGCTCTGGAGGTATGGAGCTCTGGAGGTATGGAGCTCTGGAGGTATGGAGCTATGGAGCCCTGGAGCTCTGGAGGTATGGAGCTATGGTGCTATGGAGCTCTGAAGCCATGGAGCTCTGGTGCTATGGAGCTCTGGTGCTATGGAGCTCTGGAGGTATGGAGCTCTGGAGGTATGGAGCTCTGGAGGTATGGAGCTATGGAGCCCTGGAGCTCTGGAGGTATGGAGCTATGGTGCTATGGAGCTCTGAAGCCATGGAGCTCTGGTGCTATGGAGCTATGGAGCTCTGGTGCTATGGAGCTATGGAGGTATGGAGCCACCAGCCAGCACCCTCCGTGGCTGGATCAATGGAAGTGTTTTAGGTACCAGGCAGCCAAAGGGCCGAGGCCTCACGCTCGACCACGCCGGCGCAGAGTTCCAGCCGCTCGGATAAGCTCTGTCACTCACCCGCCGCGCAGCCACCGGTAACGGGGAAATGTCGCCGCCTGGCGGACACGCCGTTGTAAATGAATGGGCTTTCGCACTTAGTGCAATTTTCGCCAACTCTCTGACTTAGAGCTATGGAAGTATGGAGCTATGGAGCCACCAGCCACCCAGGCTGGAGCTATGGAGCTCTGGAGGTATGGAGCTCAGGTGCTATGGAAGTATGGAGCTATGGAGCTATGGAAGTATGGAGCTATGGAGCTATGGAGCTCTGGAAGTATGGAGCTATGGAGCTCTGGAGGTATGGAGCTATGGAGCCCTGGAGCCCTGGAGCTATGGAGCTCTGGTGCTATGGAGGTATGGAGCTCTGGAGGTATGGAGCTCTGGAGGTATGGAGCTATGGAGCTATGGAGCCCTGGAGCTATGGAGCTATGGAGCCCTGGAGCTATGGAGCTATGGAGCCCTGGAGCTATGGAGCTATGGAGCTCTGGTGCTATGGAGCTATGGAGCTCTGGTGCTATGGAGCTATGGAGCTCTGGTGCTATGGAGCTATGGAGCTCTGGTGCTATGGAGCTATGGAGCTCTGGAAGTATGGAGCTATGGAGCTCTGGAGGTATGGAGCTATGGAGCCCTGGAGCTATGGAGCCCTGGAGCTATGGAAGTATGGAGCTCTGGTGCTATGGAGCTATGGAGCTCTGGTGCTATGGAGCTATGGAGCTCTGGAGCTATGGAGCTCTGGAGGTATGGAGCTATGGAGCTCTGGAGGTATGGAGCTATGGAGCTATGGAAGTATGGAGCTCTGGTGCTATGGAGCTATGGAGCTCTGGTGCTATGGAGCTATGGAGCTCTGGTGCTATGGAGCTATGGAGCTATGGAGCTCTGGAAGTATGGAGCTCTGGTGCTATGGAGCTATGGAGCTCTGGTGCTATGGAGCTATGGAGCTCTGGTGCTATGGAGCTATGGAGCTCTGGTGCTATGGAGCTCTGGTGCTATGGAGCTATGGAGCTCTGGTGCTATGGAGCTATGGAGCTCTGGAGGTATGGAGCTCTGGAGGTATGGAGCTCTGGAGGTATGGAGCTTTGGAGCCCTGGAGCTCTGGAGGTATGGAGCTATGGTGCTATGGAGCTCTGAAGCCATGGAGCTCTGGTGCTATGGAGCTCTGGAGCTCTGGAGGTATGGAGCTCTGGAGGTATGGAGCTATGGAGCCCTGGAGCTCTGGAGGTATGGAGCTATGGTGCTATGGAGCTCTGAAGCCATGGAGCTCTGGTGCTATGGAGCTCTGGAGCTCTGGAGGTATGGAGCTCTGGAGGTATGGAGCTATGGAGCCCTGGAGCTCTGGAGGTATGGAGCTATGGTGCTATGGAGCTCTGAAGCCATGGAGCTCTGGTGCTATGGAGCTCTGGAGCTCTGGAGGTATGGAGCTCTGGAGGTATGGAGCTCTGGAGGTATAGAGCTATGGAGCCCTGGAGCTCTGGAGGTATGGAGCTATGGTGCTATGGAGCTCTGAAGCCATGGAGCTCTGGTGCTATGGAGCTCTGGAGGTATGGAGCTCTGGAGGTATGGAGCTCTGGAGGTATGGAGCTATGGAGCCCTGGAGCTCTGGAGGTATGGAGCTATGGTGCTATGGAGCTCTGAAGCCATGGAGCTCTGGTGCTATGGAGCTCTGGAGGTATGGAGCTCTGGAGGTATGGAGCTCTGGAGGTATGGAGCTATGGAGCCCTGGAGCTCTGGAGGTATGGAGCTATGGTGCTATGGAGCTCTGAAGCCATGGAGCTCTGGTGCTATGGAGCTCTGGAGGTATGGAGCTCTGGAGGTATGGAGCTCTGGAGGTATGGAGCTATGGAGCCCTGGAGCTCTGGAGGTATGGAGCTATGGTGCTATGGAGCTCTGAAGCCATGGAGCTCTGGTGCTATGGAGCTATGGAGCTCTGGTGCTATGGAGCTATGGAGGTATGGAGCCACCAGCCAGCACCCTCCGTGGCTGGATCAATGGAAGTGTTTTAGGTACCAGGCAGCCAAAGGGCCGAGGCCTCACGCTCGACCACGCCGGCGCAGAGTTCCAGCCGCTCGGATAAGCTCTGTCACTCACCCGCCGCGCAGCCACCGGTAACGGGGAAATGTCGCCGCCTTGTGGACACGCCGTTGTAAATGAATGGGCTTTCGCACTTAGTGCAATTTTCGCCAACTCTCTGACTTAGAGCTATGGAAGTATGGAGCTATGGAGCCACCAGCCACCCAGGCTGGAGCTCTGGAGCTCTGGAGGTATGGAGCTCTGGTGCTATGGAAGTATGGAGCTCTGGTGCTATGGAAGTATGGAGCTATGGAGGTATGGAAGTATGGAGCTATGGAAGTATGGAGCTATGGAGCTCTGGAAGTATGGAGCTATGGAGCTCTGGAGGTATGGAGCCCTGGAGCTATGGAGCCCTGGAGCTATGGAAGTATGGAGCTCTGGTGCTATGGAGCTATGGAGCTCTGGTGCTATGGAGCTATGGAGCTCTGGTGCTATGGAGCTATGGAGCTATGGAGCTCTGGAAGTATGGAGCTCTGGTGCTATGGAGCTATGGAGCTCTGGTGCTATGGAGCTATGGAGCTCTGGTGCTATGGAGCTCTGGTGCTATGGAGCTCTGGTGCTATGGAGCTATGGAGCTCTGGTGCTATGGAGCTCTGGAGGTATGGAGCTCTGGAGGTATGGAGCTCTGGAGGTATGGAGCTATGGAGCCCTGGAGCTCTGGAGGTATGGAGCTATGGTGCTATGGAGCTCTGAAGCCATGGAGCTCTGGTGCTATGGAGCTATGGAGCTCTGGTGCTATGGAGCTATGGAGCTATGGAGCTCTGGAAGTATGGAGCTCTGCTGCTATGGAGCTATGGAGCTCTGGTGCTATGGAGCTATGGAGCTCTGGTGCTATGGAGCTATGGAGCTCTGGTGCTATGGAGCTCTGGTGCTATGGAGCTCTGGTGCTATGGAGCTATGGAGCTCTGGTGCTATGGAGCTATGGAGCTCTGGAGGTATGGAGCTCTGGAGGTATGGAGCTCTGGAGGTATGGAGCTATGGAGCCCTGGAGCTCTGGAGGTATGGAGCTATGGTGCTATGGAGCTCTGAAGCCATGGAGCTCTGGTGCTATGGAGCTCTGGAGCTCTGGAGGTATGGAGCTCTGGAGGTATGGAGCTATGGAGCCCTGGAGCTCTGGAGGTATGGAGCTATGGTGCTATGGAGCTCTGAAGCCATGGAGCTCTGGTGCTATGGAGCTCTGGAGGTATGGAGCTCTGGAGGTATGGAGCTCTGGAGGTATGGAGCTATGGAGCCCTGGAGCTCTGGAGGTATGGAGCTATGGTGCTATGGAGCTCTGAAGCCATGGAGCTCTGGTGCTATGGAGCTCTGGAGGTATGGAGCTCTGGAGGTATGGATCTCTGGAGGTATGGAGCTATGGAGCCCTGGAGCTCTGGAGGTATGGAGCTATGGTGCTATGGAGCTCTGAAGCCATGGAGCTCTGGTGCTATGGAGCTCTGGAGGTATGGAGCTCTGGAGGTATGGAGCTCTGGAGGTATGGAGCTATGGAGCCCTGGAGCTCTGGAGGTATGGAGCTATGGTGCTATGGAGCTCTGAAGCCATGGAGCTCTGGTGCTATGGAGCTATGGAGCTCTGGTGCTATGGAGCTATGGAGGTATGGAGCCACCAGCCAGCACCCTCCGTGGCTGAATCAATGGAAGTGTTTTAGGTACCAGGCAGCCAAAGGGCCGAGGCCTCACGCTCGACCACGCCGGCGCAGAGTTCCAGCCGCTCGGATAAGCTCTGTCACTCACCCGCCGCGCAGCCACCGGTAACGGGGAAATGTCGCCGCCTTGTGGACACGCCGTTGTAAATGAATGGGCTTTCGCACTTAGTGCAATTTTCGCCAAATCTCTGACTGGAGCTATGGAAGTATGGAGCTATGGAGCCACCAGCCACCCAGGCTGGAGCTATGGAGCTCTGGAGGTATGGAGCTCTGGTGCTATGGAAGTATGGAGCTATGGAGCTATGGAAGTATGGAGCTATGGAGCTATGGAGCTCTGGAAGTATGGAGCTATGGAGCTCTGGAGGTATGGAGCTATGGAGCCCTGGAGCCCTGGAGCTATGGAGCCCTGGAGCTATGGAGCTATGGAGCCCTGGAGCTATGGAGCTATGGAGCCCTGGAGCTATGGAGCTATGGAGCTCTGGTGCTATGGAGCTATGGAGCTCTGGTGCTATGGAGCTATGGAGCTCTGGTGCTATGGAGCTATGGAGCTCTGGTGCTATGGAGCTATGGAGCTCTGGAAGTATGGAGCTATGGAGCTCTGGAGGTATGGAGCTATGGAGCTCTGGAGGTATGGAGCTATGGAGCCCTGGAGCTATGGAGCCCTGGAGCTATGGAAGTATGGAGCTCTGGTGCTATGGAGCTATGGAGCTCTGGTGCTATGGAGCTATGGAGCTCTGGAGCTATGGAGCTCTGGAGGTATGGAGCTATGGAGCTCTGGAGGTATGGAGCTATGGAGCTATGGAAGTATGGAGCTCTGGTGCTTTGGAGCCCTGGAGCTCTGGAGGTATGGAGCTATGGTGCTATGGAGCTCTGAAGCCATGGAGCTCTGGTGCTATGGAGCTATGGAGCTCTGGTGCTATGGAGCTATGGAGGTATGGAGCCACCAGCCAGCACCCTCCGTGGCTGGATCAATGGAAGTGTTTTAGGTACCAGGCAGCCAAAGGGCCGAGGCCTCACGCTCGACCACGCCGGCGCAGAGTTCCAGCCGCTCGGATAAGCTCTGTCACTCACCCGACGCGCAGCCACCGGTAACGGGGAAATGTCGCCGCCTTGTGGACACGCCGTTGTAAATGAATGGGCTTTCGCACTTAGTGCAATTTTCGCCAACTCTCTGACTTAGAGCTATGGAAGTATGGAGCTATGGAGCCACCAGCCACCCAGGCTGGAGCTCTGGAGCTCTGGAGGTATGGAGCTCTGGTGCTATGGAAGTATGGAGCTCTGGTGCTATGGAAGTATGGAGCTATGGAGGTATGGAAGTATGGAGCTATGGAAGTATGGAGCTATGGAGCTCTGGAAGTATGGAGCTATGGAGCTCTGGAGGTATGGAGCCCTGGAGCTATGGAGCCCTGGAGCTATGGAAGTATGGAGCTCTGGTGCTATAGAGCTATGGAGCTCTGGTGCTATGGAGCTATGGAGCTATGGAGCTCTGGAGCTATGGAGCTCTGGAGGTATGGAGCTATGGAGCTATGGAGCTCTGGAGGTATGGAGCTATAGAGCTATGGAAGTATGGAGCTCTGGTGCTATGGAGCTATGGAGCTCTGGTGCTATGGAGCTATGGAGCTCTGGTGCTATGGAGCTATGGAGCTATGGAGCTCTGGAAGTATGGAGCTCTGGTGCTATGGAGCTATTGAGCTCTGGTGCTATGGAGCTATGGAGCTCTGGTGCTATGGAGCTCTGGTGCTATGGAGCTCTGGTGCTATGGAGCTATGGAGCTCTGGTGCTATGGAGCTATGGAGCTCTGGAGGTATGGAGCTCTGGAGGTATGGAGCTCTGGAGGTATGGAGCTATGGAGCCCTGGAGCTCTGGAGGTATGGAGCTATGGTGCTATGGAGCTCTGAAGCCATGGAGCTCTGGTGCTATGGAGCTCTGGAGCTCTGGAGGTATGGAGCTCTGGAGGTATGGAGCTATGGAGCCCTGGAGCTCTGGAGGTATGGAGCTATGGAGCTCTGAAGCCATGGAGCTCTGGTGCTATGGAGCTCTGGAGCTCTGGAGGTATGGAGCTCTGGAGGTATGGAGCTCTGGAGGTATGGAGCTATGGAGCCCTGGAGCTCTGGAGGTATGGAGCTATGGTGCTATGGAGCTCTGAAGCCATGGAGCTCTGGTGCTATGGAGCTCTGGAGGTATGGAGCTCTGGAGGTATGGAGCTCTGGAGGTATGGAGCTATGGAGCCCTGGAGCTCTGGAGGTATGGAGCTATGGTGCTATGGAGCTCTGAAGCCATGGAGCTCTGGTGCTATGGAGCTCTGGAGGTATGGAGCTCTGGAGGTATGGAGCTATGGAGCCCTGGAGCTCTGGAGGTATGGAGCTATGGTGCTATGGAGCTCTGAAGCCATGGAGCTCTGGTGCTATGGAGCTATGGAGCTCTGGTGCTATGGAGCTATGGAGGTATGGAGCCACCAGCCAGCACCCTCCGTGGCTGGATCAATGGAAGTGTTTTAGGTACCAGGCAGCCAAAGGGCCGAGGCCTCACGCTCGACCACGCCGGCGCAGAGTTCCAGCCGCTCGGATAAGCTCTGTCACTCACCCGCCGCGCAGCCACCGGTAACGGGGAAATGTCGCCGCCTGGCGGACACGCCGTTGTAAATGAATGGGCTTTCGCACTTAGTGCAATTTTCGCCAACTCTCTGACTTAGAGCTATGGAAGTATGGAGCTATGGAGCCACCAGCCACCCAGGCTGGAGCTATGGAGCTCTGGAGGTATGGAGCTCAGGTGCTATGGAAGTATGGAGCTATGGAGCTATGGAAGTATGGAGCTATGGAGCTATGGAGCTCTGGAAGTATGGAGCTATGGAGCTCTGGAGGTATGGAGCTATGGAGCCCTGGAGCCCTGGAGCTATGGAGCTCTGGTGCTATGGAGGTATGGAGCTCTGGAGGTATGGAGCTCTGGAGGTATGGAGCTATGGAGCTATGGAGCCCTGGAGCTATGGAGCTATGGAGCCCTGGAGCTATGGAGCTATGGAGCCCTGGAGCTATGGAGCTATGGAGCTCTGGTGCTATGGAGCTATGGAGCTCTGGTGCTATGGAGCTATGGAGCTCTGGTGCTATGGAGCTATGGAGCTCTGGTGCTATGGAGCTATGGAGCTCTGGAAGTATGGAGCTATGGAGCTCTGGAGGTATGGAGCTATGGAGCCCTGGAGCTATGGAGCCCTGGAGCTATGGAAGTATGGAGCTCTGGTGCTATGGAGCTATGGAGCTCTGGTGCTATGGAGCTATGGAGCTCTGGAGCTATGGAGCTCTGGAGGTATGGAGCTATGGAGCTCTGGAGCTCTGGAGGTATGGAGCTATGGAGCTATGGAAGTATGGAGCTCTGGTGCTATGGAGCTATGGAGCTCTGGTGCTATGGAGCTATGGAGCTCTGGTGCTATGGAGCTATGGAGCTATGGAGCTCTGGAAGTATGGAGCTCTGGTGCTATGGAGCTATGGAGCTCTGGTGCTATGGAGCTATGGAGCTCTGGTGCTATGGAGCTATGGTGCTATGGAGCTCTGGAGGTATGGAGCTCTGGAGGTATGGAGCTATGGAGCCCTGGAGCTCTGGAGGTATGGAGCTATGGTGCTATGGAGCTCTGAAGCCATGGAGCTCTGGTGCTATGGAGCTCTGGAGCTCTGGAGGTATGGAGCTCTGGAGGTATGGAGCTATGGAGCCCTGGAGCTCTGGAGGTATGGAGCTATGGTGCTATGGAGCTCTGAAGCCATGGAGCTCTGGTGCTATGGAGCTCTGGAGCTCTGGAGGTATGGAGCTCTGGAGGTATGGAGCTCTGGAGGTATGGAGCTATGGAGCCCTGGAGCTCTGGAGGTATGGAGCTATGGTGCTATGGAGCTCTGAAGCCATGGAGCTCTGGTGCTATGGAGCTCTGGAGGTATGGAGCTCTGGAGGTATGGAGCTCTGGAGGTATGGAGCTATGGAGCCCTGGAGCTCTGGAGGTATGGAGCTATGGTGCTATGGAGCTCTGAAGCCATGGAGCTCTGGTGCTATGGAGCTATGGAGCTCTGGTGCTATGGAGCTATGGAGGTATGGAGCCACCAGCCAGCACCCTCCGTGGCTGGATCAATGGAAGTGTTTTAGGTACCAGGCAGCCAAAGGGCCGAGGCCTCACGCTCGACCACGCCGGCGCAGAGTTCCAGCCGCTCGGATAAGCTCTGTCACTCACCCGCCGCGCAGCCACCGGTAACGGGGAAATGTCGCCGCCTTGTGGACACGCCGTTGTAAATGAATGGGCTTTCGCACTTAGTGCAATTTTCGCCAACTCTCTGACTTAGAGCTATGGAAGTATGGAGCTATGGAGCCACCAGCCACCCAGGCTGGAGCTCTGGAGCTCTGGAGGTATGGAGCTCTGGTGCTATGGAAGTATGGAGCTCTGGTGCTATGGAAGTATGGAGCTATGGAGGTATGGAAGTATGGAGCTATGGAAGTATGGAGCTATGGAGCTCTGGAAGTATGGAGCTATGGAGCTCTGGAGGTATGGAGCCCTGGAGCTATGGAAGTATGGAGCTCTGGTGCTATGGAGCTATGGAGCTCTGGTGCTATGGAGCTATGGAGCTATGGAGCTCTGGAGCTATGGAGCTCTGGAGGTATGGAGCTATGGAGCTATGGAGCTCTGGAGGTATGGAGCTATGGAGCTATGGAAGTATGGAGCTCTGGTGCTATGGAGCTATGGAGCTCTGGTGCTATGGAGCTATGGAGCTCTGGTGCTATGGAGCTATGGAGCTATGGAGCTCTGGAAGTATGGAGCTCTGGTGCTATGGAGCTATGGAGCTCTGGTGCTATGGAGCTATGGAGCTCTGGTGCTATGGAGCTCTGGTGCTATGGAGCTCTGGTGCTATGGAGCTATGGAGCTCTGGTGCTATGGAGCTCTGGAGGTATGGAGCTCTGGAGGTATGGAGCTCTGGAGGTATGGAGCTATGGAGCCCTGGAGCTCTGGAGGTATGGAGCTATGGTGCTATGGAGCTCTGAAGCCATGGAGCTCTGGTGCTATGGAGCTATGGAGCTCTGGTGCTATGGAGCTATGGAGCTATGGAGCTCTGGAAGTATGGAGCTCTGGTGCTATGGAGCTATGGAGCTCTGGTGCTATGGAGCTATGGAGCTCTGGTGCTATGGAGCTATGGAGCTCTGGTGCTATGGAGCTCTGGTGCTATGGAGCTCTGGTGCTATGGAGCTATGGAGCTCTGGTGCTATGGAGCTATGGAGCTCTGGAGGTATGGAGCTCTGGAGGTATGGAGCTCTGGAGGTATGGAGCTATGGAGCCCTGGAGCTCTGGAGGTATGGAGCTATGGTGCTATGGAGCTCTGAAGCCATGGAGCTCTGGTGCTATGGAGCTCTGGAGCTCTGGAGGTATGGAGCTCTGGAGGTATGGAGCTATGGAGCCCTGGAGCTCTGGAGGTATGGAGCTATGGTGCTATGGAGCTCTGAAGCCATGGAGCTCTGGTGCTATGGAGCTCTGGAGCTCTGGAGGTATGGAGCTCTGGAGGTATGGAGCTCTGGAGGTATGGAGCTATGGAGCCCTGGAGCTCTGGAGGTATGGAGCTATGGTGCTATGGAGCTCTGAAGCCATGGAGCTCTGGTGCTATGGAGCTCTGGAGGTATGGAGCTCTGGAGGTATGGAGCTCTGGAGGTATGGAGCTATGGAGCCCTGGAGCTCTGGAGGTATGGAGCTATGGTGCTATGGAGCTCTGAAGCCATGGAGCTCTGGTGCTATGGAGCTCTGGAGGTATGGAGCTCTGGAGGTATGGAGCTCTGGAGGTATGGAGCTATGGAGCCCTGGAGCTCTGGAGGTATGGAGCTATGGTGCTATGGAGCTCTGAAGCCATGGAGCTCTGGTGCTATGGAGCTATGGAGCTCTGGTGCTATGGAGGTATGGAGCTATGGAGCTATGGAGCTCTGGAGGTATGGAGCTATGGAGCTATGGAAGTATGGAGCTCTGGTGCTATGGAGCTATGGAGCTCTGGTGCTATGGAGCTATGGAGCTCTGGTGCTATGGAGCTATGGAGCTCTGGAAGTATGGAGCTCTGGTGCTATGGAGCTATGGAGCTCTGGTGCTATGGAGCTATGGAGCTCTGGTGCTATGGAGCTATGGAGCTCTGGTGCTATGGAGCTCTGGTGCTATGGAGCTCTGGTGCTATGGAGCTATGGAGCTCTGGTGCTATGGAGCTATGGAGCTCTGGAGGTATGGAGCTCTCGAGGTATGGAGCTTTGGAGCCCTGGAGCTCTGGAGGTATGGAGCTATGGTGCTATGGAGCTCTGAAGCCATGGAGCTCTGGTGCTATGGAGCTCTGGAGCTCTGGAGGTATGGAGCTCTGGAGGTATGGAGCTATGGAGCCCTGGAGCTCTGGAGGTATGGAGCTATGGTGCTATGGAGCTCTGAAGCCATGGAGCTCTGGTGCTATGGAGCTCTGGAGCTCTGGAGGTATGGAGCTCTGGAGGTATGGAGCTATGGAGCCCTGGAGCTCTGGAGGTATGGAGCTATGGTGCTATGGAGCTCTGAAGCCATGGAGCTCTGGTGCTATGGAGCTCTGGAGCTCTGGAGGTATGGAGCTCTGGAGGTATGGAGCTATGGAGCCCTGGAGCTCTGGAGGTATGGAGCTATGGTGCTATGGAGCTCTGAAGCCATGGAGCTCTGGTGCTATGGAGCTCTGGAGGTATGGAGCTCTGGAGGTATGGAGCTCTGGAGGTATGGAGCTATGGAGCCCTGGAGCTCTGGAGGTATGGAGCTATGGTGCTATGGAGCTCTGAAGCCATGGAGCTCTGGTGCTATGGAGCTCTGGAGGTATGGAGCTCTGGAGGTATGGAGCTCTGGAGGTATGGAGCTATGGAGCCCTGGAGCTCTGGAGGTATGGAGCTATGGTGCTATGGAGCTCTGAAGCCATGGAGCTCTGGTGCTATGGAGCTCTGGAGGTATGGAGCTCTGGAGGTATGGAGCTCTGGAGGTATGGAGCTATGGAGCCCTGGAGCTCTGGAGGTATGGAGCTATGGTGCTATGGAGCTCTGAAGCCATGGAGCTCTGGTGCTATGGAGCTATGGAGCTCTGGTGCTATGGAGCTATGGAGGTATGGAGCCACCAGCCAGCACCCTCCGTGGCTGGATCAATGGAAGTGTTTTAGGTACCAGGCAGCCAAAGGGCCGAGGCCTCACGCTCGACCACGCCGGCGCAGAGTTCCAGCAGCTCGGATAAGCTCTGTCACTCACCCGCCGCGCAGCCACCGGTAACGGGGAAATGTCGCCGCCTTGTGGACACGCCGTTGTAAATGAATGGGCTTTCGCACTTAGTGCAATTTTCGCCAACTCTCTGACTTAGAGCTATGGAAGTATGGAGCTATGGAGCCACCAGCCACCCAGGCTGGAGCTATGGAGCTCTGGAGGTATGGAGCTCAGGTGCTATGGAAGTATGGAGCTATGGAGCTATGGAAGTATGGAGCTATGGAGCTATGGAGCTCTGGAAGTATGGAGCTATGGAGCTCTGGAGGTATGGAGCTATGGAGCCCTGGAGCCCTGGAGCTATGGAGCTCTGGTGCTATGGAGGTATGGAGCTCTGGAGGTATGGAGCTCTGGAGGTATGGAGCTATGGAGCTATGGAGCCCTGGAGCTATGGAGCTATGGAGCCCTGGAGCTATGGAGCTATGGAGCCCTGGAGCTATGGAGCTATGGAGCTCTGGTGCTATGGAGCTATGGAGCTCTGGTGCTATGGAGCTATGGAGCTCTGGTGCTATGGAGCTATGGAGCTCTGGTGCTATGGAGCTATGGAGCTCTGGAAGTATGGAGCTATGGAGCTCTGGAGGTATGGAGCTATGGAGCCCTGGAGCTATGGAGCCCTGGAGCTATGGAAGTATGGAGCTCTGGTGCTATGGAGCTATGGAGCTCTGGTGCTATGGAGCTATGGAGCTCTGGAGCTATGGAGCTCTGGAGGTATGGAGCTATTGAGCTATGGAGCTCTGGAGGTATGGAGCTATGGAGCTATGGAAGTATGGAGCTCTGGTGCTATGGAGCTATGGAGCTCTGGTGCTATGGAGCTATGGAGCTCTGGAGGTATGGAGCTATGGAGCTATGGAGCTCTGGAGGTATGGAGCTATGGAGCTATGGAAGTATGGAGCTCTGGTGCTATGGAGCTATGGAGCTCTGGTGCTATGGAGCTATGGAGCTCTGGTGCTATGGAGCTATGGAGCTATGGAGCTCTGGAAGTATGGAGCTCTGGTGCTATGGAGCTATGGAGCTCTGGTGCTATGGAGCTATGGAGCTCTGGTGCTATGGAGCTATGGAGCTCTGGTGCTATGGAGCTCTGGTGCTATGGAGCTATGGAGCTCTGGTGCTATGGAGCTATGGAGCTCTGGAGGTATGGAGCTCTGGAGGTATGGAGCTCTGGAGGTATGGAGCTTTGGAGCCCTGGAGCTCTGGAGGTATGGAGCTATGGTGCTATGGAGCTCTGAAGCCATGGAGCTCTGGTGCTATGGAGCTCTGGAGCTCTGGAGGTATGGAGCTCTGGAGGTATGGAGCTATGGAGCCCTGGAGCTCTGGAGGTATGGAGCTATGGTGCTATGGAGCTCTGAAGCCATGGAGCTCTGGTGCTATGGAGCTCTGGAGCTCTGGAGGTATGGAGCTCTGGAGGTATGGAGCTATGGAGCCCTGGAGCTCTGGAGGTATGGAGCTATGGTGCTATGGAGCTCTGAAGCCATGGAGCTCTGGTGCTATGGAGCTCTGGAGCTCTGGAGGTATGGAGCTCTGGAGGTATGGAGCTCTGGAGGTATGGAGCTATGGAGCCCTGGAGCTCTGGAGGTATGGAGCTATGGTGCTATGGAGCTCTGAAGCCATGGAGCTCTGGTGCTATGGAGCTCTGGAGGTATGGAGCTCTGGAGGTATGGAGCTCTGGAGGTATGGAGCTATGGAGCCCTGGAGCTCTGGAGGTATGGAGCTATGGTGCTATGGAGCTCTGAAGCCATGGAGCTCTGGTGCTATGGAGCTCTGGAGGTATGGTGCTATGGAGCTATGGAGGTATGGAGCCACCAGCCAGCACCCTCCGTGGCTGGATCAATGGAAGTGTTTTAGGTACCAGGCAGCCAAAGGGCCGAGGCCTCACGCTCGACCACGCCGGCGCAGAGTTCCAGCAGCTCGGATAAGCTCTGTCACTCACCCGCCGCGCAGCCACCGGTAACGGGGAAATGTCGCCGCCTTGTGGACACGCCGTTGTAAATGAATGGGCTTTCGCACTTAGTGCAATTTTCGCCAACTCTCTGACTTAGAGCTATGGAAGTATGGAGCTATGGAGCCACCAGCCACCCAGGCTGGAGCTCTGGAGCTCTGGAGGTATGGAGCTCTGGTGCTATGGAAGTATGGAGCTCTGGTGCTATGGAAGTATGGAGCTATGGAGGTATGGAAGTATGGAGCTATGGAAGTATGGAGCTATGGAGCTCTGGAAGTATGGAGCTATGGAGCTCTGGAGGTATGGAGCCCTGGAGCTATGGAGGTCCTGGAGCTATGGAAGTATGGAGCTCTGGTGCTATGGAGCTATGGAGCTCTGTTGCTATGGAGCTATGGAGCTATGGAGCTCTGGAGCTATGGAGCTCTGGAGGTATGCAGCTATGGAGCTATGGAGCTCTGGAGGTATGGAGCTATGGAGCTATGGAAGTATGGAGCTCTGGTGCTATGGAGCTATGGAGCTCTGGTGCTATGGAGCTATGGAGCTCTGGTGCTATGGAGCTATGGAGCTATGGAGCTCTGGAAGTATGGAGCTCTGGTGCTATGGAGCTATGGAGCTCTGGTGCTATGGAGCTATGGAGCTCTGGTGCTATGGAGCTATGGAGCTCTGGTGCTATGGAGCTCTGGTGCTATGGAGCTCTGGTGCTATGGAGCTATGGAGCTCTGGTGCTATGGAGCTATGGAGCTCTGGAGGTATGGAGCTCTGGAGGTATGGAGCTCTGGAGGTATGGAGCTATGGAGCCCTGGAGCTCTGGAGGTATGGAGCTATGGTGCTATGGAGCTCTGAAGCCATGGAGCTCTGGTGCTATGGAGCTCTGGAGCTCTGGAGGTATGGAGCTCTGGAGGTATGGAGCTATGGAGCCCTGGAGCTCTGGAGGTATGGAGCTATGGAGCTCTGAAGCCATGGAGCTCTGGTGCTATGGAGCTCTGGAGCTCTGGAGGTATGGAGCTCTGGAGGTATGGAGCTCTGGAGGTATGGAGCTATGGAGCCCTGGAGCTCTGGAGGTATGGAGCTATGGTGCTATGGAGCTCTGAAGCCATGGAGCTCTGGTGCTATGGAGCTCTGGAGGTATGGAGCTCTGGAGGTATGGAGCTCTGGAGGTATGGAGCTATGGAGCCCTGGAGCTCTGGAGGTATGGAGCTATGGTGCTATGGAGCTCTGAAGCCATGGAGCTCTGGTGCTATGGAGCTCTGGAGGTATGGAGCTCTGGAGGTATGGAGCTCTGGAGGTATGGAGCTATGGAGCCCTGGAGCTCTGGAGGTATGGAGCTATGGTGCTATGGAGCTCTGAAGCCATGGAGCTCTGGTGCTATGGAGCTATGGAGCTCTGGTGCTATGGAGCTATGGAGCTCTGGTGCTATGGAGCTATGGAGGTATGGAGCCACCAGCCAGCACCCTCCGTGGCTGGATCAATGGAAGTGTTTTAGGTACCAGGCAGCCAAAGGGCCGAGGCCTCACGCTCGACCACGCCGGCGCAGAGTTCCAGCCGCTCGGATAAGCTCTGTCACTCACCCGCCGCGCAGCCACCGGTAACGGGGAAATGTCGCCGCCTGGCGGACACGCCGTTGTAAATGAATGGGCTTTCGCACTTAGTGCAATTTTCGCCAACTCTCTGACTTAGAGCTATGGAAGTATGGAGCTATGGAGCCACCAGCCACCCAGGCTGGAGCTATGGAGCTCTGGAGGTATGGAGCTCAGGTGCTATGGAAGTATGGAGCTATGGAGCTATGGAAGTATGGAGCTATGGAGCTATGGAGCTCTGGAAGTATGGAGCTATGGAGCTCTGGAGGTATGGAGCTATGGAGCCCTGGAGCTATGGAGCTCTGGTGCTATGGAGGTATGGAGCTCTGGAGGTATGGAGCTCTGGAGGTATGGAGCTATGGAGCTATGGAGCCCTGGAGCTATGGAGCTATGGAGCCCTGGAGCTATGGAGCTATGGAGCCCTGGAGCTATGGAGCTATGGAGCTCTGGTGCTATGGAGCTATGGAGCTCTGGTGCTATGGAGCTATGGAGCTCTGGTGCTATGGAGCTATGGAGCTCTGGTGCTATGGAGCTATGGAGCTCTGGAAGTATGGAGCTATGGAGCTCTGGAGGTATGGAGCTATGGAGCCCTGGAGCTATGGAGCCCTGGAGCTATGGAAGTATGGAGCTCTGGTGCTATGGAGCTATGGAGCTCTGGTGCTATGGAGCTATGGAGCTCTGGAGCTATGGAGCTCTGGAGGTATGGAGCTATGGAGCTATGGAGCTCTGGAGGTATGGAGCTATGGAGCTATGGAAGTATGGAGCTCTGGTGCTATGGAGCTATGGAGCTCTGGTGCTATGGAGCTATGGAGCTCTGGTGCTATGGAGCTATGGAGCTATGGAGCTCTGGAAGTATGGAGCTCTGGTGCTATGGAGCTATGGAGCTCTGGTGCTATGGAGCTATGGAGCTCTGGTGCTATGGAGCTATGGAGCTATGGAGCTCTGGTGCTATGGAGCTCTGGTGCTATGGAGCTCTGGTGCTATGGAGCTATGGAGCTCTGGTGCTATGGAGCTATGGAGCTCTGGAGGTATGGAGCTCTGGAGGTATGGAACTCTGGAGGTATGGAGCTTTGGAGCCCTGGAGCTCTGGAGGTATGGAGCTATGGTGCTATGGAGCTCTGAAGCCATGGAGCTCTGGTGCTATGGAGCTCTGGAGCTCTGGAGGTATGGAGCTCTGGAGGTATGGAGCTATGGAGCCCTGGAGCTCTGGAGGTATGGAGCTATGGTGCTATGGAGCTCTGAAGCCATGGAGCTCTGGTGCTATGGAGCTCTGGAGCTCTGGAGGTATGGAGCTCTGGAGGTATGGAGCTATGGAGCCCTGGAGCTCTGGAGGTATGGAGCTATGGTGCTATGGAGCTCTGAAGCCATGGAGCTCTGGTGCTATGGAGCTCTGGAGCTCTGGAGGTATGGAGCTCTGGAGGTATGGAGCTCTGGAGGTATGGAGCTATGGAGCCCTGGAGCTCTGGAGGTATGGAGCTATGGTGCTATGGAGCTCTGAAGCCATGGAGCTCTGGTGCTATGGAGCTCTGGAGGTATGGAGCTCTGGAGGTATGGAGCTCTGGAGGTATGGAGCTATGGAGCCCTGGAGCTCTGGAGGTATGGAGCTATGGTGCTATGGAGCTCTGAAGCCATGGAGCTCTGGTGCTATGGACCTATGGAGCTCTGGTGCTATGGAGCTATGGAGGTATGGAGCCACCAGCCAGCACCCTCCGTGGCTGGATCAATGGAAGTGTTTTAGGTACCAGGCAGCCAAAGGGCCGAGGCCTCACGCTCGACCACGCCGGCGCAGAGTTCCAGCCGCTCGGATAAGCTCTGTCACTCACCCGCCGCGCAGCCACCGGTAACGGGGAAATGTCGCCGCCTTGTGGACACGCCGTTGTAAATGAATGGGCTTTCGCACTTAGTGCAATTTTCGCCAACTCTCTGACTTAGAGCTATGGAAGTATGGAGCTATGGAGCCACCAGCCACCCAGGCTGGAGCTCTGGAGCTCTGGAGGTATGGAGCTCTGGTGCTATGGAAGTATGGAGCTCTGGTGCTATGGAAGTATGGAGCTATGGAGGTATGGAAGTATGGAGCTATGGAAGTATGGAGCTATGGAGCTCTGGAAGTATGGAGCTATGGAGCTCTGGAGGTATGGAGCCCTGGAGCTATGGAGCCCTGGAGCTATGGAAGTATGGAGCTCTGGTGCTATGGAGCTATGGAGCTCTGGTGCTATGGAGCTATGGAGCTATGGAGCTCTGGAGCTATGGAGCTCTGGAGGTATGGAGCTATGGAGCTATGGAGCTCTGGAGGTATGGAGCTATGGAGCTATGGAAGTATGGAGCTCTGGTGCTATGGAGCTATGGAGCTCTGGTGCTATGGAGCTATGGAGCTCTGGTGCTATGAAGCTATGGAGCTATGGAGCTCTGGAAGTATGGAGCTCTGGTGCTATGGAGCTATGGAGCTCTGGTGCTATGGAGCTATGGAGCTCTGGTGCTATGGAGCTCTGGTCCTATGGAGCTCTGGTGCTATGGAGCTATGGAGCTATGGAGCTCTGGTGCTATGGAGCTCTGGAGGTATGGAGCTCTGGAGGTATGGAGCTCTGGAAGTATGGAGCTATGGAGCCCTGGAGCTCTGGAGGTATGGAGCTATGGTGCTATGGAGCTCTGAAGCCATGGAGCTCTGGTGCTATGGAGCTATGGAGCTCTGGTGCTATGGAGCTATGGAGCTATGGAGCTCTGGAAGTATGGAGCTCTGGTGCTATGGAGCTATGGAGCTCTGGTGCTATGGAGCTATGGAGCTCTGGTGCTATGGAGCTATGGAGCTCTGGTGCTATGGTGCTATGGAGCTCTGAAGCCATGGAGCTCTGGTGCTATGGAGCTCTGGAGCTCTGGAGGTATGGAGCTCTGGAGGTATGGAGCTCTGGAGGTATGGAGCTATGGAGCCCTGGAGCTCTGGAGGTATGGAGCTATGGTGCTATGGAGCTCTGAAGCCATGGAGCTCTGGTGCTATGGAGCTCTGGAGGTATGGAGCTCTGGAGGTATGGAGCTCTGGAGGTATGGAGCTATGGAGCCCTGGAGCTCTGGAGGTATGGAGCTATGGTGCTATGGAGCTCTGAAGCCATGGAGCTCTGGTGCTATGGAGCTATGGAGCTCTGGTGCTATGGAGCTATGGAGGTATGGAGCCACCAGCCAGCACCCTCCGTGGCTGGATCAATGGAAGTGTTTTAGGTACCAGGCAGCCAAAGGGCCGAGGCCTCACGCTCGACCACGCCGGCGCAGAGTTCCAGCCGCTCGGATAAGCTCTGTCACTCACCCGCCGCGCAGCCACCGGTAACGGGGAAATGTCGCCGCCTTGTGGACACGCCGTTGTAAATGAATGGGCTTTCGCACTTAGTGCAATTTTCGCCAACTCTCTGACTTAGAGCTATGGAAGTATGGAGCTATGGAGCCACCAGCCACCCAGGCTGGAGCTCTGGAGCTCTGGAGGTATGGAGCTCTGGTGCTATGGAAGTATGGAGCTCTGGTGCTATGGAAGTATGGAGCTATGGAGGTATGGAAGTATGGAGCTATGGAAGTATGGAGCTATGGAGCTCTGGAAGTATGGAGCTATGGAGCTCTGGAGGTATGGAGCCCTGGAGCTATGGAGCCCTGGAGCTATGGAAGTATGGAGCTCTGGTGCTATGGAGCTATGGAGCTCTGGTGCTATGGAGCTATGGAGCTATGGAGCTCTGGAGCTATGGAGCTCTGGAGGTATGGAGCTATGGAGCTATGGAGCTCTGGAGGTATGGAGCTATGGAGCTATGGAAGTATGGAGCTCTGGTGCTATGGAGCTATGGAGCTCTGGTGCTATGGAGCTATGGAGCTCTGGTGCTATGGAGCTATGAAGCTCTGGAAGTATGGAGCTCTGGTGCTATGGAGCTATGGAGCTCTGGTGCTATGGAGCTATGGAGCTCTGGTGCTATGGAGCTCTGGTGCTATGGAGCTCTGGTGCTATGGAGCTATGGAGCTCTGGTGCTATGGAGCTCTGGAGGTATGGAGCTCTGGAGGTATGGTGCTCTGGAGGTATGGAGCTATGGAGCCCTGGAGCTCTGGAGGTATGGAGCTATGGTGCTATGGAGCTCTGAAGCCATGGAGCTCTGGTGCTATGGAGCTATGGAGCTCTGGTGCTATGGAGCTATGGAGCTATGGAGCTCTGGAAGTATGGAGCTCTGGTGCTATGGAGCTATGGAGCTCTGGTGCTATGGAGCTATGGAGCTCTGGTGCTATGGAGCTATGGAGCTCTGGTGCTATGGAGCTCTGGTGCTATGGAGCTCTGGTGCTATGGAGCTCTGGAGGTATGGAGCTCTGGAGGTATGGAGCTCTGGAGGTATGGAGCTATGGAGCCCTGGAGCTCTGGAGGTATGGAGCTATGGTGCTATGGAGCTCTGAAGCCATGGAGCTCTGGTGCTATGGAGCTATGGAGCTCTGGTGCTATGGAGCTATGGAGGTATGGAGCCACCAGCCAGCACCCTCCGTGGCTGGATCAATGGAAGTGTTTTAGGTACCAGGCAGCCAAAGGGCCGAGGCCTCACGCTCGACCACGCCGGCGCAGAGTTCCAGCAGCTCGGATAAGCTCTGTCACTCACCCGCCGCGCAGCCACCGGTAACGGGGAAATGTCGCCGCCTTGTGGACACGCCGTTGTAAATGAATGGGCTTTCGCACTTAGTGCAATTTTCGCCAACTCTCTGACTTAGAGCTATGGAAGTATGGAGCTATGGAGCCACCAGCCACCCAGGCTGGAGCTCTGGAGCTCTGGAGGTATGGAGCTCTGGTGCTATGGAAGTATGGAGCTCTGGTGCTATGGAAGTATGGAGCTATGGAGGTATGGAAGTATGGAGCTATGGAAGTATGGAGCTATGGAGCTCTGGAAGTATGGAGCTATGGAGCTCTGGAGGTATGGAGCCCTGGAGCTATGGAGCCCTGGAGCTATGGAAGTATGGAGCTCTGGTGCTATGGAGCTATGGAGCTCTGGTGCTATGGAGCTATGGAGCTATGGAGCTCTGGAGCTATGGAGCTCTGGAGGTATGCAGCTATGGAGCTATGGAGCTCTGGAGGTATGGAGCTATGGAGCTATGGAAGTATGGAGCTCTGGTGCTATGGAGCTATGGAGCTCTGGTGCTATGGAGCTATGGAGCTCTGGTGCTATGGAGCTATGGAGCTATGGAGCTCTGGAAGTATGGAGCTCTGGTGCTATGGAGCTATGGAGCTCTGGTGCTATGGAGCTATGGAGCTCTGGTGCTATGGAGCTATGGAGCTCTGGTGCTATGGAGCTCTGGTGCTATGGAGCTCTGGTGCTATGGAGCTATGGAGCTCTGGTGCTATGGAGCTATGGAGCTCTGGAGGTATGGAGCTCTGGAGGTATGGAGCTCTGGAGGTATGGAGCTATGGAGCCCTGGAGCTCTGGAGGTATGGAGCTATGGTGCTATGGAGCTCTGAAGCCATGGAGCTCTGGTGCTATGGAGCTCTGGAGCTCTGGAGGTATGGAGCTCTGGAGGTATGGAGCTATGGAGCCCTGGAGCTCTGGAGGTATGGAGCTATGGAGCTCTGAAGCCATGGAGCTCTGGTGCTATGGAGCTCTGGAGCTCTGGAGGTATGGAGCTCTGGAGGTATGGAGCTCTGGAGGTATGGAGCTATGGAGCCCTGGAGCTCTGGAGGTATGGAGCTATGGTGCTATGGAGCTCTGAAGCAATGGAGCTCTGGTGCTATGGAGCTCTGGAGGTATGGAGCTCTGGAGGTATGGAGCTCTGGAGGTATGGAGCTATGGAGCCCTGGAGCTCTGGAGGTATGGAGCTATGGTGCTATGGAGCTCTGAAGCCATGGAGCTCTGGTGCTATGGAGCTCTGGAGGTATGGAGCTCTGGAGGTATGGAGCTCTGGAGGTATGGAGCTATGGAGCCCTGGAGCTCTGGAGGTATGGAGCTATGGTGCTATGGAGCTCTGAAGCCATGGAGCTCTGGTGCTATGGAGCTATGGAGCTCTGGTGCTATGGAGCTATGGAGGTATGGAGCCACCAGCCAGCACCCTCCGTGGCTGGATCAATGGAAGTGTTTTAGGTACCAGGCAGCCAAAGGGCCGAGGCCTCACGCTCGACCACGCCGGCGCAGAGTTCCAGCCGCTCGGATAAGCTCTGTCACTCACCCGCCGCGCAGCCACCGGTAACGGGGAAATGTCGCCGCCTGGCGGACACGCCGTTGTAAATGAATGGGCTTTCGCACTTAGTGCAATTTTCGCCAACTCTCTGACTTAGAGCTATGGAAGTATGGAGCTATGGAGCCACCAGCCACCCAGGCTGGAGCTATGGAGCTCTGGAGGTATGGAGCTCAGGTGCTATGGAAGTATGGAGCTATGGAGCTATGGAAGTATGGAGCTATGGAGCTATGGAGCTCTGGAAGTATGGAGCTATGGAGCTCTGGAGGTATGGAGCTATGGAGCCCTGGAGCCCTGGAGCTATGGAGCTCTGGTGCTATGGAGGTATGGAGCTCTGGAGGTATGGAGCTCTGGAGGTATGGAGCTATGGAGCTATGGAGCCCTGGAGCTATGGAGCTATGGAGCCCTGGAGCTATGGAGCTATGGAGCTCTGGTGCTATGGAGCTATGGAGCTCTGGTGCTATGGAGCTATGGAGCTCTGGTGCTATGGAGCTATGGAGCTCTGGTGCTATGGAGCTATGGAGCTCTGGAAGTATGGAGCTATGGAGCTCTGGAGGTATGGAGCTATGGAGCCCTGGAGCTATGGAGCCCTGGAGCTATGGAAGTATGGAGCTCTGGTGCTATGGAGCTATGGAGCTCTGGTGCTATGGAGCTATGGAGCTCTGGAGCTATGGAGCTCTGGAGGTATGGAGCTATGGAGCTATGGAGCTCTGGAGGTATGGAGCTATGGAGCTATGGAAGTATGGAGCTCTGGTGCTATGGAGCTATGGAGCTCTGGTGCTATGGAGCTATGGAGCTCTGGTGCTATGGAGCTATGGAGCTATGGAGCTCTGGAAGTATGGAGCTCTGGTGCTATGGAGCTATGGAGCTCTGGTGCTATGGAGCTATGGAGCTCTGGTGCTATGGAGCTATGGAGCTCTGGTGCTATGGAGCTCTGGTGCTATGGAGCTCTGGTGCTATGGAGCTATGGAGCTCTGGTGCTATGGAGCTATGGAGCTCTGGAGGTATGGAGCTCTGGAGGTATGGAGCTCTGGAGGTATGGAGCTTTGGAGCCCTGGAGCTCTGGAGGTATGGAGCTATGGTGCTATGGAGCTCTGAAGCCATGGAGCTCTGGTGCTATGGAGCTCTGGAGGTATGGAGCTCTGGAGGTATGGAGCTATGGAGCCCTGGAGCTCTGGAGGTATGGAGCTATGGTGCTATGGAGCTCTGAAGCCATGGAGCTCTGGTGCTATGGAGCTCTGGAGCTCTGGAGGTATGGAGCTCTGGAGGTATGGAGCTATGGAGCCCTGGAGCTCTGGAGGTATGGAGCTATGGTGCTATGGAGCTCTGAAGCCATGGAGCTCTGGTGCTATGGAGCTCTGGAGCTCTGGAGGTATGGAGCTCTGGAGGTATGGAGCTATGGAGCCCTGGAGCTCTGGAGGTATGGAGCTATGGTGCTATGGAGCTCTGAAGCCATGGAGCTCTGGTGCTATGGAGCTCTGGAGGTATGGAGCTCTGGAGGTATGGAGCTCTGGAGGTATGGAGCTATGGAGCCCTGGAGCTCTGGAGGTATGGAGCTATGGTGCTATGGAGCTCTGAAGCCATGGAGCTCTGGTGCTATGGACCTATGGAGCTCTGGTGCTATGGAGCTATGGAGGTATGGAGCCACCAGCCAGCACCCTCCGTGGCTGGATCAATGGAAGTGTTTTAGGTACCAGGCAGCCAAAGGGCCGAGGCCTCACGCTCGACCACGCCGGCGCAGAGTTCCAGCCGCTCGGATAAGCTCTGTCACTCACCCGCCGCGCAGCCACCGGTAACGGGGAAATGTCGCCGCCTTGTGGACACGCCGTTGTAAATGAATGGGCTTTCGCACTTAGTGCAATTTTCGCCAACTCTCTGACTTAGAGCTATGGAAGTATGGAGCTATGGAGCCACCAGCCACCCAGGCTGGAGCTCTGGAGCTCTGGAGGTATGGAGCTCTGGTGCTATGGAAGTATGGAGCTCTGGTGCTATGGAAGTATGGAGCTATGGAGGTATGGAAGTATGGAGCTATGGAAGTATGGAGCTATGGAGCTCTGGAAGTATGGAGCTATGGAGCTCTGGAGGTATGGAGCCCTGGAGCTATGGAGCCCTGGAGCTATGGAAGTATGGAGCTCTGGTGCTATGGAGCTATGGAGCTCTGGTGCTATGGAGCTATGGAGCTATGGAGCTCTGGAGCTATGGAGCTCTGGAGGTATGGAGCTATGGAGCTATGGAGCTCTGGAGGTATGGAGCTATGGAGCTATGGAAGTATGGAGCTCTGGTGCTATGGAGCTATGGAGCTCTGGTGCTATGGAGCTATGGAGCTCTGGTGCTATGGAGCTATGGAGCTATGGAGCTCTGGAAGTATGGAGCTCTGGTGCTATGGAGCTATGGAGCTCTGGTGCTATGGAGCTATGGAGCTCTGGTGCTATGGAGCTCTGGTGCTATGGAGCTCTGGTGCTATGGAGCTATGGAGCTCTGGTGCTATGGAGCTCTGGAGGTATGGAGCTCTGGAGGTATGGAGCTCTGGAGGTATGGAGCTATGGAGCCCTGGAGCTCTGGAGGTATGGAGCTATGGTGCTATGGAGCTCTGAAGCCATGGAGCTCTGGTGCTATGGAGCTATGGAGCTCTGGTGCTATGGAGCTATGGAGCTATGGAGCTCTGGAAGTATGGAGCTCTGGTGCTATGGAGCTATGGAGCTCTGGTGCTATGGAGCTATGGAGCTCTGGTGCTATGGAGCTATGGAGCTCTGGTGCTATGGAGCTCTGGTGCTATGGAGCTCTGGTGCTATGGAGCTATGGAGCTCTGGTGCTATGGAGCTATGGAGCTCTGGAGGTATGGAGCTCTGGAGGTATGGAGCTCTGGAGGTATGGAGCTATGGAGCCCTGGAGCTCTGGAGGTATGGAGCTATGGTGCTATGGAGCTCTGAAGCCATGGAGCTCTGGTGCTATGGAGCTCTGGAGCTCTGGAGGTATGGAGCTCTGGAGGTATGGAGCTATGGAGCCCTGGAGCTCTGGAGGTATGGAGCTATGGTGCTATGGAGCTCTGAAGCCATGGAGCTCTGGTGCTATGGAGCTCTGGAGCTCTGGAGGTATGGAGCTCTGGAGGTATGGAGCTATGGAGCCCTGGAGCTCTGGAGGTATGGAGCTATGGTGCTATGGAGCTCTGAAGCCATGGAGCTCTGGTGCTATGGAGCTCTGGAGCTCTGGAGGTATGGAGCTCTGGAGGTATGGAGCTCTGGAGGTATGGAGCTATGGAGCCCTGGAGCTCTGGAGGTATGGAGCTATGGTGCTATGGAGCTCTGAAGCCATGGAGCTCTGGTGCTATGGAGCTCTGGAGGTATGGAGCTCTGGAGGTATGGAGCTCTGGAGGTATGGAGCTATGGAGCCCTGGAGCTCTGGAGGTATGGAGCTATGGTGCTATGGAGCTCTGAAGCCATGGAGCTCTGGTGCTATGGAGCTATGGAGCTCTGGTGCTATGGAGCTATGGAGGTATGGAGCCACCAGCCAGCACCCTCCGTGGCTGGATCAATGGAAGTGTTTTAGGTACCAGGCAGCCAAAGGGCCGAGGCCTCACGCTCGACCACGCCGGCGCAGAGTTCCAGCCGCTCGGATAAGCTCTGTCACTCACCCGCCGCGCAGCCACCGGTAACGGGGAAATGTCGCCGCCTTGTGGACACGCCGTTGTAAATGAATGGGCTTTCGCACTTAGTGCAATTTTCGCCAACTCTCTGACTGGAGCTATGGAAGTATGGAGCTATGGAGCCACCAGCCACCCAGGCTGGAGCTATGGAGCTCTGGAGGTATGGAGCTCTGGTGCTATGGAAGTATGGAGCTCTGGTGCTATGGAAGTATGGAGCTATGGAGGTATGGAAGTATGGAGCTATGGAAGTATGGAGCTATGGAGCTCTGGAAGTATGGAGCTATGGAGCTCTGGAGGTATGGAGCCCTGGAGCTATGGAAGTATGGAGCTCTGGTGCTATGGAGCTATGGAGCTCTGGTGCTATGGAGCTATGGAGCTATGGAGCTCTGGAGCTATGGAGCTCTGGAGGTATGGAGCTATGGAGCTATGGAGCTCTGGAGGTATGGAGCTATGGAGCTATGGAAGTATGGAGCTCTGGTGCTATGGAGCTATGGAGCTCTGGTGCTATGGAGCTATGGAGCTCTGGTGCTATGGAGCTATGGAGCTATGGAGCTCTGGAAGTATGGAGCTCTGGTGCTATGGAGCTATGGAGCTCTGGTGCTATGGAGCTATGGAGCTCTGGTGCTATGGAGCTCTGGTGCTATGGAGCTCTGGTGCTATGGAGCTATGGAGCTCTGGTGCTATGGAGCTCTGGAGGTATGGAGCTCTGGAGGTATGGAGCTCTGGAGGTATGGAGCTATGGAGCCCTGGAGCTCTGGAGGTATGGAGCTATGGTGCTATGGAGCTCTGAAGCCATGGAGCTCTGGTGCTATGGAGCTATGGAGCTATGGAGCTATGGAGCTCTGGAAGTATGGAGCTCTGGAGGTATGGAGCTCAGGTGCTATGGAAGTATGGAGCTATGGAGCTATGGAAGTATGGAGCTATGGAGCTATGGAGCTCTGGAAGTATGGAGCTATGGAGCTCTGGAGGTATGGAGCTATGGAGCCCTGGAGCCCTGGAGCTATGGAGCTCTGGTGCTATGGAGGTATGGAGCTCTGGAGGTATGGAGCTCTGGAGGTATGGAGCTATGGAGCTATGGAGCCCTGGAGCTATGGAGCTATGGAGCCCTGGAGCTATGGAGCTATGGAGCCCTGGAGCTATGGAGCTATGGAGCTCTGGTGCTATGGAGCTATGGAGCTCTGGTGCTATGGAGCTATGGAGCTCTGGTGCTATGGAGCTATGGAGCTCTGGTGCTATGGAGCTATGGAGCTCTGGAAGTATGGAGCTATGGAGCTCTGGAGGTATGGAGCTATGGAGCCCTGGAGCTATGGAGCCCTGGAGCTATGGAAGTATGGAGCTCTGGTGCTATGGAGCTATGGAGCTCTGGTGCTATGGAGCTATGGAGCTCTGGAGCTATGGAGCTCTGGAGGTATGGAGCTATGGAGCTATGGAGCTCTGGAGGTATGGAGCTATGGAGCTATGGAAGTATGGAGCTCTGGTGCTATGGAGCTATGGAGCTCTGGTGCTATGGAGCTATGGAGCTCTGGTGCTATGGAGCTATGGAGCTATGGAGCTCTGGAAGTATGGAGCTCTGGTGCTATGGAGCTATGGAGCTCTGGTGCTATGGAGCTATGGAGCTCTGGTGCTATGGAGCTATGGAGCTCTGGTGCTATGGAGCTCTGGAGGTATGGAGCTCTGGAGGTATGGAGCTATGGAGCCCTGGAGCTCTGGAGGTATGGAGCTATGGTGCTATGGAGCTCTGAAGCCATGGAGCTCTGGTGCTATGGAGCTCTGGAGCTCTGGAGGTATGGAGCTCTGGAGGTATGGAGCTATGGAGCCCTGGAGCTCTGGAGGTATGGAGCTATGGTGCTACGGAGCTCTGAAGCCATGGAGCTCTGGTGCTATGGAGCTCTGGAGCTCTGGAGGTATGGAGCTCTGGAGGTATGGAGCTCTGGAGGTATGGAGCTATGGAGCCCTGGAGCTCTGGAGGTATGGAGCTATGGTGCTATGGAGCTCTGAAGCCATGGAGCTCTGGTGCTATGGAGCTCTGGAGGTATGGAGCTCTGGAGGTATGGAGCTCTGGAGGTATGGAGCTATGGAGCCCTGGAGCTCTGGAGGTATGGAGCTATGGTGCTATGGAGCTCTGAAGCCATGGAGCTCTGGTGCTATGGAGCTATGGAGCTCTGGTGCTATGGAGCTATGGAGGTATGGAGCCACCAGCCAGCACCCTCCGTGGCTGGATCAATGGAAGTGTTTTAGGTACCAGGCAGCCAAAGGGCCGAGGCCTCACGCTCGACCACGCCGGCGCAGAGTTCCAGCCGCTCGGATAAGCTCTGTCACTCACCCGCCGCGCAGCCACCGGTAACGGGGAAATGTCGCCGCCTTGTGGACACGCCGTTGTAAATGAATGGGCTTTCGCACTTAGTGCAATTTTCGCCAACTCTCTGACTTAGAGCTATGGAAGTATGGAGCTATGGAGCCACCAGCCACCCAGGCTGGAGCTCTGGAGCTCTGGAGGTATGGAGCTCTGGTGCTATGGAAGTATGGAGCTCTGGTGCTATGGAAGTATGGAGCTATGGAGGTATGGAAGTATGGAGCTATGGAAGTATGGAGCTATGGAGCTCTGGAAGTATGGAGCTATGGAGCTCTGGAGGTATGGAGCCCTGGAGCTATGGAAGTATGGAGCTCTGGTGCTATGGAGCTATGGAGCTCTGGTGCTATGGAGCTATGGAGCTATGGAGCTCTGGAGCTATGGAGCTCTGGAGGTATGGAGCTATGGAGCTATGGAGCTCTGGAGGTATGGAGCTATGGAGCTATGGAAGTATGGAGCTCTGGTGCTATGGAGCTATGGAGCTCTGGTGCTATGGAGCTATGGAGCTCTGGTGCTATGGAGCTATGGAGCTATGGAGCTCTGGAAGTATGGAGCTCTGGTGCTATGGAGCTATGGAGCTCTGGTGCTATGGAGCTATGGAGCTCTGGTGCTATGGAGCTCTGGTGCTATGGAGCTCTGGTGCTATGGAGCTATGGAGCTCTGGTGCTATGGAGCTCTGGAGGTATGGAGCTCTGGAGGTATGGAGCTCTGGAGGTATGGAGCTATGGAGCCCTGGAGCTCTGGAGGTATGGAGCTATGGTGCTATGGAGCTCTGAAGCCATGGAGCTCTGGTGCTATGGAGCTATGGAGCTCTGGTGCTATGGAGCTATGGAGCTATGGAGCTCTGGAAGTATGGAGCTCTGGTGCTATGGAGCTATGGAGCTCTGGTGCTATGGAGCTATGGAGCTCTGGTGCTATGGAGCTATGGAGCTCTGGTGCTATGGAGCTCTGGTGCTATGGAGCTCTGGTGCTATGGAGCTATGGAGCTCTGGTGCTATGGAGCTATGGAGCTCTGGAGGTATGGAGCTCTGGAGGTATGGAGCTCTGGAGGTATGGAGCTATGGAGCCCTGGAGCTCTGGAGGTATGGAGCTATGGTGCTATGGAGCTCTGAAGCCATGGAGCTCTGGTGCTATGGAGCTCTGGAGCTCTGGAGGTATGGAGCTCTGGAGGTATGGAGCTATGGAGCCCTGGAGCTCTGGAGGTATGGAGCTATGGAGCTCTGAAGCCATGGAGCTCTGGTGCTATGGAGCTCTGGAGCTCTGGAGGTATGGAGCTCTGGAGGTATGGAGCTCTGGAGGTATGGAGCTATGGAGCCCTGGAGCTCTGGAGGTATGGAGCTATGGTGCTATGGAGCTCTGAAGCAATGGAGCTCTGGTGCTATGGAGCTCTGGAGGTATGGAGCTCTGGAGGTATGGAGCTCTGGAGGTATGGAGCTATGGAGCCCTGGAGCTCTGGAGGTATGGAGCTATGGTGCTATGGAGCTCTGAAGCCATGGAGCTCTGGTGCTATGGAGCTCTGGAGGTATGGAGCTCTGGAGGTATGGAGCTCTGGAGGTATGGAGCTATGGAGCCCTGGAGCTCTGGAGGTATGGAGCTATGGTGCTATGGAGCTCTGAAGCCATGGAGCTCTGGTGCTATGGAGCTATGGAGCTCTGGTGCTATGGAGCTATGGAGGTATGGAGCCACCAGCCAGCACCCTCCGTGGCTGGATCAATGGAAGTGTTTTAGGTACCAGGCAGCCAAAGGGCCGAGGCCTCACGCTCGACCACGCCGGCGCAGAGTTCCAGCCGCTCGGATAAGCTCTGTCACTCACCCGCCGCGCAGCCACCGGTAACGGGGAAATGTCGCCGCCTGGCGGACACGCCGTTGTAAATGAATGGGCTTTCGCACTTAGTGCAATTTTCGCCAACTCTCTGACTTAGAGCTATGGAAGTATGGAGCTATGGAGCCACCAGCCACCCAGGCTGGAGCTATGGAGCTCTGGAGGTATGGAGCTCAGGTGCTATGGAAGTATGGAGCTATGGAGCTATGGAAGTATGGAGCTATGGAGCTATGGAGCTCTGGAAGTATGGAGCTATGGAGCTCTGGAGGTATGGAGCTATGGAGCCCTGGAGCCCTGGAGCTATGGAGCTCTGGTGCTATGGAGGTATGGAGCTCTGGAGGTATGGAGCTCTGGAGGTATGGAGCTATGGAGCTATGGAGCCCTGGAGCTATGGAGCTATGGAGCCCTGGAGCTATGGAGCTATGGAGCTCTGGTGCTATGGAGCTATGGAGCTCTGGTGCTATGGAGCTATGGAGCTCTGGTGCTATGGAGCTATGGAGCTCTGGTGCTATGGAGCTATGGAGCTCTGGAAGTATGGAGCTATGGAGCTCTGGAGGTATGGAGCTATGGAGCCCTGGAGCTATGGAGCCCTGGAGCTATGGAAGTATGGAGCTCTGGTGCTATGGAGCTATGGAGCTCTGGTGCTATGGAGCTATGGAGCTCTGGAGCTATGGAGCTCTGGAGGTATGGAGCTATGGAGCTATGGAGCTCTGGAGGTATGGAGCTATGGAGCTATGGAAGTATGGAGCTCTGGTGCTATGGAGCTATGGAGCTCTGGTGCTATGGAGCTATGGAGCTCTGGTGCTATGGAGCTATGGAGCTATGGAGCTCTGGAAGTATGGAGCTCTGGTGCTATGGAGCTATGGAGCTCTGGTGCTATGGAGCTATGGAGCTCTGGTGCTATGGAGCTATGGAGCTCTGGTGCTATGGAGCTCTGGTGCTATGGAGCTCTGGTGCTATGGAGCTATGGAGCTCTGGTGCTATGGAGCTATGGAGCTCTGGAGGTATGGAGCTCTGGAGGTATGGAGCTCTGGAGGTATGGAGCTTTGGAGCCCTGGAGCTCTGGAGGTATGGAGCTATGGTGCTATGGAGCTCTGAAGCCATGGAGCTCTGGTGCTATGGAGCTCTGGAGGTATGGAGCTCTGGAGGTATGGAGCTATGGAGCCCTGGAGCTCTGGAGGTATGGAGCTATGGTGCTATGGAGCTCTGAAGCCATGGAGCTCTGGTGCTATGGAGCTCTGGAGCTCTGGAGGTATGGAGCTCTGGAGGTATGGAGCTATGGAGCCCTGGAGCTCTGGAGGTATGGAGCTATGGTGCTATGGAGCTCTGAAGCCATGGAGCTCTGGTGCTATGGAGCTCTGGAGCTCTGGAGGTATGGAGCTCTGGAGGTATGGAGCTCTGGAGGTATGGAGCTATGGAGCCCTGGAGCTCTGGAGGTATGGAGCTATGGTGCTATGGAGCTCTGAAGCCATGGAGCTCTGGTGCTATGGAGCTCTGGAGGTATGGAGCTCTGGAGGTATGGAGCTCTGGAGGTATGGAGCTATGGAGCCCTGGAGCTCTGGAGGTATGGAGCTATGGTGCTATGGAGCTCTGAAGCCATGGAGCTCTGGTGCTATGGACCTATGGAGCTCTGGTGCTATGGAGCTATGGAGGTATGGAGCCACCAGCCAGCACCCTCCGTGGCTGGATCAATGGAAGTGTTTTAGGTACCAGGCAGCCAAAGGGCCGAGGCCTCACGCTCGACCACGCCGGCGCAGAGTTCCAGCCGCTCGGATAAGCTCTGTCACTCACCCGCCGCGCAGCCACCGGTAACGGGGAAATGTCGCCGCCTTGTGGACACGCCGTTGTAAATGAATGGGCTTTCGCACTTAGTGCAATTTTCGCCAACTCTCTGACTTAGAGCTATGGAAGTATGGAGCTATGGAGCCACCAGCCACCCAGGCTGGAGCTCTGGAGCTCTGGAGGTATGGAGCTCTGGTGCTATGGAAGTATGGAGCTCTGGTGCTATGGAAGTATGGAGCTATGGAGGTATGGAAGTATGGAGCTATGGAAGTATGGAGCTATGGAGCTCTGGAAGTATGGAGCTATGGAGCTCTGGAGGTATGGAGCCCTGGAGCTATGGAGCCCTGGAGCTATGGAAGTATGGAGCTCTGGTGCTATGGAGCTATGGAGCTCTGGTGCTATGGAGCTATGGAGCTATGGAGCTCTGGAGCTATGGAGCTCTGGAGGTATGGAGCTATGGAGCTATGGAGCTCTGGAGGTATGGAGCTATGGAGCTATGGAAGTATGGAGCTCTGGTGCTATGGAGCTATGGAGCTCTGGTGCTATGGAGCTATGGAGCTCTGGTGCTATGGAGCTATGGAGCTATGGAGCTCTGGAAGTATGGAGCTCTGGTGCTATGGAGCTATGGAGCTCTGGTGCTATGGAGCTATGGAGCTCTGGTGCTATGGAGCTCTGGTGCTATGGAGCTCTGGTGCTATGGAGCTATGGAGCTCTGGTGCTATGGAGCTCTGGAGGTATGGAGCTCTGGAGGTATGGAGCTCTGGAGGTATGGAGCTATGGAGCCCTGGAGCTCTGGAGGTATGGAGCTATGGTGCTATGGAGCTCTGAAGCCATGGAGCTCTGGTGCTATGGAGCTATGGAGCTCTGGTGCTATGGAGCTATGGAGCTATGGAGCTCTGGAAGTATGGAGCTCTGGTGCTATGGAGCTATGGAGCTCTGGTGCTATGGAGCTATGGAGCTCTGGTGCTATGGAGCTATGGAGCTCTGGTGCTATGGAGCTCTGGTGCTATGGAGCTCTGGTGCTATGGAGCTATGGAGCTCTGGTGCTATGGAGCTATGGAGCTCTGGAGGTATGGAGCTCTGGAGGTATGGAGCTCTGGAGGTATGGAGCTATGGAGCCCTGGAGCTCTGGAGGTATGGAGCTATGGTGCTATGGAGCTCTGAAGCCATGGAGCTCTGGTGCTATGGAGCTCTGGAGCTCTGGAGGTATGGAGCTCTGGAGGTATGGAGCTATGGAGCCCTGGAGCTCTGGAGGTATGGAGCTATGGTGCTATGGAGCTCTGAAGCCATGGAGCTCTGGTGCTATGGAGCTCTGGAGCTCTGGAGGTATGGAGCTCTGGAGGTATGGAGCTCTGGAAGTATGGAGCTATGGAGCCCTGGAGCTCTGGAGGTATGGAGCTATGGTGCTATGGAGCTCTGAAGCCATGGAGCTCTGGTGCTATGGAGCTCTGGAGGTATGGAGCTCTGGAGGTATGGAGCTCTGAAGGTATGGAGCTATGGAGCCCTGGAGCTCTGGAGGTATGGAGCTATGGTGCTATGGAGCTCTGAAGCCATGGAGCTCTGGTGCTATGGAGCTCTGGAGGTATGGAGCTCTGGAGGTATGGAGCTCTGGAGGTATGGAGCTATGGAGCCCTGGAGCTCTGGAGGTATGGAGCTATGGTGCTATGGAGCTCTGAAGCCATGGAGCTCTGGTGCTATGGAGCTATGGAGCTCTGGTGCTATGGAGCTATGGAGGTATGGAGCCACCAGCCAGCACCCTCCGTGGCTGGATCAATGGAAGTGTTTTAGGTACCAGGCAGCCAAAGGGCCGAGGCCTCACGCTCGACCACGCCGGCGCAGAGTTCCAGCCGCTCGGATAAGCTCTGTCACTCACCCGCCGCGCAGCCACCGGTAACGGGGAAATGTCGCCGCCTTGTGGACACGCCGTTGTAAATGAATGGGCTTTCGCACTTAGTGCAATTTTCGCCAACTCTCTGACTGGAGCTATGGAAGTATGGAGCTATGGAGCCACCAGCCACCCAGGCTGGAGCTATGGAGCTCTGGAGGTATGGAGCTCTGGTGCTATGGAAGTATGGAGCTCTGGTGCTATGGAAGTATGGAGCTATGGAGGTATGGAAGTATGGAGCTATGGAAGTATGGAGCTATGGAGCTCTGGAAGTATGGAGCTATGGAGCTCTGGAGGTATGGAGCCCTGGAGCTATGGAAGTATGGAGCTCTGGTGCTATGGAGCTATGGAGCTCTGGTGCTATGGAGCTATGGAGCTATGGAGCTCTGGAGCTATGGAGCTCTGGAGGTATGGAGCTATGGAGCTATGGAGCTCTGGAGGTATGGAGCTATGGAGCTATGGAAGTATGGAGCTCTGGTGCTATGGAGCTATGGAGCTCTGGTGCTATGGAGCTATGGAGCTCTGGTGCTATGGAGCTATGGAGCTATGGAGCTCTGGAAGTATGGAGCTCTGGTGCTATGGAGCTATGGAGCTCTGGTGCTATGGAGCTATGGAGCTCTGGTGCTATGGAGCTCTGGTGCTATGGAGCTCTGGTGCTATGGAGCTATGGAGCTCTGGTGCTATGGAGCTCTGGAGGTATGGAGCTCTGGAGGTATGGAGCTCTGGAGGTATGGAGCTATGGAGCCCTGGAGCTCTGGAGGTATGGAGCTATGGTGCTATGGAGCTCTGAAGCCATGGAGCTCTGGTGCTATGGAGCTATGGAGCTATGGAGCTATGGAGCTCTGGAAGTATGGAGCTCTGGAGGTATGGAGCTCAGGTGCTATGGAAGTATGGAGCTATGGAGCTATGGAAGTATGGAGCTATGGAGCTATGGAGCTCTGGAAGTATGGAGCTATGGAGCTCTGGAGGTATGGAGCTATGGAGCCCTGGAGCCCTGGAGCTATGGAGCTCTGGTGCTATGGAGGTATGGAGCTCTGGAGGTATGGAGCTCTGGAGGTATGGAGCTATGGAGCTATGGAGCCCTGGAGCTATGGAGCTATGGAGCCCTGGAGCTATGGAGCTATGGAGCCCTGGAGCTATGGAGCTATGGAGCTCTGGTGCTATGGAGCTATGGAGCTCTGGTGCTATGGAGCTATGGAGCTCTGGTGCTATGGAGCTATGGAGCTCTGGTGCTATGGAGCTATGGAGCTCTGGAAGTATGGAGCTATGGAGCTCTGGAGGTATGGAGCTATGGAGCCCTGGAGCTATGGAGCCCTGGAGCTATGGAAGTATGGAGCTCTGGTGCTATGGAGCTATGGAGCTCTGGTGCTATGGAGCTATGGAGCTCTGGAGCTATGGAGCTCTGGAGGTATGGAGCTATGGAGCTATGGAGCTCTGGAGGTATGGAGCTATGGAGCTATGGAAGTATGGAGCTCTGGTGCTATGGAGCTATGGAGCTCTGGTGCTATGGAGCTATGGAGCTCTGGTGCTATGGAGCTATGGAGCTATGGAGCTCTGGAAGTATGGAGCTCTGGTGCTATGGAGCTATGGAGCTCTGGTGCTATGGAGCTATGGAGCTCTGGTGCTATGGAGCTATGGAGCTCTGGTGCTATGGAGCTCTGGAGGTATGGAGCTCTGGAGGTATGGAGCTATGGAGCCCTGGAGCTCTGGAGGTATGGAGCTATGGTGCTATGGAGCTCTGAAGCCATGGAGCTCTGGTGCTATGGAGCTCTGGAGCTCTGGAGGTATGGAGCTCTGGAGGTATGGAGCTATGGAGCCCTGGAGCTCTGGAGGTATGGAGCTATGGTGCTACGGAGCTCTGAAGCCATGGAGCTCTGGTGCTATGGAGCTCTGGAGCTCTGGAGGTATGGAGCTCTGGAGGTATGGAGCTCTGGAGGTATGGAGCTATGGAGCCCTGGAGCTCTGGAGGTATGGAGCTATGGTGCTATGGAGCTCTGAAGCCATGGAGCTCTGGTGCTATGGAGCTCTGGAGGTATGGAGCTCTGGAGGTATGGAGCTCTGGAGGTATGGAGCTATGGAGCCCTGGAGCTCTGGAGGTATGGAGCTATGGTGCTATGGAGCTCTGAAGCCATGGAGCTCTGGTGCTATGGAGCTATGGAGCTCTGGTGCTATGGAGCTATGGAGGTATGGAGCCACCAGCCAGCACCCTCCGTGGCTGGATCAATGGAAGTGTTTTAGGTACCAGGCAGCCAAAGGGCCGAGGCCTCACGCTCGACCACGCCGGCGCAGAGTTCCAGCCGCTCGGATAAGCTCTGTCACTCACCCGCCGCGCAGCCACCGGTAACGGGGAAATGTCGCCGCCTTGTGGACACGCCGTTGTAAATGAATGGGCTTTCGCACTTAGTGCAATTTTCGCCAACTCTCTGACTTAGAGCTATGGAAGTATGGAGCTATGGAGCCACCAGCCACCCAGGCTGGAGCTCTGGAGCTCTGGAGGTATGGAGCTCTGGTGCTATGGAAGTATGGAGCTCTGGTGCTATGGAAGTATGGAGCTATGGAGGTATGGAAGTATGGAGCTATGGAAGTATGGAGCTATGGAGCTCTGGAAGTATGGAGCTATGGAGCTCTGGAGGTATGGAGCCCTGGAGCTATGGAAGTATGGAGCTCTGGTGCTATGGAGCTATGGAGCTCTGGTGCTATGGAGCTATGGAGCTATGGAGCTCTGGAGCTATGGAGCTCTGGAGGTATGGAGCTATGGAGCTATGGAGCTCTGGAGGTATGGAGCTATGGAGCTATGGAAGTATGGAGCTCTGGTGCTATGGAGCTATGGAGCTCTGGTGCTATGGAGCTATGGAGCTCTGGTGCTATGGAGCTATGGAGCTATGGAGCTCTGGAAGTATGGAGCTCTGGTGCTATGGAGCTATGGAGCTCTGGTGCTATGGAGCTATGGAGCTCTGGTGCTATGGAGCTCTGGTGCTATGGAGCTCTGGTGCTATGGAGCTATGGAGCTCTGGTGCTATGGAGCTCTGGAGGTATGGAGCTCTGGAGGTATGGAGCTCTGGAGGTATGGAGCTATGGAGCCCTGGAGCTCTGGAGGTATGGAGCTATGGTGCTATGGAGCTCTGAAGCCATGGAGCTCTGGTGCTATGGAGCTATGGAGCTCTGGTGCTATGGAGCTATGGAGCTATGGAGCTCTGGAAGTATGGAGCTCTGGTGCTATGGAGCTATGGAGCTCTGGTGCTATGGAGCTATGGAGCTCTGGTGCTATGGAGCTATGGAGCTCTGGTGCTATGGAGCTCTGGTGCTATGGAGCTCTGGTGCTATGGAGCTATGGAGCTCTGGTGCTATGGAGCTATGGAGCTCTGGAGGTATGGAGCTCTGGAGGTATGGAGCTCTGGAGGTATGGAGCTATGGAGCCCTGGAGCTCTGGAGGTATGGAGCTATGGTGCTATGGAGCTCTGAAGCCATGGAGCTCTGGTGCTATGGAGCTCTGGAGCTCTGGAGGTATGGAGCTCTGGAGGTATGGAGCTATGGAGCCCTGGAGCTCTGGAGGTATGGAGCTATGGTGCTATGGAGCTCTGAAGCCATGGAGCTCTGGTGCTATGGAGCTCTGGAGCTCTGGAGGTATGGAGCTCTGGAGGTATGGAGCTCTGGAGGTATGGAGCTATGGAGCCCTGGAGCTCTGGAGGTATGGAGCTATGGTGCTATGGAGCTCTGAAGCCATGGAGCTCTGGTGCTATGGAGCTCTGGAGGTATGGAGCTCTGGAGGTATGGAGCTCTGGAGGTATGGAGCTATGGAGCCCTGGAGCTCTGGAGGTATGGAGCTATGGTGCTATGGAGCTCTGAAGCCATGGAGCTCTGGTGCTATGGAGCTCTGGAGGTATGGAGCTCTGGAGGTATGGAGCTCTGGAGGTATGGAGCTATGGAGCCCTGGAGCTCTGGAGGTATGGAGCTATGGTGCTATGGAGCTCTGAAGCCATGGAGCTCTGGTGCTATGGAGCTATGGAGCTCTGGTGCTATGGAGCTATGGAGGTATGGAGCCACCAGCCAGCACCCTCCGTGGCTGGATCAATGGAAGTGTTTTAGGTACCAGGCAGCCAAAGGGCCGAGGCCTCACGCTCGACCACGCCGGCGCAGAGTTCCAGCCGCTCGGATAAGCTCTGTCACTCACCCGCCGCGCAGCCACCGGTAACGGGGAAATGTCGCCGCCTTGTGGACACGCCGTTGTAAATGAATGGGCTTTCGCACTTAGTGCAATTTTCGCCAACTCTCTGACTGGAGCTATGGAAGTATGGAGCTATGGAGCCACCAGCCACCCAGGCTGGAGCTATGGAGCTCTGGAGGTATGGAGCTCTGGTGCTATGGAAGTATGGAGCTATGGAGCTATGGAAGTATGGAGCTATGGAGCTATGGAGCTCTGGAAGTATGGAGCTATGGAGCTCTGGAGGTATGGAGCTATGGAGCCCTGGAGCCCTGGAGCTATGGAGCCCTGGAGCTATGGAGCTATGGAGCCCTGGAGCTATGGAGCTATGGAGCCCTGGAGCTATGGAGCTATGGAGCTCTGGTGCTATGGAGCTATGGAGCTCTGGTGCTATGGAGCTATGGAGCTCTGGTGCTATGGAGCTATGGAGCTCTGGTGCTATGGAGCTCTGGTGCTATGGAGCTCTGGTGCTATGGAGCTATGGAGCTCTGGTGCTATGGAGCTATGGAGCTCTGGAGGTATGGAGCTCTGGAGGTATGGAGCTCTGGAGGTATGGAGCTTTGGAGCCCTGGAGCTCTGGAGGTATGGAGCTATGGTGCTATGGAGCTCTGAAGCCATGGAGCTCTGGTGCTATGGAGCTCTGGAGCTCTGGAGGTATGGAGCTCTGGAGGTATGGAGCTATGGAGCCCTGGAGCTCTGGAGGTATGGAGCTATGGTGCTATGGAGCTCTGAAGCCATGGAGCTCTGGTGCTATGGAGCTCTGGAGCTCTGGAGGTATGGAGCTCTGGAGGTATGGAGCTATGGAGCCCTGGAGCTCTGGAGGTATGGAGCTATGGTGCTATGGAGCTCTGAAGCCATGGAGCTCTGGTGCTATGGAGCTCTGGAGCTCTGGAGGTATGGAGCTCTGGAGGTATGGAGCTCTGGAGGTATGGAGCTATGGAGCCCTGGAGCTCTGGAGGTATGGAGCTATGGTGCTATGGAGCTCTGAAGCCATGGAGCTCTGGTGCTATGGAGCTCTGGAGGTATGGAGCTCTGGAGGTATGGAGCTCTGGAGGTATGGAGCTATGGAGCCCTGGAGCTCTGGAGGTATGGAGCTATGGTGCTATGGAGCTCTGAAGCCATGGAGCTCTGGTGCTATGGAGCTATGGAGCTCTGGTGCTATGGAGCTATGGAGGTATGGAGCCACCAGCCAGCACCCTCCGTGGCTGGATCAATGGAAGTGTTTTAGGTACCAGGCAGCCAAAGGGCCGAGGCCTCACGCTCGACCACGCCGGCGCAGAGTTCCAGCCGCTCGGATAAGCTCTGTCACTCACCCGCCGCGCAGCCACCGGTAACGGGGAAATGTCGCCGCCTTGTGGACACGCCGTTGTAAATGAATGGGCTTTCGCACTTAGTGCAATTTTCGCCAACTCTCTGACTTAGAGCTATGGAAGTATGGAGCTATGGAGCCACCAGCCACCCAGGCTGGAGCTCTGGAGCTCTGGAGGTATGGAGCTCTGGTGCTATGGAAGTATGGAGCTCTGGTGCTATGGAAGTATGGAGCTATGGAGGTATGGAAGTATGGAGCTATGGAAGTATGGAGCTATGGAGCTCTGGAAGTATGGAGCTATGGAGCTCTGGAGGTATGGAGCCCTGGAGCTATGGAGCCCTGGAGCTATGGAAGTATGGAGCTCTGGTGCTATGGAGCTATGGAGCTCTGGTGCTATGGAGCTATGGAGCTATGGAGCTCTGGAGCTATGGAGCTCTGGAGGTATGGAGCTATGGAGCTATGGAGCTCTGGAGGTATGGAGCTATGGAGCTATGGAAGTATGGAGCTCTGGTGCTATGGAGCTATGGAGCTCTGGTGCTATGGAGCTCTGGTGCTATGGAGCTATGGAGCTCTGGTGCTATGGAGCTATGGAGCTCTGGTGCTATGGAGCTATGGAGCTATGGAGCTCTGGAAGTATGGAGCTCTGGTGCTATGGAGCTATGGAGCTCTGGTGCTATGGAGCTATGGAGCTCTGGTGCTATGGAGCTCTGGTGCTATGGAGCTCTGGTGCTATGGAGCTATGGAGCTCTGGTGCTATGGAGCTCTGGAGGTATGGAGCTCTGGAGGTATGGAGCTCTGGAGGTATGGAGCTATGGAGCCCTGGAGCTCTGGAGGTATGGAGCTATGGTGCTATGGAGCTCTGAAGCCATGGTGCTCTGGTGCTATGGAGCTCTGGAGCTCTGGAGGTATGGAGCTCTGGAGGTATGGAGCTCTGGAGGTATGGAGCTATGGAGCCCTGGAGCTCTGGAGGTATGGAGCTATGGTGCTATGGAGCTCTGAAGCCATGGAGCTCTGGTGCTATGGAGCTCTGGAGGTATGGAGCTCTGGAGGTATGGAGCTCTGGAGGTATGGAGCTATGGAGCCCTGGAGCTCTGGAGGTATGGAGCTATGGTGCTATGGAGCTCTGAAGCCATGGAGCTCTGGTGCTATGGAGCTCTGGAGCTCTGGAGGTATGGAGCCCTGGAGCTATGGAGCCCTGGAGCTATGGAAGTATGGAGCTCTGGTGCTATGGAGCTATGGAGCTCTGGTGCTATGGAGCTATGGAGCTCTGGAGCTATGGAGCTCTGGAGGTATGGAGCTATGGAGCTATGGAGCTCTGGAGGTATGGAGCTATGGAGCTATGGAAGTATGGAGCTCTGGTGCTATGGAGCTATGGAGCTCTGGTGCTATGGAGCTATGGAGCTCTGGTGCTATGGAGCTATGGAGCTCTGGAAGTATGGAGCTCTGGTGCTATGGAGCTATGGAGCTCTGGTGCTATGGAGCTATGGAGCTCTGGTGCTATGGAGCTATGGAGCTCTGGTGCTATGGAGCTCTGGTGCTATGGAGCTCTGGTGCTATGGAGCTATGGAGCTCTGGTGCTATGGAGCTATGGAGCTCTGGAGGTATGGAGCTCTGGAGGTATGGAGCTCTGGAGGTATGGAGCTTTGGAGCCCTGGAACTCTGGAGGTATGGAGCTATGGTGCTATGGAGCTCTGAAGCCATGGAGCTCTGGTGCTATGGAGCTCTGGAGCTCTGGAGGTATGGAGCTCTGGAGGTATGGAGCTATGGAGCCCTGGAGCTCTGGAGGTATGGAGCTATGGTGCTATGGAGCTCTGAAGCCATGGAGCTCTGGTGCTATGGAGCTCTGGAGCTCTGGAGGTATGGAGCTCTGGAGGTATGGAGCTATGGAGCCCTGGAGCTCTGGAGGTATGGAGCTATGGTGCTATGGAGCTCTGAAGCCATGGAGCTCTGGTGCTATGGAGCTCTGGAGCTCTGGAGGTATGGAGCTCTGGAGGTATGGAGCTATGGAGCCCTGGAGCTCTGGAGGTATGGAGCTATGGTGCTATGGAGCTCTGAAGCCATGGAGCTCTGGTGCTATGGAGCTCTGGAGGTATGGAGCTCTGGAGGTATGGAGCTCTGGAGGTATGGAGCTATGGAGCCCTGGAGCTCTGGAGGTATGGAGCTATGGTGCTATGGAGCTCTGAAGCCATGGAGCTCTGGTGCTATGGAGCTCTGGAGGTATGGAGCTCTGGAGGTATGGAGCTCTGGAGGTATGGAGCTATGGAGCCCTGGAGCTCTGGAGGTATGGAGCTATGGTGCTATGGAGCTCTGAAGCCATGGAGCTCTGGTGCTATGGAGCTCTGGAGGTATGGAGCTCTGGAGGTATGGAGCTCTGGAGGTATGGAGCTATGGAGCCCTGGAGCTCTGGAGGTATGGAGCTATGGTGCTATGGAGCTCTGAAGCCATGGAGCTCTGGTGCTATGGAGCTCTGGAGGTATGGAGCTCTGGAGGTATGGAGCTCTGGAGGTATGGAGCTATGGAGCCCTGGAGCTCTGGAGGTATGGAGCTATGGTGCTATGGAGCTCTGAAGCCATGGAGCTCTGGTGCTATGGAGCTATGGAGCTCTGGTGCTATGGAGCTATGGAGGTATGGAGCCACCAGCCAGCACCCTCCGTGGCTGGATCAATGGAAGTGTTTTAGGTACCAGGCAGCCAAAGGGCCGAGGCCTCACGCTCGACCACGCCGGCGCAGAGTTCCAGCCGCTCGGATAAGCTCTGTCACTCACCCGCCGCGCAGCCACCGGTAACGGGGAAATGTCGCCGCCTGGCGGACACGCCGTTGTAAATGAATGGGCTTTCGCACTTAGTGCAATTTTCGCCAACTCTCTGACTTAGAGCTATGGAAGTATGGAGCTATGGAGCCACCAGCCACCCAGGCTGGAGCTATGGAGCTCTGGAGGTATGGAGCTCAGGTGCTATGGAAGTATGGAGCTATGGAGCTATGGAAGTATGGAGCTATGGAGCTATGGAGCTCTGGAAGTATGGAGCTATGGAGCTCTGGAGGTATGGAGCTATGGAGCCCTGGAGCCCTGGAGCTATGGAGCTCTGGTGCTATGGAGGTATGGAGCTCTGGAGGTATGGAGCTCTGGAGGTATGGAGCTATGGAGCTATGGAGCCCTGGAGCTATGGAGCTATGGAGCCCTGGAGCTATGGAGCTATGGAGCCCTGGAGCTATGGAGCTATGGAGCTCTGGTGCTATGGAGCTATGGAGCTCTGGTGCTATGGAGCTATGGAGCTCTGGTGCTATGGAGCTATGGAGCTCTGGTGCTATGGAGCTATGGAGCTCTGGAAGTATGGAGCTATGGAGCTCTGGAGGTATGGAGCTATGGAGCCCTGGAGCTATGGAGCCCTGGAGCTATGGAAGTATGGAGCTCTGGTGCTATGGAGCTATGGAGCTCTGGTGCTAAGGAGCTATGGAGCTCTGGAGCTATGGAGCTCTGGAGGTATGGAGCTATGGAGCTATGGAGCTCTGGAGGTATGGAGCTATGGAGCTATGGAAGTATGGAGCTCTGGTGCTATGGAGCTATGGAGCTCTGGTGCTATGGAGCTATGGAGCTCTGGTGCTATGGAGCTATGGAGCTATGGAGCTCTGGAAGTATGGAGCTCTGGTGCTATGGAACTATGGAGCTCTGGTGCTATGGAGCTATGGAGCTCTGGTGCTATGGAGCTATGGAGCTCTGGTGCTATGGAGCTCTGGTGCTATGGAGCTCTGGTGCTATGGAGCTATGGAGCTCTGGTGCTATGGAGCTATGGAGCTCTGGAGGTATGGAGCTCTGGAGGTATGGAGCTCTGGAGGTATGGAGCTTTGGAGCCCTGGAGCTCTGGAGGTATGGAGCTATGGTGCTATGGAGCTCTGAAGCCATGGAGCTCTGGTGCTATGGAGCTCTGGAGCTCTGGAGGTATGGAGCTCTGGAGGTATGGAGCTATGGAGCCCTGGAGCTCTGGAGGTATGGAGCTATGGTGCTATGGAGCTCTGAAGCCATGGAGCTCTGGTGCTATGGAGCTCTGGAGCTCTGGAGGTATGGAGCTCTGGAGGTATGGAGCTATGGAGCCCTGGAGCTCTGGAGGTATGGAGCTATGGTGCTATGGAGCTCTGAAGCCATGGAGCTCTGGTGCTATGGAGCTCTGGAGCTCTGGAGGTATGGAGCTCTGGAGGTATGGAGCTCTGGAGGTATGGAGCTATGGAGCCCTGGAGCTCTGGAGGTATGGAGCTATGGTGTTATGGAGCTCTGAAGCCATGGAGCTCTGGTGCTATGGAGCTCTGGAGGTATGGAGCTCTGGAGGTATGGAGCTCTGGAGGTATGGAGCTATGGAGCCCTGGAGCTCTGGAGGTATGGAGCTATGGTGCTATGGAGCTCTGAAGCCATGGAGCTCTGGTGCTATGGAGCTCTGGAGGTATGGAGCTCTGGAGGTATGGAGCTCTGGAGGTATGGAGCTATGGAGCCCTGGAGCTCTGGAGGTATGGAGCTATGGTGCTATGGAGCTCTGAAGCCATGGAGCTCTGGTGCTATGGAGCTCTGGAGGTATGGAGCTCTGGAGGTATGGAGCTCTGGAGGTATGGAGCTATGGAGCTATGGAGCCCTGGAGCTCTGGAGGTATGGAGCTATGGTGCTATGGAGCTCTGAAGCCATGGAGCTCTGGTGCTATGGAGCTATGGAGCTCTGGTGCTATGGAGCTATGGAGGTATGGAGCCACCAGCCAGCACCCTCCGTGGCTGGATCAATGGAAGTGTTTTAGGTACCAGGCAGCCAAAGGGCCGAGGCCTCACGCTCGACCACGCCGGCGCAGAGTTCCAGCCGCTCGGATAAGCTCTGTCACTCACCCGCCGCGCAGCCACCGGTAACGGGGAAATGTCGCCGCCTTGTGGACACGCCGTTGTAAATGAATGGGCTTTCGCACTTAGTGCAATTTTCGCCAACTCTCTGACTTAGAGCTATGGAAGTATGGAGCTATGGAGCCACCAGCCACCCAGGCTGGAGCTCTGGAGCTCTGGAGGTATGGAGCTCTGGTGCTATGGAAGTATGGAGCTCTGGTGCTATGGAAGTATGGAGCTATGGAGGTATGGAAGTATGGAGCTATGGAAGTATGGAGCTATGGAGCTCTGGAAGTATGGAGCTATGGAGCTCTGGAGGTATGGAGCCCTGGAGCTATGGAGCCCTGGAGCTATGGAAGTATGGAGCTCTGGTGCTATGGAGCTATGGAGCTCTGGTGCTATGGAGCTATGGAGCTATGGAGCTCTGGAGCTATGGAGCTCTGGAGGTATGGAGCTATGGAGCTATGGAGCTCTGGAGGTATGGAGCTATGGAGCTATGGAAGTATGGAGCTCTGGTGCTATGGAGCTATGGAGCTCTGGTGCTATGGAGCTATGGAGCTCTGGTGCTATGGAGCTATGGAGCTCTGGAAGTATGGAGCTCTGGTGCTATGGAGCTATGGAGCTCTGGTGCTATGGAGCTATGGAGCTCTGGTGCTATGGAGCTCTGGTGCTATGGAGCTCTGGTGCTATGGAGCTATGGAGCTCTGGTGCTATGGAGCTCTGGAGGTATGGAGCTCTGGAGGTATGGAGCTCTGGAGGTATGGAGCTATGGAGCCCTGGAGCTCTGGAGGTATGGAGCTATGGTGCTATGGAGCTCTGAAGCCATGGAGCTCTGGTGCTATGGAGCTATGGAGCTCTGGTGCTATGGAGCTATGGAGCTATGGAGCTCTGGAAGTATGGAGCTCTGGTGCTATGGAGCTATGGAGCTCTGGTGCTATGGAGCTATGGAGCTCTGGTGCTATGGAGCTATGGAGCTCTGGTGCTATGGAGCTATGGAGCTCTGGTGCTATGGAGCTCTGGTGCTATGGAGCTCTGGTGCTATGGAGCTATGGAGCTCTGGTGCTATGGAGCTATGGAGCTCTGGAGGTATGGAGCTCTGGAGGTATGGAGCTCTGGAGGTATGGAGCTATGGAGCCCTGGAGCTCTGGAGGTATGGAGCTATGGTGCTATGGAGCTCTGAAGCCATGGAGCTCTGGTGCTATGGAGCTCTGGAGCTCTGGAGGTATGGAGCTCTGGAGGTATGGAGCTATGGAGCCCTGGAGCTCTGGAGGTATGGAGCTATGGTGCTATGGAGCTCTGAAGCCATGGAGCTCTGGTGCTATGGAGCTCTGGAGCTCTGGAGGTATGGAGCTCTGGAGGTATGGTGCTCTGGAGGTATGGAGCTATGGAGCCCTGGAGCTCTGGAGGTATGGAGCTATGGTGCTATGGAGCTCTGAAGCCATGGAGCTCTGGTGCTATGGAGCTCTGGAGGTATGGAGCTCTGGAGGTATGGAGCTCTGGAGGTATGGAGCTATGGAGCCCTGGAGCTCTGGAGGTATGGAGCTATGGTGCTATGGAGCTCTGAAGCCATGGAGCTCTGGTGCTATGGAGCTCTGGAGGTATGGAGCTCTGGAGGTATGGAGCTCTGGAGGTATGGAGCTATGGAGCCCTGGAGCTCTGGAGGTATGGAGCTATGGTGCTATGGAGCTCTGAAGCCATGGAGCTCTGGTGCTATGGAGCTATGGAGCTCTGGTGCTATGGAGCTATGGAGGTATGGAGCCACCAGCCAGCACCCTCCGTGGCTGGATCAATGGAAGTGTTTTAGGTACCAGGCAGCCAAAGGGCCGAGGCCTCACGCTCGACCACGCCGGCGCAGAGTTCCAGCCGCTCGGATAAGCTCTGTCACTCACCCGCCGCGCAGCCACCGGTAACGGGGAAATGTCGCCGCCTGGCGGACACGCCGTTGTAAATGAATGGGCTTTCGCACTTAGTGCAATTTTCGCCAACTCTCTGACTTAGAGCTATGGAAGTATGGAGCTATGGAGCCACCAGCCACCCAGGCTGGAGCTATGGAGCTCTGGAGGTATGGAGCTCAGGTGCTATGGAAGTATGGAGCTATGGAGCTATGGAAGTATGGAGCTATGGAGCTCTGGAAGTATGGAGCTATGGAGCTCTGGAGGTATGGAGCTATGGAGCCCTGGAGCCCTGGAGCTATGGAGCTCTGGTGCTATGGAGGTATGGAGCTCTGGAGGTATGGAGCTCTGGAGGTATGGAGCTATGGAGCTATGGAGCCCTGGAGCTATGGAGCTATGGAGCCCTGGAGCTATGGAGCCCTGGAGCTATGGAGCTATGGAGCTCTGGTGCTATGGAGCTATGGAGCTCTGGTGCTATGGAGCTATGGAGCTCTGGTGCTATGGAGCTATGGAGCTCTGGTGCTATGGAGCTATGGAGCTCTGGAAGTATGGAGCTATGGAGCTCTGGAGGTATGGAGCTATGGAGCCCTGGAGCTATGGAGCCCTGGAGCTATGGAAGTATGGAGCTCTGGTGCTATGGAGCTATGGAGCTCTGGTGCTATGGAGCTATGGAGCTCTGGAGCTATGGAGCTCTGGAGGTATGGAGCTATGGAGCTCTGGAGGTATGGAGCTATGGAGCTATGGAAGTATGGAGCTCTGGTGCTATGGAGCTATGGAGCTCTGGTGCTATGGAGCTATGGAGCTCTGGTGCTATGGAGCTATGGAGCTCTGGAAGTATGGAGCTCTGGTGCTATGGAGCTATGGAGCTCTGGTGCTATGGAGCTATGGAGCTCTGGTGCTATGGAGCTATGGAGCTCTGGTGCTATGGAGCTCTGGTGCTATGGAGCTCTGGTGCTATGGAGCTATGGAGCTCTGGTGCTATGGAGCTATGGAGCTCTGGAGGTATGGAGCTCTGGAGGTATGGAGCTTTGGAGCCCTGGAGCTCTGGAGGTATGGAGCTATGGTGCTATGGAGCTCTGAAGCCATGGAGCTCTGGTGCTATGGAGCTCTGGAGCTCTGGAGGTATGGAGCTCTGGAGGTATGGAGCTATGGAGCCCTGGAGCTCTGGAGGTATGGAGCTATGGTGCTATGGAGCTCTGAAGCCATGGAGCTCTGGTGCTATGGAGCTCTGGAGCTCTGGAGGTATGGAGCTCTGGAGGTATGGAGCTATGGAGCCCTGGAGCTCTGGAGGTATGGAGCTATGGTGCTATGGAGCTCTGAAGCCATGGAGCTCTGGTGCTATGGAGCTCTGGAGCTCTGGAGGTATGGAGCTCTGGAGGTATGGAGCTCTGGAGGTATGGAGCTATGGAGCCCTGGAGCTCTGGAGGTATGGAGCTATGGTGCTATGGAGCTCTGAAGCCATGGAGCTCTGGTGCTATGGAGCTCTGGAGGTATGGAGCTCTGGAGGTATGGAGCTCTGGAGGTATGGAGCTATGGAGCCCTGGAGCTCTGGAGGTATGGAGCTATGGTGCTATGGAGCTCTGAAGCCATGGAGCTCTGGTGCTATGGAGCTCTGGAGGTATGGAGCTCTGGAGGTATGGAGCTCTGGAGGTATGGAGCTATGGAGCCCTGGAGCTCTGGAGGTATGGAGCTATGGTGCTATGGAGCTCTGAAGCCATGGAGCTCTGGTGCTATGGAGCTCTGGAGGTATGGAGCTCTGGAGGTATGGAGCTCTGGAGGTATGGAGCTATGGAGCCCTGGAGCTCTGGAGGTATGGAGCTATGGTGCTATGGAGCTCTGAAGCCATGGAGCTCTGGTGATATGGAGCTATGGAGCTCTGGTGCTATGGAGCTATGGAGGTATGGAGCCACCAGCCAGCACCCTCCGTGGCTGGATCAATGGAAGTGTTTTAGGTACCAGGCAGCCAAAGGGCCGAGGCCTCACGCTCGACCACGCCGGCGCAGAGTTCCAGCAGCTCGGATAAGCTCTGTCACTCACCCGCCGCGCAGCCACCGGTAACGGGGAAATGTCGCCGCCTTGTGGACACGCCGTTGTAAATGAATGGGCTTTCGCACTTAGTGCAATTTTCGCCAACTCTCTGACTTAGAGCTATGGAAGTATGGAGCTATGGAGCCACCAGCCACCCAGGCTGGAGCTATGGAGCTCTGGAGGTATGGAGCTCAGGTGCTATGGAAGTATGGAGCTATGGAGCTATGGAAGTATGGAGCTATGGAGCTATGGAGCTCTGGAAGTATGGAGCTATGGAGCTCTGGAGGTATGGAGCTATGGAGCTATGGAGCCCTGGAGCCCTGGAGCTATGGAGCTCTGGTGCTATGGAGGTATGGAGCTCTGGAGGTATGGAGCTCTGGAGGTATGGAGCTATGGAGCTATGGAGCCCTGGAGCTATGGAGCTATGGAGCCCTGGAGCTATGGAGCTATGGAGCCACCAGCCAGCACCCTCCGTGGCTGGATCAATGGAAGTGTTTTAGGTACCAGGCAGCCAAAGGGCCGAGGCCTCACGCTCGACCACGCCGGCGCAGAGTTCCAGCCAGCTATGGAGCTCTGGTGCTATGGAGCTCTGGAGGTATGGAGCTCTGGAGGTATGGAGCTCTGGAGGTATGGAGCTATGGAGCCCTGGAGCTCTGGAGGTATGGAGCTATGGTGCTATGGAGCTCTGAAGCCATGGAGCTCTGGTGCTATGGAGCTATGGAGCTCTGGTGCTATGGAGCTATGGAGCTCTGGAAGTATGGAGCTCTGGTGCTATGGAGCTATGGAGCTCTGGTGCTATGGAGCTATGGAGCTCTGGTGCTATGGAGCTATGGAGCTCTGGTGCTATGGAGCTCTGGTGCTATGGAGCTCTGGTGCTATGGAGCTATGGAGCTCTGGTGCTATGGAGCTATGGAGCTCTGGAGGTATGGAGCTCTGGAGGTATGGAGCTATGGAGCCCTGGAGCTCTGGAGGTATGGAGCTATGGTGCTATGGAGCTCTGAAGCCATGGAGCTCTGGTGCTATGGAGCTCTGGAGCTCTGGAGGTATGGAGCTCTGGAGGTATGGAGCTATGGAGCCCTGGAGCTCTGGAGGTATGGAGCTATGGTGCTATGGAGCTCTGAAGCCATGGAGCTCTGGTGCTATGGAGCTCTGGAGCTCTGGAGGTATGGAGCTCTGGAGGTATGGAGCTCTGGAGGTATGGAGCTATGGAGCCCTGGAGCTCTGGAGGTATGGAGCTATGGTGCTATGGAGCTCTGAAGCCATGGAGCTCTGGTGCTATGGAGCTCTGGAGGTATGGAGCTCTGGAGGTATGGAGCTCTGGAGGTATGGAGCTATGGAGCCCTGGAGCTCTGGAGGTATGGAGCTATGGTGCTATGGAGCTCTGAAGCCATGGAGCTCTGGTGCTATGGAGCTCTGGAGGTATGGAGCTCTGGAGGTATGGAGCTATGGAGCCCTGGAGCTCTGGAGGTATGGAGCTATGGAGCCCTGGAGCTCTGGAGGTATGGAGCTATGGTGCTATGGAGCTCTGAAGCCATGGAGCTCTGGTGCTATGGAGCTCTGGAGGTATGGTGCTATGGAGCTATGGAGGTATGGAGCCACCAGCCAGCACCCTCCGTGGCTGGATCAATGGAAGTGTTTTAGGTACCAGGCAGCCAAAGGGCCGAGGCCTCACGCTCGACCACGCCGGCGCAGAGTTCCAGCAGCTCGGATAAGCTCTGTCACTCACCCGCCGCGCAGCCACCGGTAACGGGGAAATGTCGCCGCCTTGTGGACACGCCGTTGTAAATGAATGGGCTTTCGCACTTAGTGCAATTTTCGCCAACTCTCTGACTTAGAGCTATGGAAGTATGGAGCTATGGAGCCACCAGCCACCCAGGCTGGAGCTCTGGAGCTCTGGAGGTATGGAGCTCTGGTGCTATGGAAGTATGGAGCTCTGGTGCTATGGAAGTATGGAGCTATGGAGGTATGGAAGTATGGAGCTATGGAAGTATGGAGCTATGGAGCTCTGGAAGTATGGAGCTATGGAGCTCTGGAGGTATGGAGCCCTGGAGCTATGGAGGTCCTGGAGCTATGGAAGTATGGAGCTCTGGTGCTATGGAGCTATGGAGCTCTGGTGCTATGGAGCTATGGAGCTATGGAGCTCTGGAGCTATGGAGCTCTGGAGGTATGCAGCTATGGAGCTATGGAGCTCTGGAGGTATGGAGCTATGGAGCTATGGAAGTATGGAGCTCTGGTGCTATGGAGCTATGGAGCTCTGGTGCTATGGAGCTATGGAGCTCTGGTGCTATGGAGCTATGGAGCTATGGAGCTCTGGAAGTATGGAGCTCTGGTGCTATGGAGCTATGGAGCTCTGGTGCTATGGAGCTATGGAGCTCTGGTGCTATGGAGCTATGGAGCTCTGGTGCTATGGAGCTCTGGTGCTATGGAGCTCTGGTGCTATGGAGCTATGGAGCTCTGGTGCTATGGAGCTATGGAGCTCTGGAGGTATGGAGCTCTGGAGGTATGGAGCTCTGGAGGTATGGAGCTATGGAGCCCTGGAGCTCTGGAGGTATGGAGCTATGGTGCTATGGAGCTCTGAAGCCATGGAGCTCTGGTGCTATGGAGCTCTGGAGCTCTGGAGGTATGGAGCTCTGGAGGTATGGAGCTATGGAGCCCTGGAGCTCTGGAGGTATGGAGCTATGGAGCTCTGAAGCCATGGAGCTCTGGTGCTATGGAGCTCTGGAGCTCTGGAGGTATGGAGCTCTGGAGGTATGGAGCTCTGGAGGTATGGAGCTATGGAGCCCTGGAGCTCTGGAGGTATGGAGCTATGGTGCTATGGAGCTCTGAAGCCATGGAGCTCTGGTGCTATGGAGCTCTGGAGGTATGGAGCTCTGGAGGTATGGAGCTCTGGAGGTATGGAGCTATGGAGCCCTGGAGCTCTGGAGGTATGGAGCTATGGTGCTATGGAGCTCTGAAGCCATGGAGCTCTGGTGCTATGGAGCTCTGGAGGTATGGAGCTCTGGAGGTATGGAGCTCTGGAGGTATGGAGCTATGGAGCCCTGGAGCTCTGGAGGTATGGAGCTATGGTGCTATGGAGCTCTGAAGCCATGGAGCTCTGGTGCTATGGAGCTATGGAGCTCTGGTGCTATGGAGCTATGGAGGTATGGAGCCACCAGCCAGCACCCTCCGTGGCTGGATCAATGGAAGTGTTTTAGGTACCAGGCAGCCAAAGGGCCGAGGCCTCACGCTCGACCACGCCGGCGCAGAGTTCCAGCCGCCCGGATAAGCTCTGTCACTCACCCGCCGCGCAGCCACCGGTAACGGGGAAATGTCGCCGCCTTGTGGACACGCCGTTGTAAATGAATGGGCTTTCGCACTTAGTGCAATTTTCGCCAACTCTCTGACTTAGAGCTATGGAAGTATGGAGCTATGGAGCCACCAGCCACCCAGGCTGGAGCTCTGGAGCTCTGGAGGTATGGAGCTCTGGTGCTATGGAAGTATGGAGCTCTGGTGCTATGGAAGTATGGAGCTATGGAGGTATGGAAGTATGGAGCTATGGAAGTATGGAGCTATGGAGCTCTGGAAGTATGGAGCTATGGAGCTCTGGAGGTATGGAGCCCTGGAGCTATGGAGCCCTGGAGCTATGGAAGTATGGAGCTCTGGTGCTATGGAGCTATGGAGCTCTGGTGCTATGGAGCTATGGAGCTATGGAGCTCTGGAGCTATGGAGCTCTGGAGGTATGGAGCTATGGAGCTATGGAGCTCTGGAGGTATGGAGCTATGGAGCTATGGAAGTATGGAGCTCTGGTGCTATGGAGCTATGGAGCTCTGGTGCTATGGAGCTATGGAGCTCTGGTGCTATGGAGCTATGGAGCTCTGGAAGTATGGAGCTCTGGTGCTATGGAGCTATGGAGCTCTGGTGCTATGGAGCTATGGAGCTCTGGTGCTATGGAGCTCTGGTGCTATGGAGCTCTGGTGCTATGGAGCTATGGAGCTCTGGTGCTATGGAGCTCTGGAGGTATGGAGCTCTGGAGGTATGGAGCTCTGGAGGTATGGAGCTATGGAGCCCTGGAGCTCTGGAGGTATGGAGCTATGGTGCTATGGAGCTCTGAAGCCATGGAGCTCTGGTGCTATGGAGCTATGGAGCTCTGGTGCTATGGAGCTATGGAGCTATGGAGCTCTGGAAGTATGGAGCTCTGGTGCTATGGAGCTATGGAGCTCTGGTGCTATGGAGCTATGGAGCTCTGGTGCTATGGAGCTATGGAGCTCTGGTGCTATGGAGCTCTGGTGCTATGGAGCTCTGGTGCTATGGAGCTATGGAGCTCTGGTGCTATGGAGCTATGGAGCTCTGGAGGTATGGAGCTCTGGAGGTATGGAGCTCTGGAGGTATGGAGCTATGGAGCCCTGGAGCTCTGGAGGTATGGAGCTATGGTGCTATGGAGCTCTGAAGCCATGGAGCTCTGGTGCTATGGAGCTCTGGAGCTCTGGAGGTATGGAGCTCTGGAGGTATGGAGCTATGGAGCCCTGGAGCTCTGGAGGTATGGAGCTATGGTGCTATGGAGCTCTGAAGCCATGGAGCTCTGGTGCTATGGAGCTCTGGAGCTCTGGAGGTATGGAGCTCTGGAGGTATGGAGCTCTGGAGGTATGGAGCTATGGAGCCCTGGAGCTCTGGAGGTATGGAGCTATGGTGCTATGGAGCTCTGAAGCCATGGAGCTCTGGTGCTATGGAGCTCTGGAGGTATGGAGCTCTGGAGGTATGGAGCTCTGGAGGTATGGAGCTATGGAGCCCTGGAGCTCTGGAGGTATGGAGCTATGGTGCTATGGAGCTCTGAAGCCATGGAGCTCTGGTGCTATGGAGGTATGGAGCTCTGGAGGTATGGAGCTCTGGAGGTATGGAGCTATGGAGCCCTGGAGCTCTGGAGGTATGGAGCTATGGTGCTATGGAGCTCTGAAGCCATGGAGCTCTGGTGCTATGGAGCTATGGAGCTCTGGTGCTATGGAGCTATGGAGGTATGGAGCCACCAGCCAGCACCCTCCGTGGCTGGATCAATGGAAGTGTTTTAGGTACCAGGCAGCCAAAGGGCCGAGGCCTCACGCTCGACCACGCCGGCGCAGAGTTCCAGCCGCTCGGATAAGCTCTGTCACTCACCCGCCGCGCAGCCACCGGTAACGGGGAAATGTCGCCGCCTGGCGGACACGCCGTTGTAAATGAATGGGCTTTCGCACTTAGTGCAATTTTCGCCAACTCTCTGACTTAGAGCTATGGAAGTATGGAGCTATGGAGCCACCAGCCACCCAGGCTGGAGCTATGGAGCTCTGGAGGTATGGAGCTCAGGTGCTATGGAAGTATGGAGCTATGGAGCTATGGAAGTATGGAGCTATGGAGCTATGGAGCTCTGGAAGTATGGAGCTATGGAGCTCTGGAGGTATGGAGCTATGGAGCCCTGGAGCCCTGGAGCTATGGAGCTCTGGTGCTATGGAGGTATGGAGCTCTGGAGGTATGGAGCTCTGGAGGTATGGAGCTATGGAGCTATGGAGCCCTGGAGCTATGGAGCTATGGAGCCCTGGAGCTATGGAGCCCTGGAGCTATGGAGCTATGGAGCTCTGGTGCTATGGAGCTATGGAGCTCTGGTGCTATGGAGCTATGGAGCTCTGGTGCTATGGAGCTATGGAGCTCTGGTGCTATGGAGCTATGGAGCTCTGGAAGTATGGAGCTATGGAGCTCTGGAGGTATGGAGCTATGGAGCCCTGGAGCTATGGAGCCCTGGAGCTATGGAAGTATGGAGCTCTGGTGCTATGGAGCTATGGAGCTCTGGTGCTATGGAGCTATGGAGCTCTGGAGCTATGGAGCTCTGGAGGTATGGAGCTATGGAGCTCTGGAGGTATGGAGCTATGGAGCTATGGAAGTATGGAGCTCTGGTGCTATGGAGCTATGGAGCTCTGGTGCTATGGAGCTATGGAGCTCTGGTGCTATGGAGCTATGGAGCTCTGGAAGTATGGAGCTCTGGTGCTATGGAGCTATGGAGCTCTGGTGCTATGGAGCTATGGAGCTCTGGTGCTATGGAGCTATGGAGCTCTGGTGCTATGGAGCTCTGGTGCTATGGAGCTCTGGTGCTATGGAGCTATGGAGCTCTGGTGCTATGGAGCTATGGAGCTCTGGAGGTATGGAGCTCTGGAGGTATGGAGCTTTGGAGCCCTGGAGCTCTGGAGGTATGGAGCTATGGTGCTATGGAGCTCTGAAGCCATGGAGCTCTGGTGCTATGGAGCTCTGGAGCTCTGGAGGTATGGAGCTCTGGAGGTATGGAGCTATGGAGCCCTGGAGCTCTGGAGGTATGGAGCTATGGTGCTATGGAGCTCTGAAGCCATGGAGCTCTGGTGCTATGGAGCTCTGGAGCTCTGGAGGTATGGAGCTCTGGAGGTATGGAGCTATGGAGCCCTGGAGCTCTGGAGGTATGGAGCTATGGTGCTATGGAGCTCTGAAGCCATGGAGCTCTGGTGCTATGGAGCTCTGGAGCTCTGGAGGTATGGAGCTCTGGAGGTATGGAGCTCTGGAGGTATGGAGCTATGGAGCCCTGGAGCTCTGGAGGTATGGAGCTATGGTGCTATGGAGCTCTGAAGCCATGGAGCTCTGGTGCTATGGAGCTCTGGAGGTATGGAGCTCTGGAGGTATGGAGCTCTGGAGGTATGGAGCTATGGAGCCCTGGAGCTCTGGAGGTATGGAGCTATGGTGCTATGGAGCTCTGAAGCCATGGAGCTCTGGTGCTATGGAGCTCTGGAGGTATGGAGCTCTGGAGGTATGGAGCTCTGGAGGTATGGAGCTATGGAGCCCTGGAGCTCTGGAGGTATGGAGCTATGGTGCTATGGAGCTCTGAAGCCATGGAGCTCTGGTGCTATGGAGCTCTGGAGCTCTGGAGGTATGGAGCTCTGGAGGTATGGAGCTATGGAGCCCTGGAGCTCTGGAGGTATGGAGCTATGGTGCTATGGAGCTCTGAAGCCATGGAGCTCTGGTGCTATGGAGCTCTGGAGCTCTGGAGGTATGGAGCTCTGGAGGTATGGAGCTCTGGAGGTATGGAGCTATGGAGCCCTGGAGCTCTGGAGGTATGGAGCTATGGTGCTATGGAGCTCTGAAGCCATGGAGCTCTGGTGCTATGGAGCTCTGGAGGTATGGAGCTCTGGAGGTATGGAGCTCTGGAGGTATGGAGCTATGGAGCCCTGGAGCTCTGGAGGTATGGAGCTATGGTGCTATGGAGCTCTGAAGCCATGGAGCTCTGGTGCTATGGAGCTCTGGAGGTATGGAGCTCTGGAGGTATGGAGCTATGGAGCCCTGGAGCTCTGGAGGTATGGAGCTATGGAGCCCTGGAGCTCTGGAGGTATGGAGCTATGGTGCTATGGAGCTCTGAAGCCATGGAGCTCTGGTGCTATGGAGCTCTGGAGGTATGGTGCTATGGAGCTATGGAGGTATGGAGCCACCAGCCAGCACCCTCCGTGGCTGGATCAATGGAAGTGTTTTAGGTACCAGGCAGCCAAAGGGCCGAGGCCTCACGCTCGACCACGCCGGCGCAGAGTTCCAGCAGCTCGGATAAGCTCTGTCACTCACCCGCCGCGCAGCCACCGGTAACGGGGAAATGTCGCCGCCTTGTGGACACGCCGTTGTAAATGAATGGGCTTTCGCACTTAGTGCAATTTTCGCCAACTCTCTGACTTAGAGCTATGGAAGTATGGAGCTATGGAGCCACCAGCCACCCAGGCTGGAGCTCTGGAGCTCTGGAGGTATGGAGCTCTGGTGCTATGGAAGTATGGAGCTCTGGTGCTATGGAAGTATGGAGCTATGGAGGTATGGAAGTATGGAGCTATGGAAGTATGGAGCTATGGAGCTCTGGAAGTATGGAGCTATGGAGCTCTGGAGGTATGGAGCCCTGGAGCTATGGAGGTCCTGGAGCTATGGAAGTATGGAGCTCTGGTGCTATGGAGCTATGGAGCTCTGGTGCTATGGAGCTATGGAGCTATGGAGCTCTGGAGCTATGGAGCTCTGGAGGTATGCAGCTATGGAGCTATGGAGCTCTGGAGGTATGGAGCTATGGAGCTATGGAAGTATGGAGCTCTGGTGCTATGGAGCTATGGAGCTCTGGTGCTATGGAGCTATGGAGCTCTGGTGCTATGGAGCTATGGAGCTATGGAGCTCTGGAAGTATGGAGCTCTGGTGCTATGGAGCTATGGAGCTCTGGTGCTATGGAGCTATGGAGCTCTGGTGCTATGGAGCTATGGAGCTCTGGTGCTATGGAGCTCTGGTGCTATGGAGCTCTGGTGCTATGGAGCTATGGAGCTCTGGTGCTATGGAGCTATGGAGCTCTGGAGGTATGGAGCTCTGGAGGTATGGAGCTCTGGAGGTATGGAGCTATGGAGCCCTGGAGCTCTGGAGGTATGGAGCTATGGTGCTATGGAGCTCTGAAGCCATGGAGCTCTGGTGCTATGGAGCTCTGGAGCTCTGGAGGTATGGAGCTCTGGAGGTATGGAGCTATGGAGCCCTGGAGCTCTGGAGGTATGGAGCTATGGAGCTCTGAAGCCATGGAGCTCTGGTGCTATGGAGCTCTGGAGCTCTGGAGGTATGGAGCTCTGGAGGTATGGAGCTCTGGAGGTATGGAGCTATGGAGCCCTGGAGCTCTGGAGGTATGGAGCTATGGTGCTATGGAGCTCTGAAGCCATGGAGCTCTGGTGCTATGGAGCTCTGGAGGTATGGAGCTCTGGAGGTATGGAGCTCTGGAGGTATGGAGCTATGGAGCCCTGGAGCTCTGGAGGTATGGAGCTATGGTGCTATGGAGCTCTGAAGCCATGGAGCTCTGGTGCTATGGAGCTCTGGAGGTATGGAGCTCTGGAGGTATGGAGCTCTGGAGGTATGGAGCTATGGAGCCCTGGAGCTCTGGAGGTATGGAGCTATGGTGCTATGGAGCTCTGAAGCCATGGAGCTCTGGTGCTATGGAGCTATGGAGCTCTGGTGCTATGGAGCTATGGAGCTCTGGTGCTATGGAGCTATGGAGGTATGGAGCCACCAGCCAGCACCCTCCGTGGCTGGATCAATGGAAGTGTTTTAGGTACCAGGCAGCCAAAGGGCCGAGGCCTCACGCTCGACCACGCCGGCGCAGAGTTCCAGCCGCTCGAATAAGCTCTGTCACTCACCCGCCGCGCAGCCACCGGTAACGGGGAAATGTCGCCGCCTGGCGGACACGCCGTTGTAAATGAATGGGCTTTCGCACTTAGTGCAATTTTCGCCAACTCTCTGACTTAGAGCTATGGAAGTATGGAGCTATGGAGCCACCAGCCACCCAGGCTGGAGCTATGGAGCTCTGGAGGTATGGAGCTCAGGTGCTATGGAAGTATGGAGCTATGGAGCTATGGAAGTATGGAGCTATGGAGCTATGGAGCTCTGGAAGTATGGAGCTATGGAGCTCTGGAGGTATGGAGCTATGGAGCGCTGGAGCCCTGGAGCTATGGAGCTCTGGTGCTATGGAGGTATGGAGCTCTGGAGGTATGGAGCTCTGGAGGTATGGAGCTATGGAGCTATGGAGCCCTGGAGCTATGGAGCTATGGAGCCCTGGAGCTATGGAGCTATGGAGCCCTGGAGCTATGGAGCTATGGAGCTCTGGTGCTATGGAGCTATGGAGCTCTGGTGCTATGGAGCTATGGAGCTCTGGTGCTATGGAGCTATGGAGCTCTGGTGCTATGGAGCTATGGAGCTCTGGAAGTATGGAGCTATGGAGCTCTGGAGGTATGGAGCTATGGAGCCCTGGAGCTATGGAGCCCTGGAGCTATGGAAGTATGGAGCTCTGGTGCTATGGAGCTATGGAGCTCTGGTGCTATGGAGCTATGGAGCTCTGGAGCTATGGAGCTCTGGAGGTATGGAGCTATGGAGCTATGGAGCTCTGGAGGTATGGAGCTATGGAGCTATGGAAGTATGGAGCTCTGGTGCTATGGAGCTATGGAGCTCTGGTGCTATGGAGCTATGGAGCTCTGGTGCTATGGAGCTATGGAGCTATGGAGCTCTGGAAGTATGGAGCTCTGGTGCTATGGAGCTCTGGAGCTCTGGTGCTATGGAGCTATGGAGCTCTGGTGCTATGGAGCTATGGAGCTCTGGTGCTATGGAGCTCTGGTGCTATGGAGCTCTGGTGCTATGGAGCTATGGAGCTCTGGTGCTATGGAGCTATGGAGCTCTGGAGGTATGGAGCTCTGGAGGTATGGAGCTCTGGAGGTATGGAGCTTTGGAGCCCTGGAGCTCTGGAGGTATGGAGCTATGGTGCTATGGAGCTCTGAAGCCATGGAGCTCTGGTGCTATGGAGCTCTGGAGCTCTGGAGGTATGGAGCTCTGGAGGTATGGAGCTATGGAGCCCTGGAGCTCTGGAGGTATGGAGCTATGGTGCTATGGAGCTCTGAAGCCATGGAGCTCTGGTGCTATGGAGCTCTGGAGCTCTGGAGGTATGGAGCTCTGGAGGTATGGAGCTATGGAGCCCTGGAGCTCTGGAGGTATGGAGCTATGGTGCTATGGAGCTCTGAAGCCATGGAGCTCTGGTGCTATGGAGCTCTGGAGCTCTGGAGGTATGGAGCTCTGGAGGTATGGAGCTCTGGAGGTATGGAGCTATGGAGCCCTGGAGCTCTGGAGGTATGGAGCTATGGTGCTATGGAGCTCTGAAGCCATGGAGCTCTGGTGCTATGGAGCTCTGGAGGTATGGAGCTCTGGAGGTATGGAGCTCTGGAGGTATGGAGCTATGGAGCCCTGGAGCTCTGGAGGTATGGAGCTATGGTGCTATGGAGCTCTGAAGCCATGGAGCTCTGGTGCTATGGACCTATGGAGCTCTGGTGCTATGGAGCTATGGAGGTATGGAGCCACCAGCCAGCACCCTCCGTGGCTGGATCAATGGAAGTGTTTTAGGTACCAGGCAGCCAAAGGGCCGAGGCCTCACGCTCGACCACGCCGGCGCAGAGTTCCAGCCGCTCGGATAAGCTCTGTCACTCACCCGCCGCGCAGCCACCGGTAACGGGGAAATGTCGCCGCCTTGTGGACACGCCGTTGTAAATGAATGGGCTTTCGCACTTAGTGCAATTTTCGCCAACTCTCTGACTTAGAGCTATGGAAGTATGGAGCTATGGAGCCACCAGCCACCCAGGCTGGAGCTCTGGAGCTCTGGAGGTATGGAGCTCTGGTGCTATGGAAGTATGGAGCTCTGGTGCTATGGAAGTATGGAGCTATGGAGGTATGGAAGTATGGAGCTATGGAAGTATGGAGCTATGGAGCTCTGGAAGTATGGAGCTATGGAGCTCTGGAGGTATGGAGCCCTGGAGCTATGGAGCCCTGGAGCTATGGAAGTATGGAGCTCTGGTGCTATGGAGCTATGGAGCTCTGGTGCTATGGAGCTATGGAGCTATGGAGCTCTGGAGCTATGGAGCTCTGGAGGTATGGAGCTATGGAGCTATGGAGCTCTGGAGGTATGGAGCTATGGAGCTATGGAAGTATGGAGCTCTGGTGCTATGGAGCTATGGAGCTCTGGTGCTATGGAGCTATGGAGCTCTGGTGCTATGAAGCTATGGAGCTATGGAGCTCTGGAAGTATGGAGCTCTGGTGCTATGGAGCTATGGAGCTCTGGTGCTATGGAGCTATGGAGCTCTGGTGCTATGGAGCTCTGGTGCTATGGAGCTCTGGTGCTATGGAGCTATGGAGCTCTGGTGCTATGGAGCTCTGGAGGTATGGAGCTCTGGAGGTATGGAGCTCTGGAGGTATGGAGCTATGGAGCCCTGGAGCTCTGGAGGTATGGAGCTATGGTGCTATGGAGCTCTGAAGCCATGGAGCTCTGGTGCTATGGAGCTATGGAGCTCTGGTGCTATGGAGCTATGGAGCTATGGAGCTCTGGAAGTATGGAGCTCTGGTGCTATGGAGCTATGGAGCTCTGGTGCTATGGAGCTATGGAGCTCTGGTGCTATGGAGCTATGGAGCTCTGGTGCTATGGTGCTATGGAGCTCTGAAGCCATGGAGCTCTGGTGCTATGGAGCTCTGGAGCTCTGGAGGTATGGAGCTCTGGAGGTATGGAGCTCTGGAGGTATGGAGCTATGGAGCCCTGGAGCTCTGGAGGTATGGAGCTATGGTGCTATGGAGCTCTGAAGCCATGGAGCTCTGGTGCTATGGAGCTCTGGAGGTATGGAGCTCTGGAGGTATGGAGCTCTGGAGGTATGGAGCTATGGAGCCCTGGAGCTCTGGAGGTATGGAGCTATGGTGCTATGGAGCTCTGAAGCCATGGAGCTCTGGTGCTATGGAGCTATGGAGCTCTGGTGCTATGGAGCTATGGAGGTATGGAGCCACCAGCCAGCACCCTCCGTGGCTGGATCAATGGAAGTGTTTTAGGTACCAGGCAGCCAAAGGGCCGAGGCCTCACGCTCGACCACGCCGGCGCAGAGTTCCAGCCGCTCGGATAAGCTCTGTCACTCACCCGCCGCGCAGCCACCGGTAACGGGGAAATGTCGCCGCCTTGTGGACACGCCGTTGTAAATGAATGGGCTTTCGCACTTAGTGCAATTTTCGCCAACTCTCTGACTTAGAGCTATGGAAGTATGGAGCTATGGAGCCACCAGCCACCCAGGCTGGAGCTCTGGAGCTCTGGAGGTATGGAGCTCTGGTGCTATGGAAGTATGGAGCTCTGGTGCTATGGAAGTATGGAGCTATGGAGGTATGGAAGTATGGAGCTATGGAAGTATGGAGCTATGGAGCTCTGGAAGTATGGAGCTATGGAGCTCTGGAGGTATGGAGCCCTGGAGCTATGGAGCCCTGGAGCTATGGAAGTATGGAGCTCTGGTGCTATGAAGCTATGGAGCTCTGGTGCTATGGAGCTATGGAGCTATGGAGCTCTGGAGCTATGGAGCTCTGGAGGTATGGAGCTATGGAGCTATGGAGCTATGGAGCTCTGGAGGTATGGAGCTATGGAGCTATGGAAGTATGGAGCTCTGGTGCTATGGAGCTATGGAGCTCTGGTGCTATGGAGCTATGGAGCTCTGGTGCTATGGAGCTATGGAGCTCTGGAAGTATGGAGCTCTGGTGCTATGGAGCTATGGAGCTCTGGTGCTATGGAGCTATGGAGCTCTGGTGCTATGGAGCTCTGGTGCTATGGAGCTCTGGTGCTATGGAGCTATGGAGCTCTGGTGCTATGGAGCTCTGGAGGTATGGAGCTCTGGAGGTATGGTGCTCTGGAGGTATGGAGCTATGGAGCCCTGGAGCTCTGGAGGTATGGAGCTATGGTGCTATGGAGCTCTGAAGCCATGGAGCTCTGGTGCTATGGAGCTATGGAGCTCTGGTGCTATGGAGCTATGGAGCTATGGAGCTCTGGAAGTATGGAGCTCTGGTGCTATGGAGCTATGGAGCTCTGGTGCTATGGAGCTATGGAGCTCTGGTGCTATGGAGCTATGGAGCTCTGGTGCTATGGAGCTCTGGTGCTATGGAGCTCTGGTGCTATGGAGCTCTGGAGGTATGGAGCTCTGGAGGTATGGAGCTCTGGAGGTATGGAGCTATGGAGCCCTGGAGCTCTGGAGGTATGGAGCTATGGTGCTATGGAGCTCTGAAGCCATGGAGCTCTGGTGCTATGGAGCTATGGAGCTCTGGTGCTATGGAGCTATGGAGGTATGGAGCCACCAGCCAGCACCCTCCGTGGCTGGATCAATGGAAGTGTTTTAGGTACCAGGCAGCCAAAGGGCCGAGGCCTCACGCTCGACCACGCCGGCGCAGAGTTCCAGCAGCTCGGATAAGCTCTGTCACTCACCCGCCGCGCAGCCACCGGTAACGGGGAAATGTCGCCGCCTTGTGGACACGCCGTTGTAAATGAATGGGCTTTCGCACTTAGTGCAATTTTCGCCAACTCTCTGACTTAGAGCTATGGAAGTATGGAGCAAATGGAGCCACCAGCCACCCAGGCTGGAGCTCTGGAGCTCTGGAGGTATGGAGCTCTGGTGCTATGGAAGTATGGAGCTCTGGTGCTATGGAAGTATGGAGCTATGGAGGTATGGAAGTATGGAGCTATGGAAGTATGGAGCTATGGAGCTCTGGAAGTATGGAGCTATGGAGCTCTGGAGGTATGGAGCCCTGGAGCTATGGAGCCCTGGAGCTATGGAAGTATGGAGCTCTGGTGCTATGGAGCTATGGAGCTCTGGTGCTATGGAGCTATGGAGCTATGGAGCTCTGGAGCTATGGAGCTCTGGAGGTATGCAGCTATGGAGCTATGGAGCTCTGGAGGTATGGAGCTATGGAGCTATGGAAGTATGGAGCTCTGGTGCTATGGAGCTATGGAGCTCTGGTGCTATGGAGCTATGGAGCTCTGGTGCTATGGAGCTATGGAGCTATGGAGCTCTGGAAGTATGGAGCTCTGGTGCTATGGAGCTATGGAGCTCTGGTGCTATGGAGCTATGGAGCTCTGGTGCTATGGAGCTCTGGTGCTATGGAGCTCTGGTGCTATGGAGCTATGGAGCTCTGGTGCTATGGAGCTCTGGAGGTATGGAGCTCTGGAGGTATGGAGCTCTGGAGGTATGGAGCTATGGAGCCCTGGAGCTCTGGAGGTATGGAGCTATGGTGCTATGGAGCTCTGAAGCCATGGAGCTCTGGTGCTATGGAGCTATGGAGCTCTGGTGCTATGGAGCTATGGAGCTATGGAGCTCTGGAAGTATGGAGCTCTGGTGCTATGGAGCTATGGAGCTCTGGTGCTATGGAGCTATGGAGCTCTGGTGCTATGGAGCTATGGAGCTCTGGTGCTATGGAGCTCTGGTGCTATGGAGCTCTGGTGCTATGGAGCTATGGAGCTCTGGTGCTATGGAGCTATGGAGCTCTGGAGGTATGGAGCTCTGGAGGTATGGAGCTCTGGAGGTATGGAGCTATGGAGCCCTGGAGCTCTGGAGGTATGGAGCTATGGTGCTATGGAGCTCTGAAGCCATGGAGCTCTGGTGCTATGGAGCTCTGGAGCTCTGGAGGTATGGAGCTCTGGAGGTATGGAGCTATGGAGCCCTGGAGCTCTGGAGGTATGGAGCTATGGTGCTATGGAGCTCTGAAGCCATGGAGCTCTGGTGCTATGGAGCTCTGGAGCTCTGGAGGTATGGAGCTCTGGAGGTATGGAGCTCTGGAGGTATGGAGCTATGGAGCCCTGGAGCTCTGGAGGTATGGAGCTATGGTGCTATGGAGCTCTGAAGCCATGGAGCTCTGGTGCTATGGAGCTCTGGAGGTATGGAGCTCTGGAGGTATGGAGCTCTGGAGGTATGGAGCTATGGAGCCCTGGAGCTCTGGAGGTATGGAGCTATGGTGCTATGGAGCTCTGAAGCCATGGAGCTCTGGTGCTATGGAGCTCTGGAGGTATGGAGCTCTGGAGGTATGGAGCTCTGGAGGTATGGAGCTATGGAGCCCTGGAGCTCTGGAGGTATGGAGCTATGGTGCTATGGAGCTCTGAAGCCATGGAGCTCTGGTGCTATGGAGCTATGGAGCTCTGGTGCTATGGAGCTATGGAGGTATGGAGCCACCAGCCAGCACCCTCCGTGGCTGGATCAATGGAAGTGTTTTAGGTACCAGGCAGCCAAAGGGCCGAGGCCTCACGCTCGACCACGCCGGCGCAGAGTTCCAGCCGCTCGGATAAGCTCTGTCACTCACCCGCCGCGCAGCCACCGGTAACGGGGAAATGTCGCCGCCTTGTGGACACGCCGTTGTAAATGAATGGGCTTTCGCACTTAGTGCAATTTTCGCCAACTCTCTGACTGGAGCTATGGAAGTATGGAGCTATGGAGCCACCAGCCACCCAGGCTGGAGCTATGGAGCTCTGGAGGTATGGAGCTCTGGTGCTATGGAAGTATGGAGCTATGGAGCTATGGAAGTATGGAGCTATGGAGCTATGGAGCTCTGGAAGTATGGAGCTATGGAGCTCTGGAGGTATGGAGCTATGGAGCCCTGGAGCCCTGGAGCTATGGAGCCCTGGAGCTATGGAGCTATGGAGCCCTGGAGCTATGGAGCTATGGAGCCCTGGAGCTATGGAGCTATGGAGCTCTGGTGCTATGGAGCTATGGAGCTCTGGTGCTATGGAGCTATGGAGCTCTGGTGCTATGGAGCTATGGAGCTCTGGTGCTATGGAGCTATGGAGCTCTGGAAGTATGGAGCTATGGAGCTCTGGAGGTATGGAGCTATGGAGCTCTGGAGGTATGGAGCTATGGAGCCCTGGAGCTATGGAGCCCTGGAGCTATGGAAGTATGGAGCTCTGGTGCTATGGAGCTATGGAGCTCTGGTGCTATGGAGCTATGGAGCTCTGGAGCTATGGAGCTCTGGAGGTATGGAGCTATGGAGGTATGGAGCTATGGAGCTATGGAAGTATGGAGCTCTGGTGCTATGGAGCTATGGAGCTCTGGTGCTATGGAGCTATGGAGCTCTGGTGCTATGGAGCTATGGAGCTATGGAGCTCTGGAAGTATGGAGCTCTGGTGCTATGGAGCTATGGAGCTCTGGTGCTATGGAGCTATGGAGCTCTGGTGCTATGGAGCTATGGAGCTCTGGTGCTATGGAGCTATGGTGCTATGGAGCTCTGGTGCTATGGAGCTATGGAGCTCTGGTGCTATGGAGCTATGGAGCTCTGGAGGTATGGAGCTCTGGAGGTATGGAGCTCTGGAGGTATGGAGCTTTGGAGCCCTGGAGCTCTGGAGGTATGGAGCTATGGTGCTATGGAGCTCTGAAGCCATGGAGCTCTGGTGCTATGGAGCTATGGAGCTCTGGTGCTATGGAGCTATGGAGGTATGGAGCCACCAGCCAGCACCCTCCGTGGCTGGATCAATGGAAGTGTTTTAGGTACCAGGCAGCCAAAGGGCCGAGGCCTCACGCTCGACCACGCCGGCGCAGAGTTCCAGCCGCTCGGATAAGCTCTGTCACTCACCCGCCGCGCAGCCACCGGTAACGGGGAAATGTCGCCGCCTTGTGGACACGCCGTTGTAAATGAATGGGCTTTCGCACTTAGTGCAATTTTCGCCAACTCTCTGACTTAGAGCTATGGAAGTATGGAGCTATGGAGCCACCAGCCACCCAGGCTGGAGCTCTGGAGCTCTGGAGGTATGGAGCTCTGGTGCTATGGAAGTATGGAGCTCTGGTGCTATGGAAGTATGGAGCTATGGAGGTATGGAAGTATGGAGCTATGGAAGTATGGAGCTATGGAGCTCTGGAAGTATGGAGCTATGGAGCTCTGGAGGTATGGAGCCCTGGAGCTATGGAGCCCTGGAGCTATGGAAGTATGGAGCTCTGGTGCTATGGAGCTATGGAGCTCTGGTGCTATGGAGCTATGGAGCTATGGAGCTCTGGAGCTATGGAGCTCTGGAGGTATGGAGCTATGGAGCTATGGAGCTCTGGAGGTATGGAGCTATGGAGCTATGGAAGTATGGAGCTCTGGTGCTATGGAGCTATGGAGCTCTGGTGCTATGGAGCTATGGAGCTCTGGTGCTATGGAGCTATGGAGCTATGGAGCTCTGGAAGTATGGAGCTCTGGTGCTATGGAGCTATGGAGCTCTGGTGCTATGGAGCTATGGAGCTCTGGTGCTATGGAGCTCTGGTGCTATGGAGCTCTGGTGCTATGGAGCTATGGAGCTCTGGTGCTATGGAGCTCTGGAGGTATGGAGCTCTGGAGGTATGGAGCTCTGGAGGTATGGAGCTATGGAGCCCTGGAGCTCTGGAGGTATGGAGCTATGGTGCTATGGAGCTCTGAAGCCATGGAGCTCTGGTGCTATGGAGCTATGGAGCTCTGGTGCTATGGAGCTATGGAGCTATGGAGCTCTGGAAGTATGGAGCTCTGGTGCTATGGAGCTATGGAGCTCTGGTGCTATGGAGCTATGGAGCTCTGGTGCTATGGAGCTATGGAGCTCTGGTGCTATGGAGCTCTGGTGCTATGGAGCTCTGGTGCTATGGAGCTATGGAGCTCTGGTGCTATGGAGCTATGGAGCTCTGGAGGTATGGAGCTCTGGAGGTATGGAGCTCTGGAGGTATGGAGCTATGGAGCCCTGGAGCTCTGGAGGTATGGAGCTATGGTGCTATGGAGCTCTGAAGCCATGGAGCTCTGGTGCTATGGAGCTCTGGAGCTCTGGAGGTATGGAGCTCTGGAGGTATGGAGCTATGGAGCCCTGGAGCTCTGGAGGTATGGAGCTATGGTGCTATGGAGCTCTGAAGCCATGGAGCTCTGGTGCTATGGAGCTCTGGAGCTCTGGAGGTATGGAGCTCTGGAGGTATGGAGCTCTGGAGGTATGGAGCTATGGAGCCCTGGAGCTCTGGAGGTATGGAGCTATGGTGCTATGGAGCTCTGAAGCCATGGAGCTCTGGTGCTATGGAGCTCTGGAGGTATGGAGCTCTGGAGGTATGGAGCTCTGGAGGTATGGAGCTATGGAGCCCTGGAGCTCTGGAGGTATGGAGCTATGGTGCTATGGAGCTCTGAAGCCATGGAGCTCTGGTGCTATGGAGCTCTGGAGGTATGGTGCTATGGAGCTATGGAGGTATGGAGCCACCAGCCAGCACCCTCCGTGGCTGGATCAATGGAAGTGTTTTAGGTACCAGGCAGCCAAAGGGCCGAGGCCTCACGCTCGACCACGCCGGCGCAGAGTTCCAGCAGCTCGGATAAGCTCTGTCACTCACCCGCCGCGCATCCACCGGTAACGGGGAAATGTCGCCGCCTTGTGGACACGCCGTTGTAAATGAATGGGCTTTCGCACTTAGTGCAATTTTCGCCAACTCTCTGACTTAGAGCTATGGAAGTATGGAGCTATGGAGCCACCAGCCACCCAGGCTGGAGCTCTGGAGCTCTGGAGGTATGGAGCTCTGGTGCTATGGAAGTATGGAGCTCTGGTGCTATGGAAGTATGGAGCTATGGAGGTATGGAAGTATGGAGCTATGGAAGTATGGAGCTATGGAGCTCTGGAAGTATGGAGCTATGGAGCTCTGGAGGTATGGAGCCCTGGAGCTATGGAGGTCCTGGAGCTATGGAAGTATGGAGCTCTGGTGCTATGGAGCTATGGAGCTCTGGTGCTATGGAGCTATGGAGCTATGGAGCTCTGGAGCTATGGAGCTCTGGAGGTATGCAGCTATGGAGCTATGGAGCTCTGGAGGTATGGAGCTATGGAGCTATGGAAGTATGGAGCTCTGGTGCTATGGAGCTATGGAGCTCTGGTGCTATGGAGCTATGGAGCTCTGGTGCTATGGAGCTATGGAGCTATGGAGCTCTGGAAGTATGGAGCTCTGGTGCTATGGAGCTATGGAGCTCTGGTGCTATGGAGCTATGGAGCTCTGGTGCTATGGAGCTATGGAGCTCTGGTGCTATGGAGCTCTGGTGCTATGGAGCTCTGGTGCTATGGAGCTATGGAGCTCTGGTGCTATGGAGCTATGGAGCTCTGGAGGTATGGAGCTCTGGAGGTATGGAGCTCTGGAGGTATGGAGCTATGGAGCCCTGGAGCTCTGGAGGTATGGAGCTATGGTGCTATGGAGCTCTGAAGCCATGGAGCTCTGGTGCTATGGAGCTCTGGAGCTCTGGAGGTATGGAGCTCTGGAGGTATGGAGCTATGGAGCCCTGGAGCTCTGGAGGTATGGAGCTATGGAGCTCTGAAGCCATGGAGCTCTGGTGCTATGGAGCTCTGGAGCTCTGGAGGTATGGAGCTCTGGAGGTATGGAGCTCTGGAGGTATGGAGCTATGGAGCCCTGGAGCTCTGGAGGTATGGAGCTATGGTGCTATGGAGCTCTGAAGCCATGGAGCTCTGGTGCTATGGAGCTCTGGAGGTATGGAGCTCTGGAGGTATGGAGCTCTGGAGGTATGGAGCTATGGAGCCCTGGAGCTCTGGAGGTATGGAGCTATGGTGCTATGGAGCTCTGAAGCCATGGAGCTCTGGTGCTATGGAGCTCTGGAGGTATGGAGCTCTGGAGGTATGGAGCTCTGGAGGTATGGAGCTATGGAGCCCTGGAGCTCTGGAGGTATGGAGCTATGGTGCTATGGAGCTCTGAAGCCATGGAGCTCTGGTGCTATGGAGCTCTGGAGGTATGGAGCTCTGGAGGTATGGAGCTCTGGAGGTATGGAGCTATGGAGCCCTGGAGCTCTGGAGGTATGGAGCTATGGTGCTATGGAGCTCTGAAGCCATGGAGCTCTGGTGCTATGGAGCTATGGAGCTCTGGTGCTATGGAGCTATGGAGCTCTGGTGCTATGGAGCTATGGAGGTATGGAGCCACCAGCCAGCACCCTCCGTGGCTGGATCAATGGAAGTGTTTTAGGTACCAGGCAGCCAAAGGGCCGAGGCCTCACGCTCGACCACGCCGGCGCAGAGTTCTAGCCGCTCGGATAAGCTCTGTCACTCACCCGCCGCGCAGCCACCGGTAACGGGGAAATGTCGCCGCCTGGCGGACACGCCGTTGTAAATGAATGGGCTTTCGCACTTAGTGCAATTTTCGCCAACTCTCTGACTTAGAGCTATGGAAGTATGGAGCTATGGAGCCACCAGCCACCCAGGCCGGAGCTATGGAGCTCTGGAGGTATGGAGCTCAGGTGCTATGGAAGTATGGAGCTATGGAGCTATGGAAGTATGGAGCTATGGAGCTATGGAGCTCTGGAAGTATGGAGCTATGGAGCTCTGGAGGTATGGAGCTATGGAGCCCTGGAGCCCTGGAGCTATGGAGCTCTGGTGCTATGGAGGTATGGAGCTCTGGAGGTATGGAGCTCTGGAGGTATGGAGCTATGGAGCTATGGAGCCCTGGAGCTATGGAGCTATGGAGCCCTGGAGCTATGGAGCTATGGAGCCCTGGAGCTATGGAGCTATGGAGCTCTGGTGCTATGGAGCTATGGAGCTCTGGTGCTATGGAGCTATGGAGCTCTGGTGCTATGGAGCTATGGAGCTCTGGTGCTATGGAGCTATGGAGCTCTGGAAGTATGGAGCTATGGAGCTCTGGAGGTATGGAGCTATGGAGCCCTGGAGCTATGGAGCCCTGGAGCTATGGAAGTATGGAGCTCTGGTGCTATGGAGCTATGGAGCTCTGGTGCTATGGAGCTATGGAGCTCTGGAGCTATGGAGCTCTGGAGGTATGGAGCTATGGAGCTATGGAGCTCTGGAGGTATGGAGCTATGGAGCTATGGAAGTATGGAGCTCTGGTGCTATGGAGCTATGGAGCTCTGGTGCTATGGAGCTATGGAGCTCTGGTGCTATGGAGCTATGGAGCTATGGAGCTCTGGAAGTATGGAGCTCTGGTGCTATGGAGCTATGGAGCTCTGGTGCTATGGAGCTATGGAGCTCTGGTGCTATGGAGCTATGGAGCTCTGGTGCTATGGAGCTCTGGTGCTATGGAGCTCTGGTGCTATGGAGCTATGGAGCTCTGGTGCTATGGAGCTATGGAGCTCTGGAGGTATGGAGCTCTGGAGGTATGGAGCTCTGGAGGTATGGAGCTTTGGAGCCCTGGAGCTCTGGAGGTATGGAGCTATGGTGCTATGGAGCTCTGAAGCCATGGAGCTCTGGTGCTATGGAGCTCTGGAGGTATGGAGGTATGGAGCTCTGGAGGTATGGAGCTATGGAGCCCTGGAGCTCTGGAGGTATGGAGCTATGGTGCTATGGAGCTCTGAAGCCATGGAGCTCTGGTGCTATGGACCTATGGAGCTCTGGTGCTATGGAGCTATGGAGGTATGGAGCCACCAGCCAGCACCCTCCGTGGCTGGATCAATGGAAGTGTTTTAGGTACCAGGCAGCCAAAGGGCCGAGGCCTCACGCTCGACCACGCCGGCGCAGAGTTCCAGCCGCTCGGATAAGCTCTGTCACTCACCCGCCGCGCAGCCACCGGTAACGGGGAAATGTCGCCGCCTTGTGGACACGCCGTTGTAAATGAATGGGCTTTCGCACTTAGTGCAATTTTCGCCAACTCTCTGACTTAGAGCTATGGAAGTATGGAGCTATGGAGCCACCAGCCACCCAGGCTGGAGCTCTGGAGCTCTGGAGGTATGGAGCTCTGGTGCTATGGAAGTATGGAGCTCTGGTGCTATGGAAGTATGGAGCTATGGAGGTATGGAAGTATGGAGCTATGGAAGTATGGAGCTATGGAGCTCTGGAAGTATGGAGCTATGGAGCTCTGGAGGTATGGAGCCCTGGAGCTATGGAGCCCTGGAGCTATGGAAGTATGGAGCTCTGGTGCTATGGAGCTATGGAGCTCTGGTGCTATGGAGCTATGGAGCTATGGAGCTCTGGAGCTATGGAGCTCTGGAGGTATGGAGCTATGGAGCTATGGAGCTCTGGAGGTATGGAGCTATGGAGCTATGGAAGTATGGAGCTCTGGTGCTATGGAGCTATGGAGCTATGGAGCTCTGGTGCTATGGAGCTATGGAGCTCTGGTGCTATGGAGCTATGGAGCTCTGGTGCTATGGAGCTATGGAGCTCTGGAAGTATGGAGCTATGGAGCTCTGGAGGTATGGAGCTATGGAGCCCTGGAGCTATGGAGCCCTGGAGCTATGGAAGTATGGAGCTCTGGTGCTATGGAGCTATGGAGCTCTGGTGCTATGGAGCTATGGAGCTCTGGAGCTATGGAGCTCTGGAGGTATGGAGCTATGGAGCTATGGAGCTCTGGAGGTATGGAGCTATGGAGCTATGGAAGTATGGAGCTCTGGTGCTATGGAGCTATGGAGCTCTGGTGCTATGGAGCTATGGAGCTCTGGTGCTATGGAGCTATGGAGCTATGGAGCTCTGGAAGTATGGAGCTCTGGTGCTATGGAGCTATGGAGCTCTGGTGCTATGGAGCTATGGAGCTCTGGTGCTATGGAGCTATGGAGCTCTGGTGCTATGGAGCTCTGGTGCTATGGAGCTCTGGTGCTATGGAGCTATGGAGCTCTGGTGCTATGGAGCTATGGAGCTCTGGAGGTATGGAGCTCTGGAGGTATGGAGCTCTGGAGGTATGGAGCTTTGGAGCCCTGGAGCTCTGGAGGTATGGAGCTATGGTGCTATGGAGCTCTGAAGCCATGGAGCTCTGGTGCTATGGAGCTCTGGAGGTATGGAGCTCTGGAGGTATGGAGCTATGGAGCCCTGGAGCTCTGGAGGTATGGAGCTATGGTGCTATGGAGCTCTGAAGCCATGGAGCTCTGGTGCTATGGAGCTCTGGAGCTCTGGAGGTATGGAGCTCTGGAGGTATGGAGCTATGGAGCCCTGGAGCTCTGGAGGTATGGAGCTATGGTGCTATGGAGCTCTGAAGCCATGGAGCTCTGGTGCTATGGAGCTCTGGAGCTCTGGAGGTATGGAGCTCTGGAGGTATGGAGCTCTGGAGGTATGGAGCTATGGAGCCCTGGAGCTCTGGAGGTATGGAGCTATGGTGCTATGGAGCTCTGAAGCCATGGAGCTCTGGTGCTATGGAGCTCTGGAGGTATGGAGCTCTGGAGGTATGGAGCTCTGGAGGTATGGAGCTATGGAGCCCTGGAGCTCTGGAGGTATGGAGCTATGGTGCTATGGAGCTCTGAAGCCATGGAGCTCTGGTGCTATGGACCTATGGAGCTCTGGTGCTATGGAGCTATGGAGGTATGGAGCCACCAGCCAGCACCCTCCGTGGCTGGATCAATGGAAGTGTTTTAGGTACCAGGCAGCCAAAGGGCCGAGGCCTCACGCTCGACCACGCCGGCGCAGAGTTCCAGCCGCTCGGATAAGCTCTGTCACTCACCCGCCGCGCAGCCACCGGTAACGGGGAAATGTCGCCGCCTTGTGGACACGCCGTTGTAAATGAATGGGCTTTCGCACTTAGTGCAATTTTCGCCAACTCTCTGACTTAGAGCTATGGAAGTATGGAGCTATGGAGCCACCAGCCACCCAGGCTGGAGCTCTGGAGCTCTGGAGGTATGGAGCTCTGGTGCTATGGAAGTATGGAGCTCTGGTGCTATGGAAGTATGGAGCTATGGAGGTATGGAAGTATGGAGCTATGGAAGTATGGAGCTATGGAGCTCTGGAAGTATGGAGCTATGGAGCTCTGGAGGTATGGAGCCCTGGAGCTATGGAGCCCTGGAGCTATGGAAGTATGGAGCTCTGGTGCTATGGAGCTATGGAGCTCTGGTGCTATGGAGCTATGGAGCTATGGAGCTCTGGAGCTATGGAGCTCTGGAGGTATGGAGCTATGGAGCTATGGAGCTCTGGAGGTATGGAGCTATGGAGCTATGGAAGTATGGAGCTCTGGTGCTATGGAGCTATGGAGCTCTGGTGCTATGGAGCTATGGAGCTCTGGTGCTATGGAGCTATGGAGCTCTGGAAGTATGGAGCTCTGGTGCTATGGAGCTATGGAGCTCTGGTGCTATGGAGCTATGGAGCTCTGGTGCTATGGAGCTCTGGTGCTATGGAGCTCTGGTGCTATGGAGCTATGGAGCTCTGGTGCTATGGAGCTCTGGAGGTATGGAGCTCTGGAGGTATGGTGCTCTGGAGGTATGGAGCTATGGAGCCCTGGAGCTCTGGAGGTATGGAGCTATGGTGCTATGGAGCTCTGAAGCCATGGAGCTCTGGTGCTATGGAGCTATGGAGCTCTGGTGCTATGGAGCTATGGAGGTATGGAGCCACCAGCCAGCACCCTCCGTGGCTGGATCAATGGAAGTGTTTTAGGTACCAGGCAGCCAAAGGGCCGAGGCCTCACGCTCGACCACGCCGGCGCAGAGTTCCAGCAGCTCGGATAAGCTCTGTCACTCACCCGCCGCGCAGCCACCGGTAACGGGGAAATGTCGCCGCCTTGTGGACACGCCGTTGTAAATGAATGGGCTTTCGCACTTAGTGCAATTTTCGCCAACTCTCTGACTTAGAGCTATGGAAGTATGGAGCTATGGAGCCACCAGCCACCCAGGCTGGAGCTCTGGAGCTCTGGAGGTATGGAGCTCTGGTGCTATGGAAGTATGGAGCTCTGGTGCTATGGAAGTATGGAGCTATGGAGGTATGGAAGTATGGAGCTATGGAAGTATGGAGCTATGGAGCTCTGGAAGTATGGAGCTATGGAGCTCTGGAGGTATGGAGCCCTGGAGCTATGGAGCCCTGGAGCTATGGAAGTATGGAGCTCTGGTGCTATGGAGCTATGGAGCTCTGGTGCTATGGAGCTATGGAGCTATGGAGCTCTGGAGCTATGGAGCTCTGGAGGTATGCAGCTATGGAGCTATGGAGCTCTGGAGGTATGGAGCTATGGAGCTATGGAAGTATGGAGCTCTGGTGCTATGGAGCTATGGAGCTCTGGTGCTATGGAGCTATGGAGCTCTGGTGCTATGGAGCTATGGAGCTATGGAGCTCTGGAAGTATGGAGCTCTGGTGCTATGGAGCTATGGAGCTCTGGTGCTATGGAGCTATGGAGCTCTGGTGCTATGGAGCTATGGAGCTCTGGTGCTATGGAGCTCTGGTGCTATGGAGCTCTGGTGCTATGGAGCTATGGAGCTCTGGTGCTATGGAGCTATGGAGCTCTGGAGGTATGGAGCTCTGGAGGTATGGAGCTCTGGAGGTATGGAGCTATGGAGCCCTGGAGCTCTGGAGGTATGGAGCTATGGTGCTATGGAGCTCTGAAGCCATGGAGCTCTGGTGCTATGGAGCTCTGGAGCTCTGGAGGTATGGAGCTCTGGAGGTATGGAGCTATGGAGCCCTGGAGCTCTGGAGGTATGGAGCTATGGAGCTCTGAAGCCATGGAGCTCTGGTGCTATGGAGCTCTGGAGCTCTGGAGGTATGGAGCTCTGGAGGTATGGAGCTCTGGAGGTATGGAGCTATGGAGCCCTGGAGCTCTGGAGGTATGGAGCTATGGTGCTATGGAGCTCTGAAGCCATGGAGCTCTGGTGCTATGGAGCTCTGGAGGTATGGAGCTCTGGAGGTATGGAGCTCTGGAGGTATGGAGCTATGGAGCCCTGGAGCTCTGGAGGTATGGAGCTATGGTGCTATGGAGCTCTGAAGCCATGGAGCTCTGGTGCTATGGAGCTCTGGAGGTATGGAGCTCTGGAGGTATGGAGCTCTGGAGGTATGGAGCTATGGAGCCCTGGAGCTCTGGAGGTATGGAGCTATGGTGCTATGGAGCTCTGAAGCCATGGAGCTCTGGTGCTATGGAGCTATGGAGCTCTGGTGCTATGGAGCTATGGAGGTATGGAGCCACCAGCCAGCACCCTCCGTGGCTGGATCAATGGAAGTGTTTTAGGTACCAGGCAGCCAAAGGGCCGAGGCCTCACGCTCGACCACGCCGGCGCAGAGTTCCAGCCGCTCGGATAAGCTCTGTCACTCACCCGCCGCGCAGCCACCGGTAACGGGGAAATGTCGCCGCCTGGCGGACACGCCGTTGTAAATGAATGGGCTTTCGCACTTAGTGCAATTTTCGCCAACTCTCTGACTTAGAGCTATGGAAGTATGGAGCTATGGAGCCACCAGCCACCCAGGCTGGAGCTATGGAGCTCTGGAGGTATGGAGCTCAGGTGCTATGGAAGTATGGAGCTATGGAGCTATGGAAGTATGGAGCTATGGAGCTATGGAGCTCTGGAAGTATGGAGCTATGGAGCTCTGGAGGTATGGAGCTATGGAGCCCTGGAGCCCTGGAGCTATGGAGCTCTGGTGCTATGGAGGTATGGAGCTCTGGAGGTATGGAGCTCTGGAGGTATGGAGCTATGGAGCTATGGAGCCCTGGAGCTATGGAGCTATGGAGCCCTGGAGCTATGGAGCTATGGAGCTCTGGTGCTATGGAGCTATGGAGCTCTGGTGCTATGGAGCTATGGAGCTCTGGTGCTATGGAGCTATGGAGCTCTGGTGCTATGGAGCTATGGAGCTCTGGAAGTATGGAGCTATGGAGCTCTGGAGGTATGGAGCTATGGAGCCCTGGAGCTATGGAGCCCTGGAGCTATGGAAGTATGGAGCTCTGGTGCTATGGAGCTATGGAGCTCTGGTGCTATGGAGCTATGGAGCTCTGGAGCTATGGAGCTCTGGAGGTATGGAGCTATGGAGCTATGGAGCTCTGGAGGTATGGAGCTATGGAGCTATGGAAGTATGGAGCTCTGGTGCTATGGAGCTATGGAGCTCTGGTGCTATGGAGCTATGGAGCTCTGGTGCTATGGAGCTATGGAGCTATGGAGCTCTGGAAGTATGGAGCTCTGGTGCTATGGAGCTATGGAGCTCTGGTGCTATGGAGCTATGGAGCTCTGGTGCTATGGAGCTATGGAGCTCTGGTGCTATGGAGCTCTGGTGCTATGGAGCTCTGGTGCTATGGAGCTATGGAGCTCTGGTGCTATGGAGCTATGGAGCTCTGGAGGTATGGAGCTCTGGAGGTATGGAGCTCTGGAGGTATGGAGCTTTGGAGCCCTGGAGCTCTGGAGGTATGGAGCTATGGTGCTATGGAGCTCTGAAGCCATGGAGCTCTGGTGCTATGGAGCTCTGGAGGTATGGAGCTCTGGAGGTATGGAGCTATGGAGCCCTGGAGCTCTGGAGGTATGGAGCTATGGTGCTATGGAGCTCTGAAGCCATGGAGCTCTGGTGCTATGGAGCTCTGGAGCTCTGGAGGTATGGAGCTCTGGAGGTATGGAGCTATGGAGCCCTGGAGCTCTGGAGGTATGGAGCTATGGTGCTATGGAGCTCTGAAGCCATGGAGCTCTGGTGCTATGGAGCTCTGGAGCTCTGGAGGTATGGAGCTCTGGAGGTATGGAGCTCTGGAGGTATGGAGCTATGGAGCCCTGGAGCTCTGGAGGTATGGAGCTATGGTGCTATGGAGCTCTGAAGCCATGGAGCTCTGGTGCTATGGAGCTCTGGAGGTATGGAGCTCTGGAGGTATTGAGCTCTGGAGGTATGGAGCTATGGAGCCCTGGAGCTCTGGAGGTATGGAGCTATGGTGCTATGGAGCTCTGAAGCCATGGAGCTCTGGTGCTATGGACCTATGGAGCTCTGGTGCTATGGAGCTATGGAGGTATGGAGCCACCAGCCAGCACCCTCCGTGGCTGGATCAATGGAAGTGTTTTAGGTACCAGGCAGCCAAAGGGCCGAGGCCTCACGCTCGACCACGCCGGCGCAGAGTTCCAGCCGCTCGGATAAGCTCTGTCACTCACCCGCCGCGCAGCCACCGGTAACGGGGAAATGTCGCCGCCTTGTGGACACGCCGTTGTAAATGAATGGGCTTTCGCACTTAGTGCAATTTTCGCCAACTCTCTGACTTAGAGCTATGGAAGTATGGAGCTATGGAGCCACCAGCCACCCAGGCTGGAGCTCTGGAGCTCTGGAGGTATGGAGCTCTGGTGCTATGGAAGTATGGAGCTCTGGTGCTATGGAAGTATGGAGCTATGGAGGTATGGAAGTATGGAGCTATGGAAGTATGGAGCTATGGAGCTCTGGAAGTATGGAGCTATGGAGCTCTGGAGGTATGGAGCCCTGGTGCTATGGAGCTATGGAGCTCTGGTGCTATGGAGCTATGGAGCTCTGGTGCTATGGAGCTATGGAGCTCTGGTGCTATGGAGCTCTGGTGCTATGGAGCTCTGGTGCTATGGAGCTATGGAGCTCTGGTGCTATGGAGCTATGGAGCTCTGGAGGTATGGAGCTCTGGAGGTATGGAGCTCTGGAGGTATGGAGCTATGGAGCCCTGGAGCTCTGGAGGTATGGAGCTATGGTGCTATGGAGCTCTGAAGCCATGGAGCTCTGGTGCTATGGAGCTCTGGAGCTCTGGAGGTATGGAGCTCTGGAGGTATGGAGCTATGGAGCCCTGGAGCTCTGGAGGTATGGAGCTATGGTGCTATGGAGCTCTGAAGCCATGGAGCTCTGGTGCTATGGAGCTCTGGAGCTCTGGAGGTATGGAGCTCTGGAGGTATGGAGCTCTGGAGGTATGGAGCTATGGAGCCCTGGAGCTCTGGAGGTATGGAGCTATGGTGCTATGGAGCTCTGAAGCCATGGAGCTCTGGTGCTATGGAGCTCTGGAGGTATGGAGCTCTGGAGGTATGGAGCTCTGGAGGTATGGAGCTATGGAGCCCTGGAGCTCTGGAGGTATGGAGCTATGGTGCTATGGAGCTCTGAAGCCATGGAGCTCTGGTGCTATGGAGCTCTGGAGGTATGGTGCTATGGAGCTATGGAGGTATGGAGCCACCAGCCAGCACCCTCCGTGGCTGGATCAATGGAAGTGTTTTAGGTACCAGGCAGCCAAAGGGCCGAGGCCTCACGCTCGACCACGCCGGCGCAGAGTTCCAGCAGCTCGGATAAGCTCTGTCACTCACCCGCCGCGCATCCACCGGTAACGGGGAAATGTCGCCGCCTTGTGGACACGCCGTTGTAAATGAATGGGCTTTCGCACTTAGTGCAATTTTCGCCAACTCTCTGACTTAGAGCTATGGAAGTATGGAGCTATGGAGCCACCAGCCACCCAGGCTGGAGCTCTGGAGCTCTGGAGGTATGGAGCTCTGGTGCTATGGAAGTATGGAGCTCTGGTGCTATGGAAGTATGGAGCTATGGAGGTATGGAAGTATGGAGCTATGGAAGTATGGAGCTATGGAGCTCTGGAAGTATGGAGCTATGGAGCTCTGGAGGTATGGAGCCCTGGAGCTATGGAGGTCCTGGAGCTATGGAAGTATGGAGCTCTGGTGCTATGGAGCTATGGAGCTCTGGTGCTATGGAGCTATGGAGCTATGGAGCTCTGGAGCTATGGAGCTCTGGAGGTATGCAGCTATGGAGCTATGGAGCTCTGGAGGTATGGAGCTATGGAGCTATGGAAGTATGGAGCTCTGGTGCTATGGAGCTATGGAGCTCTGGTGCTATGGAGCTATGGAGCTCTGGTGCTATGGAGCTATGGAGCTATGGAGCTCTGGAAGTATGGAGCTCTGGTGCTATGGAGCTATGGAGCTCTGGTGCTATGGAGCTATGGAGCTCTGGTGCTATGGAGCTATGGAGCTCTGGTGCTATGGAGCTCTGGTGCTATGGAGCTCTGGTGCTATGGAGCTATGGAGCTCTGGTGCTATGGAGCTATGGAGCTCTGGAGGTATGGAGCTCTGGAGGTATGGAGCTCTGGAGGTATGGAGCTATGGAGCCCTGGAGCTCTGGAGGTATGGAGCTATGGTGCTATGGAGCTCTGAAGCCATGGAGCTCTGGTGCTATGGAGCTCTGGAGCTCTGGAGGTATGGAGCTCTGGAGGTATGGAGCTATGGAGCCCTGGAGCTCTGGAGGTATGGAGCTATGGAGCTCTGAAGCCATGGAGCTCTGGTGCTATGGAGCTCTGGAGCTCTGGAGGTATGGAGCTCTGGAGGTATGGAGCTCTGGAGGTATGGAGCTATGGAGCCCTGGAGCTCTGGAGGTATGGAGCTATGGTGCTATGGAGCTCTGAAGCCATGGAGCTCTGGTGCTATGGAGCTCTGGAGGTATGGAGCTCTGGAGGTATGGAGCTCTGGAGGTATGGAGCTATGGAGCCCTGGAGCTCTGGAGGTATGGAGCTATGGTGCTATGGAGCTCTGAAGCCATGGAGCTCTGGTGCTATGGAGCTCTGGAGGTATGGAGCTCTGGAGGTATGGAGCTCTGGAGGTATGGAGCTATGGAGCCCTGGAGCTCTGGAGGTATGGAGCTATGGTGCTATGGAGCTCTGAAGCCATGGAGCTCTGGTGCTATGGAGCTCTGGAGGTATGGAGCTCTGGAGGTATGGAGCTCTGGAGGTATGGAGCTATGGAGCCCTGGAGCTCTGGAGGTATGGAGCTATGGTGCTATGGAGCTCTGAAGCCATGGAGCTCTGGTGCTATGGAGCTATGGAGCTCTGGTGCTATGGAGCTATGGAGCTCTGGTGCTATGGAGCTATGGAGGTATGGAGCCACCAGCCAGCACCCTCCGTGGCTGGATCAATGGAAGTGTTTTAGGTACCAGGCAGCCAAAGGGCCGAGGCCTCACGCTCGACCACGCCGGCGCAGAGTTCTAGCCGCTCGGATAAGCTCTGTCACTCACCCGCCGCGCAGCCACCGGTAACGGGGAAATGTCGCCGCCTGGCGGACACGCCGTTGTAAATGAATGGGCTTTCGCACTTAGTGCAATTTTCGCCAACTCTCTGACTTAGAGCTATGGAAGTATGGAGCTATGGAGCCACCAGCCACCCAGGCCGGAGCTATGGAGCTCTGGAGGTATGGAGCTCAGGTGCTATGGAAGTATGGAGCTATGGAGCTATGGAAGTATGGAGCTATGGAGCTATGGAGCTCTGGAAGTATGGAGCTATGGAGCTCTGGAGGTATGGAGCTATGGAGCCCTGGAGCCCTGGAGCTATGGAGCTCTGGTGCTATGGAGGTATGGAGCTCTGGAGGTATGGAGCTCTGGAGGTATGGAGCTATGGAGCTATGGAGCCCTGGAGCTATGGAGCTATGGAGCCCTGGAGCTATGGAGCTATGGAGCCCTGGAGCTATGGAGCTATGGAGCTCTGGTGCTATGGAGCTATGGAGCTCTGGTGCTATGGAGCTATGGAGCTCTGGTGCTATGGAGCTATGGAGCTCTGGTGCTATGGAGCTATGGAGCTCTGGAAGTATGGAGCTATGGAGCTCTGGAGGTATGGAGCTATGGAGCCCTGGAGCTATGGAGCCCTGGAGCTATGGAAGTATGGAGCTCTGGTGCTATGGAGCTATGAAGCTCTGGTGCTATGGAGCTATGGAGCTCTGGAGCTATGGAGCTCTGGAGGTATGGAGCTATGGAGCTATGGAGCTCTGGAGGTATGGAGCTATGGAGCTATGGAAGTATGGAGCTCTGGTGCTATGGAGCTATGGAGCTCTGGTGCTATGGAGCTATGGAGCTCTGGTGCTATGGAGCTATGGAGCTATGGAGCTCTGGAAGTATGGAGCTCTGGTGCTATGGAGCTATGGAGCTCTGGTGCTATGGAGCTATGGAGCTCTGGTGCTATGGAGCTATGGAGCTCTGGTGCTATGGAGCTCTGGTGCTATGGAGCTCTGGTGCTATGGAGCTATGGAGCTCTGGTGCTATGGAGCTATGGAGCTCTGGAGGTATGGAGCTCTGGAGGTATGGAGCTCTGGAGGTATGGAGCTTTGGAGCCCTGGAGCTCTGGAGGTATGGAGCTATGGTGCTATGGAGCTCTGAAGCCATGGAGCTCTGGTGCTATGGAGCTCTGGAGGTATGGAGGTATGGAGCTCTGGAGGTATGGAGCTATGGAGCCCTGGAGCTCTGGAGGTATGGAGCTATGGTGCTATGGAGCTCTGAAGCCATGGAGCTCTGGTGCTATGGACCTATGGAGCTCTGGTGCTATGGAGCTATGGAGGTATGGAGCCACCAGCCAGCACCCTCCGTGGCTGGATCAATGGAAGTGTTTTAGGTACCAGGCAGCCAAAGGGCCGAGGCCTCACGCTCGACCACGCCGGCGCAGAGTTCCAGCCGCTCGGATAAGCTCTGTCACTCACCCGCCGCGCAGCCACCGGTAACGGGGAAATGTCGCCGCCTTGTGGACACGCCGTTGTAAATGAATGGGCTTTCGCACTTAGTGCAATTTTCGCCAACTCTCTGACTTAGAGCTATGGAAGTATGGAGCTATGGAGCCACCAGCCACCCAGGCTGGAGCTCTGGAGCTCTGGAGGTATGGAGCTCTGGTGCTATGGAAGTATGGAGCTCTGGTGCTATGGAAGTATGGAGCTATGGAGGTATGGAAGTATGGAGCTATGGAAGTATGGAGCTATGGAGCTCTGGAAGTATGGAGCTATGGAGCTCTGGAGGTATGGAGCCCTGGAGCTATGGAGCCCTGGAGCTATGGAAGTATGGAGCTCTGGTGCTATGGAGCTATGGAGCTCTGGTGCTATGGAGCTATGGAGCTATGGAGCTCTGGAGCTATGGAGCTCTGGAGGTATGGAGCTATGGAGCTATGGAGCTCTGGAGGTATGGAGCTATGGAGCTATGGAAGTATGGAGCTCTGGTGCTATGGAGCTATGGAGCTCTGGTGCTATGGAGCTATGGAGCTCTGGTGCTATGAAGCTATGGAGCTATGGAGCTCTGGAAGTATGGAGCTCTGGTGCTATGGAGCTATGGAGCTCTGGTGCTATGGAGCTATGGAGCTCTGGTGCTATGGAGCTCTGGTGCTATGGAGCTCTGGTGCTATGGAGCTATGGAGCTCTGGTGCTATGGAGCTCTGGAGGTATGGAGCTCTGGAGGTATGGAGCTCTGGAGGTATGGAGCTATGGAGCCCTGGAGCTCTGGAGGTATGGAGCTATGGTGCTATGGAGCTCTGAAGCCATGGAGCTCTGGTGCTATGGAGCTATGGAGCTCTGGTGCTATGGAGCTATGGAGCTATGGAGCTCTGGAAGTATGGAGCTCTGGTGCTATGGAGCTATGGAGCTCTGGTGCTATGGAGCTATGGAGCTCTGGTGCTATGGAGCTATGGAGCTCTGGTGCTATGGTGCTATGGAGCTCTGAAGCCATGGAGCTCTGGTGCTATGGAGCTCTGGAGCTCTGGAGGTATGGAGCTCTGGAGGTATGGAGCTCTGGAGGTATGGAGCTATGGAGCCCTGGAGCTCTGGAGGTATGGAGCTATGGTGCTATGGAGCTCTGAAGCCATGGAGCTCTGGTGCTATGGAGCTCTGGAGGTATGGAGCTCTGGAGGTATGGAGCTCTGGAGGTATGGAGCTATGGAGCCCTGGAGCTCTGGAGGTATGGAGCTATGGTGCTATGGAGCTCTGAAGCCATGGAGCTCTGGTGCTATGGAGCTATGGAGCTCTGGTGCTATGGAGCTATGGAGGTATGGAGCCACCAGCCAGCACCCTCCGTGGCTGGATCAATGGAAGTGTTTTAGGTACCAGGCAGCCAAAGGGCCGAGGCCTCACGCTCGACCACGCCGGCGCAGAGTTCCAGCCGCTCGGATAAGCTCTGTCACTCACCCGCCGCGCAGCCACCGGTAACGGGGAAATGTCGCCGCCTTGTGGACACGCCGTTGTAAATGAATGGGCTTTCGCACTTAGTGCAATTTTCGCCAACTCTCTGACTTAGAGCTATGGAAGTATGGAGCTATGGAGCCACCAGCCACCCAGGCTGGAGCTCTGGAGCTCTGGAGGTATGGAGCTCTGGTGCTATGGAAGTATGGAGCTCTGGTGCTATGGAAGTATGGAGCTATGGAGGTATGGAAGTATGGAGCTATGGAAGTATGGAGCTATGGAGCTCTGGAAGTATGGAGCTATGGAGCTCTGGAGGTATGGAGCCCTGGAGCTATGGAGCCCTGGAGCTATGGAAGTATGGAGCTCTGGTGCTATGGAGCTATGGAGCTCTGGTGCTATGGAGCTATGGAGCTATGGAGCTCTGGAGCTATGGAGCTCTGGAGGTATGGAGCTATGGAGCTATGGCGCTCTGGAGGTATGGAGCTATGGAGCTATGGAAGTATGGAGCTCTGGTGCTATGGAGCTATGGAGCTCTGGTGCTATGGAGCTATGGAGCTCTGGTGCTATGGAGCTATGGAGCTCTGGAAGTATGGAGCTCTGGTGCTATGGAGCTATGGAGCTCTGGTGCTATGGAGCTATGGAGCTCTGGTGCTATGGAGCTCTGGTGCTATGGAGCTCTGGTGCTATGGAGCTATGGAGCTCTGGTGCTATGGAGCTCTGGAGGTATGGAGCTCTGGAGGTATGGTGCTCTGGAGGTATGGAGCTATGGAGCCCTGGAGCTCTGGAGGTATGGAGCTATGGTGCTATGGAGCTCTGAAGCCATGGAGCTCTGGTGCTATGGAGCTATGGAGCTCTGGTGCTATGGAGCTATGGAGCTATGGAGCCACCAGCCAGCACCCTCCGTGGCTGGATCAATGGAAGTGTTTTAGGTACCAGGCAGCCAAAGGGCCGAGGCCTCACGCTCGACCACGCCGGCGCAGAGTTCCAGCAGCTCGGATAAGCTCTGTCACTCACCCGCCGCGCAGCCACCGGTAACGGGGAAATGTCGCCGCCTTGTGGACACGCCGTTGTAAATGAATGGGCTTTCGCACTTAGTGCAATTTTCGCCAACTCTCTGACTTAGAGCTATGGAAGTATGGAGCTATGGAGCCACCAGCCACCCAGGCTGGAGCTCTGGAGCTCTGGAGGTATGGAGCTCTGGTGCTATGGAAGTATGGAGCTCTGGTGCTATGGAAGTATGGAGCTATGGAGGTATGGAAGTATGGAGCTATGGAAGTATGGAGCTATGGAGCTCTGGAAGTATGGAGCTATGGAGCTCTGGAGGTATGGAGCCCTGGAGCTATGGAGCCCTGGAGCTATGGAAGTATGGAGCTCTGGTGCTATGGAGCTATGGAGCTCTGGTGCTATGGAGCTATGGAGCTATGGAGCTCTGGAGCTATGGAGCTCTGGAGGTATGCAGCTATGGAGCTATGGAGCTCTGGAGGTATGGAGCTATGGAGCTATGGAAGTATGGAGCTCTGGTGCTATGGAGCTATGGAGCTCTGGTGCTATGGAGCTATGGAGCTCTGGTGCTATGGAGCTATGGAGCTATGGAGCTCTGGAAGTATGGAGCTCTGGTGCTATGGAGCTATGGAGCTCTGGTGCTATGGAGCTATGGAGCTCTGGTGCTATGGAGCTATGGAGCTCTGGTGCTATGGAGCTCTGGTGCTATGGAGCTCTGGTGCTATGGAGCTATGGAGCTCTGGTGCTATGGAGCTATGGAGCTCTGGAGGTATGGAGCTCTGGAGGTATGGAGCTCTGGAGGTATGGAGCTATGGAGCCCTGGAGCTCTGGAGGTATGGAGCTATGGTGCTATGGAGCTCTGAAGCCATGGAGCTCTGGTGCTATGGAGCTCTGGAGCTCTGGAGGTATGGAGCTCTGGAGGTATGGAGCTATGGAGCCCTGGAGCTCTGGAGGTATGGAGCTATGGAGCTCTGAAGCCATGGAGCTCTGGTGCTATGGAGCTCTGGAGCTCTGGAGGTATGGAGCTCTGGAGGTATGGAGCTCTGGAGGTATGGAGCTATGGAGCCCTGGAGCTCTGGAGGTATGGAGCTATGGTGCTATGGAGCTCTGAAGCCATGGAGCTCTGGTGCTATGGAGCTCTGGAGGTATGGAGCTCTGGAGGTATGGAGCTCTGGAGGTATGGAGCTATGGAGCCCTGGAGCTCTGGAGGTATGGAGCTATGGTGCTATGGAGCTCTGAAGCCATGGAGCTCTGGTGCTATGGAGCTCTGGAGGTATGGAGCTCTGGAGGTATGGAGCTCTGGAGGTATGGAGCTATGGAGCCCTGGAGCTCTGGAGGTATGGAGCTATGGTGCTATGGAGCTCTGAAGCCATGGAGCTCTGGTGCTATGGAGCTATGGAGCTCTGGTGCTATGGAGCTATGGAGGTATGGAGCCACCAGCCAGCACCCTCCGTGGCTGGATCAATGGAAGTGTTTTAGGTACCAGGCAGCCAAAGGGCCGAGGCCTCACGCTCGACCACGCCGGCGCAGAGTTCCAGCCGCTCGGATAAGCTCTGTCACTCACCCGCCGCGCAGCCACCGGTAACGGGGAAATGTCGCCGCCTGGCGGACACGCCGTTGTAAATGAATGGGCTTTCGCACTTAGTGCAATTTTCGCCAACTCTCTGACTTAGAGCTATGGAAGTATGGAGCTATGGAGCCACCAGCCACCCAGGCTGGAGCTATGGAGCTCTGGAGGTATGGAGCTCAGGTGCTATGGAAGTATGGAGCTATGGAGCTATGGAAGTATGGAGCTATGGAGCTATGGAGCTCTGGAAGTATGGAGCTATGGAGCTCTGGAGGTATGGAGCTATGGAGCCCTGGAGCCCTGGAGCTATGGAGCTCTGGTGCTATGGAGGTATGGAGCTCTGGAGGTATGGAGCTCTGGAGGTATGGAGCTATGGAGCTATGGAGCCCTGGAGCTATGGAGCTATGGAGCCCTGGAGCTATGGAGCTATGGAGCTCTGGTGCTATGGAGCTATGGAGCTCTGGTGCTATGGAGCTATGGAGCTCTGGTGCTATGGAGCTATGGAGCTCTGGTGCTATGGAGCTATGGAGCTCTGGAAGTATGGAGCTATGGAGCTCTGGAGGTATGGAGCTATGGAGCCCTGGAGCTATGGAGCCCTGGAGCTATGGAAGTATGGAGCTCTGGTGCTATGGAGCTATGGAGCTCTGGTGCTATGGAGCTATGGAGCTCTGGAGCTATGGAGCTCTGGAGGTATGGAGCTATGGAGCTATGGAGCTCTGGAGGTATGGAGCTATGGAGCTATGGAAGTATGGAGCTCTGGTGCTATGGAGCTATGGAGCTCTGGTGCTATGGAGCTATGGAGCTCTGGTGCTATGGAGCTATGGAGCTATGGAGCTCTGGAAGTATGGAGCTCTGGTGCTATGGAGCTATGGAGCTCTGGTGCTATGGAGCTATGGAGCTCTGGTGCTATGGAGCTATGGAGCTCTGGTGCTATGGAGCTCTGGTGCTATGGAGCTCTGGTGCTATGGAGCTATGGAGCTCTGGTGCTATGGAGCTATGGAGCTCTGGAGGTATGGAGCTCTGGAGGTATGGAGCTCTGGAGGTATGGAGCTTTGGAGCCCTGGAGCTCTGGAGGTATGGAGCTATGGTGCTATGGAGCTCTGAAGCCATGGAGCTCTGGTGCTATGGAGCTCTGGAGGTATGGAGCTCTGGAGGTATGGAGCTATGGAGCCCTGGAGCTCTGGAGGTATGGAGCTATGGTGCTATGGAGCTCTGAAGCCATGGAGCTCTGGTGCTATGGAGCTCTGGAGCTCTGGAGGTATGGAGCTCTGGAGGTATGGAGCTATGGAGCCCTGGAGCTCTGGAGGTATGGAGCTATGGTGCTATGGAGCTCTGAGCCATGGAGCCTCTGGTGCTATGGAGCTCTGGAGCTCTGGAGGTATGGAGCTCTGGAGGTATGGAGCTCTGGAGGTATGGAGCTATGGAGCCCTGGAGCTCTGGAGGCTATGGAGCTATGGAGCTATGGAGCTCTGAGCCATGGAGCTCTGGTGCTATGGAGCTCTGGAGGCTATGGAGCTCTGGAGGCTATTGAGCTCTGGAGGCTATGGAGCTATGGAGCCTGGAGCTATGGAGGCTATGGAGCTCTGGTGCTATGGAGCTCTGAGCATGGAGCTCTGGAAGTATGGACCTATGGAGCTCTGGAGTATGGAGCTATGGAGGTATGGAGCCACCAGCCAGCACCCTCCGTGGCTGGATCAATGGAAGTGTTTTAGGTACCAGGCAGCCAAAGGGCCGAGGCCTCACGCTCGACCACGCCGGCGCAGAGTTCCAGCCGCTCGGATAAGCTCTGTCACTCACCCGCCGCGCAGCCACCGGTAACGGGGAAATGTCGCCGCCTTGTGGACACGCCGTTGTAAATGAATGGGCTTTCGCACTTAGTGCAATTTTCGCCAACTCTCTGACTTAGAGCTATGGAAGTATGGAGCTATGGAGCCACCAGCCACCCAGGCTGGAGCTCTGGAGCTCTGGAGGTATGGAGCTCTGGTGCTATGGAAGTATGGAGCTCTGGTGCTATGGAAGTATGGAGCTATGGAGGTATGGAAGTATGGAGCTATGGAAGTATGGAGCTATGGAGCTCTGGAAGTATGGAGCTATGGAGCTCTGGAGGTATGGAGCCCTGGAGCTATGGAGCCCTGGAGCTATGGAAGTATGGAGCTCTGGTGCTATGGAGCTATGGAGCTCTGGTGCTATGGAGCTATGGAGCTATGGAGCTCTGGAGCTATGGAGCTCTGGAGGTATGGAGCTATGGAGCTATGGAGCTCTGGAGCTCTGGAGGTATGGAGCTATGGAGCTATGGAAGTATGGAGCTCTGGTGCTATGGAGCTATGGAGCTCTGGTGCTATGGAGCTATGGAGCTCTGGTGCTATGGAGCTATGGAGCTATGGAGCTCTGGAAGTATGGAGCTCTGGTGCTATGGAGCTATGGAGCTCTGGTGCTATGGAGCTATGGAGCTCTGGTGCTATGGAGCTCTGGTGCTATGGAGCTCTGGTGCTATGGAGCTATGGAGCTCTGGTGCTATGGAGCTCTGGAGGTATGGAGCTCTGGAGGTATGGAGCTCTGGAGGTATGGAGCTATGGAGCCCTGGAGCTCTGGAGGTATGGAGCTATGGTGCTATGGAGCTCTGAAGCCATGGAGCTCTGGTGCTATGGAGCTATGGAGCTCTGGTGCTATGGAGCTATGGAGCTATGGAGCTCTGGAAGTATGGAGCTCTGGTGCTATGGAGCTATGGAGCTCTGGTGCTATGGAGCTATGGAGCTCTGGTGCTATGGAGCTATGGAGCTCTGGTGCTATGGAGCTCTGGTGCTATGGAGCTCTGGTGCTATGGAGCTATGGAGCTCTGGTGCTATGGAGCTATGGAGCTCTGGAGGTATGGAGCTCTGGAGGTATGGAGCTCTGGAGGTATGGAGCTATGGAGCCCTGGAGCTCTGGAGGTATGGAGCTATGGTGCTATGGAGCTCTGAAGCCATGGAGCTCTGGTGCTATGGAGCTCTGGAGCTCTGGAGGTATGGAGCTCTGGAGGTATGGAGCTATGGAGCCCTGGAGCTCTGGAGGTATGGAGCTATGGTGCTATGGAGCTCTGAAGCCATGGAGCTCTGGTGCTATGGAGCTCTGGAGCTCTGGAGGTATGGAGCTCTGGAGGTATGGAGCTCTGGAGGTATGGAGCTATGGAGCCCTGGAGCTCTGGAGGTATGGAGCTATGGTGCTATGGAGCTCTGAAGCCATGGAGCTCTGGTGCTATGGAGCTCTGGAGGTATGGAGCTCTGGAGGTATGGAGCTATGGAGCCCTGGAGCTCTGGAGGTATGGAGCTATGGTGCTATGGAGCTCTGAAGCCATGGAGCTCTGGTGCTATGGAGCTCTGGAGGTATGGAGCTCTGGAGGTATGGAGCTCTGGAGGTATGGAGCTATGGAGCCCTGGAGCTCTGGAGGTATGGAGCTATGGTGCTATGGAGCTCTGAAGCCATGGAGCTCTGGTGCTATGGAGCTATGGAGCTCTGGTGCTATGGAGCTATGGAGGTATGGAGCCACCAGCCAGCACCCTCCGTGGCTGGATCAATGAAAGTGTTTTAGGTACCAGGCAGCCAAAGGGCCGAGGCCTCACGCTCGACCACGCCGGCGCAGAGTTCCAGCCGCTCGGATAAGCTCTGTCACTCACCCGCCGCGCAGCCACCGGTAACGGGGAAATGTCGCCGCCTTGTGGACACGCCGTTGTAAATGAATGGGCTTTCGCACTTAGTGCAATTTTCGCCAACTCTCTGACTGGAGCTATGGAAGTATGGAGCTATGGAGCCACCAGCCACCCAGGCTGGAGCTATGGAGCTCTGGAGGTATGGAGCTCTGGTGCTATGGAAGTATGGAGCTATGGAGCTATGGAAGTATGGAGCTATGGAGCTATGGAGCTCTGGAAGTATGGAGCTATGGAGCTCTGGAGGTATGGAGCTATGGAGCCCTGGAGCCCTGGAGCTATGGAGCCCTGGAGCTATGGAGCTATGGAGCCCTGGAGCTATGGAGCTATGGAGCCCTGGAGCTATGGAGCTATGGAGCTCTGGTGCTATGGAGCTATGGAGCTCTGGTGCTATGGAGCTATGGAGCTCTGGTGCTATGGAGCTATGGAGCTCTGGTGCTATGGAGCTATGGAGCTCTGGAAGTATGGAGCTATAGAGCTCTGGAGGTATGGAGCTATGGAGCTCTGGAGGTATGGAGCTATGGAGCCCTGGAGCTATGGAGCCCTGGAGCTATGGAAGTATGGAGCTCTGGTGCTATGGAGCTATGGAGCTCTGGTGCTATGGAGCTATGGAGCTCTGGAGCTATGGAGCTCTGGAGGTATGGAGCTATGGAGCTCTGGAGGTATGGAGCTATGGAGCTATGGAAGTATGGAGCTCTGGTGCTATGGAGCTATGGAGCTCTGGTGCTATGGAGCTATGGAGCTCTGGTGCTATGGAGCTATGGAGCTATGGAGCTCTGGAAGTATGGAGCTCTGGTGCTATGGAGCTATGGAGCTCTGGTGCTATGGAGCTATGGAGCTCTGGTGCTATGGAGCTATGGAGCTCTGGTGCTATGGAGCTATGGTGCTATGGAGCTCTGGTGCTATGGAGCTATGGAGCTCTGGTGCTATGGAGCTATGGAGCTCTGGAGGTATGGAGCTCTGGAGGTATGGAGCTCTGGAGGTATGGAGCTTTGGAGCCCTGGAGCTCTGGAGGTATGGAGCTATGGTGCTATGGAGCTCTGAAGCCATGGAGCTCTGGTGCTATGGAGCTATGGAGCTCTGGTGCTATGGAGCTATGGAGGTATGGAGCTATGGAGCCCTGGAGCTCTGGAGGTATGGAGCTATGGTGCTATGGAGCTCTGAAGCCATGGAGCTCTGGTGCTATGGAGCTCTGGAGCTCTGGAGGTATGGAGCTCTGGAGGTATGGAGCTATGGAGCCCTGGAGCTCTGGAGGTATGGAGCTATGGTGCTATGGAGCTCTGAAGCCATGGAGCTCTGGTGCTATGGAGCTCTGGAGCTCTGGAGGTATGGAGCTCTGGAGGTATGGAGCTCTGGAGGTATGGAGCTATGGAGCCCTGGAGCTCTGGAGGTATGGAGCTATGGTGCTATGGAGCTCTGAAGCCATGGAGCTCTGGTGCTATGGAGCTCTGGAGGTATGGAGCTCTGGAGGTATGGAGCTCTGGAGGTATGGAGCTATGGAGCCCTGGAGCTCTGGAGGTATGGAGCTATGGTGCTATGGAGCTCTGAAGCCATGGAGCTCTGGTGCTATGGAGCTATGGAGCTCTGGTGCTATGGAGCTATGGAGGTATGGAGCCACCAGCCAGCACCCTCCGTGGCTGGATCAATGGAAGTGTTTTAGGTACCAGGCAGCCAAAGGGCCGAGGCCTCACGCTCGACCACGCCGGCGCAGAGTTCCAGCCGCTCGGATAAGCTCTGTCACTCACCCGCCGCGCAGCCACCGGTAACGGGGAAATGTCGCCGCCTTGTGGACACGCCGTTGTAAATGAATGGGCTTTCGCACTTAGTGCAATTTTCGCCAACTCTCTGACTTAGAGCTATGGAAGTATGGAGCTATGGAGCCACCAGCCACCCAGGCTGGAGCTCTGGAGCTCTGGAGGTATGGAGCTCTGGTGCTATGGAAGTATGGAGCTCTGGTGCTATGGAAGTATGGAGCTATGGAGGTATGGAAGTATGGAGCTATGGAAGTATGGAGCTATGGAGCTCTGGAAGTATGGAGCTATGGAGCTCTGGAGGTATGGAGCCCTGGAGCTATGGAGCCCTGGAGCTATGGAAGTATGGAGCTCTGGTGCTATGGAGCTATGGAGCTCTGGTGCTATGGAGCTATGGAGCTATGGAGCTCTGGAGCTATGGAGCTCTGGAGGTATGGAGCTATGGAGCTATGGAGCTCTGGAGGTATGGAGCTATGGAGCTATGGAAGTATGGAGCTCTGGTGCTATGGAGCTATGGAGCTCTGGTGCTATGGAGCTATGGAGCTCTGGTGCTATGGAGCTATGGAGCTATGGAGCTCTGGAAGTATGGAGCTCTGGTGCTATGGAGCTATGGAGCTCTGGTGCTATGGAGCTATGGAGCTCTGGTGCTATGGAGCTCTGGTGCTATGGAGCTCTGGTGCTATGGAGCTATGGAGCTCTGGTGCTATGGAGCTCTGGAGGTATGGAGCTCTGGAGGTATGGAGCTCTGGAGGTATGGAGCTATGGAGCCCTGGAGCTCTGGAGGTATGGAGCTATGGTGCTATGGAGCTCTGAAGCCATGGAGCTCTGGTGCTATGGAGCTATGGAGCTCTGGTGCTATGGAGCTATGGAGCTATGGAGCTCTGGAAGTATGGAGCTCTGGTGCTATGGAGCTATGGAGCTCTGGTGCTATGGAGCTATGGAGCTCTGGTGCTATGGAGCTATGGAGCTCTGGTGCTATGGAGCTCTGGTGCTATGGAGCTCTGGTGCTATGGAGCTATGGAGCTCTGGTGCTATGGAGCTATGGAGCTCTGGAGGTATGGAGCTCTGGAGGTATGGAGCTCTGGAGGTATGGAGCTATGGAGCCCTGGAGCTCTGGAGGTATGGAGCTATGGTGCTATGGAGCTCTGAAGCCATGGAGCTCTGGTGCTATGGAGCTCTGGAGCTCTGGAGGTATGGAGCTCTGGAGGTATGGAGCTATGGAGCCCTGGAGCTCTGGAGGTATGGAGCTATGGTGCTATGGAGCTCTGAAGCCATGGAGCTCTGGTGCTATGGAGCTCTGGAGCTCTGGAGGTATGGAGCTCTGGAGGTATGGAGCTCTGGAGGTATGGAGCTATGGAGCCCTGGAGCTCTGGAGGTATGGAGCTATGGTGCTATGGAGCTCTGAAGCCATGGAGCTCTGGTGCTATGGAGCTCTGGAGGTATGGAGCTCTGGAGGTATGGAGCTCTGGAGGTATGGAGCTATGGAGCCCTGGAGCTCTGGAGGTATGGAGCTATGGTGCTATGGAGCTCTGAAGCCATGGAGCTCTGGTGCTATGGAGCTCTGGAGGTATGGAGCTCTGGAGGTATGGAGCTCTGGAGGTATGGAGCTATGGAGCCCTGGAGCTCTGGAGGTATGGAGCTATGGTGCTATGGAGCTCTGAAGCCATGGAGCTCTGGTGCTATGGAGCTATGGAGCTCTGGTGCTATGGAGCTATGGAGGTATGGAGCCACCAGCCAGCACCCTCCGTGGCTGGATCAATGGAAGTGTTTTAGGTACCAGGCAGCCAAAGGGCCGAGGCCTCACGCTCGACCACGCCGGCGCAGAGTTCCAGCCGCTCGGATAAGCTCTGTCACTCACCCGCCGCGCAGCCACCGGTAACGGGGAAATGTCGCCGCCTTGTGGACACGCCGTTGTAAATGAATGGGCTTTCGCACTTAGTGCAATTTTCGCCAACTCTCTGACTGGAGCTATGGAAGTATGGAGCTATGGAGCCACCAGCCACCCAGGCTGGAGCTATGGAGCTCTGGAGGTATGGAGCTCTGGTGCTATGGAAGTATGGAGCTATGGAGCTATGGAAGTATGGAGCTATGGAGCTATCGAGCTCTGGAAGTATGGAGCTATGGAGCTCTGGAGGTATGGAGCTATGGAGCCCTGGAGCCCTGGAGCTATGGAGCCCTGGAGCTATGGAGCTATGGAGCCCTGGAGCTATGGAGCTATGGAGCCCTGGAGCTATGGAGCTATGGAGCTCTGGTGCTATGGAGCTATGGAGCTCTGGTGCTATGGAGCTATGGAGCTCTGGTGCTATGGAGCTATGGAGCTCTGGTGCTATGGAGCTATGGAGCTCTGGAAGTATGGAGCTATGGAGCTCTGGAGGTATGGAGCTATGGAGCTCTGGAGGTATGGAGCTATGGAGCCCTGGAGCTATGGAGCCCTGGAGCTATGGAAGTATGGAGCTCTGGTGCTATGGAGCTATGGAGCTCTGGTGCTATGGAGCTATGGAGCTCTGGAGCTATGGAGCTCTGGAGGTATGGAGCTATGGAGCTCTGGAGGTATGGAGCTATGGAGCTATGGAAGTATGGAGCTCTGGTGCTATGGAGCTATGGAGCTCTGGTGCTATGGAGCTATGGAGCTCTGGTGCTATGGAGCTATGGAGCTATGGAGCTCTGGAAGTATGGAGCTCTGGTGCTATGGAGCTATGGAGCTCTGGTGCTATGGAGCTATGGAGCTCTGGTGCTATGGAGCTATGGAGCTCTGGTGCTATGGAGCTATGGTGCTATGGAGCTCTGGTGCTATGGAGCTATGGAGCTCTGGTGCTATGGAGCTATGGAGCTCTGGAGGTATGGAGCTCTGGAGGTATGGAGCTCTGGAGGTATGGAGCTTTGGAGCCCTGGAGCTCTGGAGGTATGGAGCTATGGTGCTATGGAGCTCTGAAGCCATGGAGCTCTGGTGCTATGGAGCTATGGAGCTCTGGTGCTATGGAGCTATGGAGGTATGGAGCCACCAGCCAGCACCCTCCGTGGCTGGATCAATGGAAGTGTTTTAGGTACCAGGCAGCCAAAGGGCCGAGGCCTCACGCTCGACCACGCCGGCGCAGAGTTCCAGCCGCTCGGATAAGCTCTGTCACTCACCCGCCGCGCAGCCACCGGTAACGGGGAAATGTCGCCGCCTTGTGGACACGCCGTTGTAAATGAATGGGCTTTCGCACTTAGTGCAATTTTCGCCAACTCTCTGACTTAGAGCTATGGAAGTATGGAGCTATGGAGCCACCAGCCACCCAGGCTGGAGCTCTGGAGCTCTGGAGGTATGGAGCTCTGGTGCTATGGAAGTATGGAGCTCTGGTGCTATGGAAGTATGGAGCTATGGAGGTATGGAAGTATGGAGCTATGGAAGTATGGAGCTATGGAGCTCTGGAAGTATGGAGCTATGGAGCTCTGGAGGTATGGAGCCCTGGAGCTATGGAGCCCTGGAGCTATGGAAGTATGGAGCTCTGGTGCTATGGAGCTATGGAGCTCTGGTGCTATGGAGCTATGGAGCTATGGAGCTCTGGAGCTATGGAGCTCTGGAGGTATGGAGCTATGGAGCTATGGAGCTCTGGAGGTATGGAGCTATGGAAGTATGGAGCTCTGGTGCTATGGAGCTATGGAGCTCTGGTGCTATGGAGCTATGGAGCTCTGGTGCTATGGAGCTATGGAGCTATGGAGCTCTGGAAGTATGGAGCTCTGGTGCTATGGAGCTATGGAGCTCTGGTGCTATGGAGCTATGGAGCTCTGGTGCTATGGAGCTCTGGTGCTATGGAGCTCTGGTGCTATGGAGCTATGGAGCTCTGGTGCTATGGAGCTATGGAGCTCTGGAGCTATGGAGCTCTGGAGGTATGGAGCTATGGAGCTCTGGTGCTATGGAGCTCTGGAGGTATGGAGCTCTGGAGGTATGGAGCTCTGGAGGTATGGAGCTATGGAGCCCTGGAGCTCTGGAGGTATGGAGCTATGGTGCTATGGAGCTCTGAAGCCATGGAGCTCTGGTGCTATGGAGCTATGGAGCTCTGGTGCTATGGAGCTATGGAGCTATGGAGCTCTGGAAGTATGGAGCTCTGGTGCTATGGAGCTATGGAGCTCTGGTGCTATGGAGCTATGGAGCTCTGGTGCTATGGAGCTATGGAGCTCTGGTGCTATGGAGCTCTGGTGCTATGGAGCTCTGGTGCTATGGAGCTATGGAGCTCTGGTGCTATGGAGCTATGGAGCTCTGGAGGTATGGAGCTCTGGAGGTATGGAGCTCTGGAGGTATGGAGCTATGGAGCCCTGGAGCTCTGGAGGTATGGAGCTATGGTGCTATGGAGCTCTGAAGCCATGGAGCTCTGGTGCTATGGAGCTCTGGAGCTCTGGAGGTATGGAGCTCTGGAGGTATGGAGCTATGGAGCCCTGGAGCTCTGGAGGTATGGAGCTATGGTGCTATGGAGCTCTGAAGCCATGGAGCTCTGGTGCTATGGAGCTCTGGAGCTCTGGAGGTATGGAGCTCTGGAGGTATGGAGCTCTGGAGGTATGGAGCTATGGAGCCCTGGAGCTCTGGAGGTATGGAGCTATGGTGCTATGGAGCTCTGAAGCCATGGAGCTCTGGTGCTATGGAGCTCTGGAGGTATGGAGCTCTGGAGGTATGGAGCTCTGGAGGTATGGAGCTATGGAGCCCTGGAGCTCTGGAGGTATGGAGCTATGGTGCTATGGAGCTCTGAAGCCATGGAGCTCTGGTGCTATGGAGCTCTGGAGGTATGGAGCTCTGGAGGTATGGAGCTCTGGAGGTATGGAGCTATGGAGCCCTGGAGCTCTGGAGGTATGGAGCTATGGTGCTATGGAGCTCTGAAGCCATGGAGCTCTGGTGCTATGGAGCTATGGAGCTCTGGTGCTATGGAGCTATGGAGGTATGGAGCCACCAGCCAGCACCCTCCGTGGCTGGATCAATGGAAGTGTTTTAGGTACCAGGCAGCCAAAGGGCCGAGGCCTCACGCTCGACCACGCCGGCGCAGAGTTCCAGCCGCTCGGATAAGCTCTGTCACTCACCCGCCGCGCAGCCACCGGTAACGGGGAAATGTCGCCGCCTTGTGGACACGCCGTTGTAAATGAATGGGCTTTCGCACTTAGTGCAATTTTCGCCAACTCTCTGACTGGAGCTATGGAAGTATGGAGCTATGGAGCCACCAGCCACCCAGGCTGGAGCTATGGAGCTCTGGAGGTATGGAGCTCTGGTGCTATGGAAGTATGGAGCTATGGAGCTATGGAAGTATGGAGCTATGGAGCTATGGAGCTCTGGAAGTATGGAGCTATGGAGCTCTGGAGGTATGGAGCTATGGAGCCCTGGAGCCCTGGAGCTATGGAGCCCTGGAGCTATGGAGCTATGGAGCCCTGGAGCTATGGAGCTATGGAGCCCTGGAGCTATGGAGCTATGGAGCTCTGGTGCTATGGAGCTATGGAGCTCTGGTGCTATGGAGCTATGGAGCTCTGGTGCTATGGAGCTATGGAGCTCTGGTGCTATGGAGCTATGGAGCTCTGGAAGTATGGAGCTATGGAGCTCTGGAGGTATGGAGCTATGGAGCTCTGGAGGTATGGAGCTATGGAGCCCTGGAGCTATGGAGCCCTGGAGCTATGGAAGTATGGAGCTCTGGTGCTATGGAGCTATGGAGCTCTGGTGCTATGGAGCTATGGAGCTCTGGAGCTATGGAGCTCTGGAGGTATGGAGCTATGGAGCTCTGGAGGTATGGAGCTATGGAGCTATGGAAGTATGGAGCTCTGGTGCTATGGAGCTATGGAGCTCTGGTGCTATGGAGCTATGGAGCTATGGAGCTCTGGAAGTATGGAGCTCTGGTGCTATGGAGCTATGGAGCTCTGGTGCTATGGAGCTATGGAGCTCTGGTGCTATGGAGCTATGGAGCTCTGGTGCTATGGAGCTATGGTGCTATGGAGCTCTGGTGCTATGGAGCTATGGAGCTCTGGTGCTATGGAGCTATGGAGCTCTGGAGGTATGGAGCTCTGGAGGTATGGAGCTCTGGAGGTATGGAGCTTTGGAGCCCTGGAGCTCTGGAGGTATGGAGCTATGGTGCTATGGAGCTCTGAAGCCATGGAGCTCTGGTGCTATGGAGCTATGGAGCTCTGGTGCTATGGAGCTATGGAGGTATGGAGCCACCAGCCAGCACCCTCCGTGGCTGGATCAATGGAAGTGTTTTAGGTACCAGGCAGCCAAAGGGCCGAGGCCTCACGCTCGACCACGCCGGCGCAGAGTTCCAGCCGCTCGGATAAGCTCTGTCACTCACCCGCCGCGCAGCCACCGGTAACGGGGAAATGTCGCCGCCTTGTGGACACGCCGTTGTAAATGAATGGGCTTTCGCACTTAGTGCAATTTTCGCCAACTCTCTGACTTAGAGCTATGGAAGTATGGAGCTATGGAGCCACCAGCCACCCAGGCTGGAGCTCTGGAGCTCTGGAGGTATGGAGCTCTGGTGCTATGGAAGTATGGAGCTCTGGTGCTATGGAAGTATGGAGCTATGGAGGTATGGAAGTATGGAGCTATGGAAGTATGGAGCTATGGAGCTCTGGAAGTATGGAGCTATGGAGCTCTGGAGGTATGGAGCCCTGGAGCTATGGAGCCCTGGAGCTATGGAAGTATGGAGCTCTGGTGCTATGGAGCTATGGAGCTCTGGTGCTATGGAGCTATGGAGCTATGGAGCTCTGGAGCTATGGAGCTCTGGAGGTATGGAGCTATGGAGCTATGGAGCTCTGGAGGTATGGAGCTATGGAAGTATGGAGCTCTGGTGCTATGGAGCTATGGAGCTCTGGTGCTATGGAGCTATGGAGCTCTGGTGCTATGGAGCTATGGAGCTATGGAGCTCTGGAAGTATGGAGCTCTGGTGCTATGGAGCTATGGAGCTCTGGTGCTATGGAGCTATGGAGCTCTGGTGCTATGGAGCTCTGGTGCTATGGAGCTCTGGTGCTATGGAGCTATGGAGCTCTGGTGCTATGGAGCTATGGAGCTCTGGAGGTATGGAGCTCTGGAGGTATGGAGCTCTGGAGGTATGGAGCTATGGAGCCCTGGAGCTCTGGAGGTATGGAGCTATGGTGCTATGGAGCTCTGAAGCCATGGAGCTCTGGTGCTATGGAGCTCTGGAGCTCTGGAGGTATGGAGCTCTGGAGGTATGGAGCTATGGAGCCCTGGAGCTCTGGAGGTATGGAGCTATGGAGCTCTGAAGCCATGGAGCTCTGGTGCTATGGAGCTCTGGAGCTCTGGAGGTATGGAGCTCTGGAGGTATGGAGCTCTGGAGGTATGGAGCTATGGAGCCCTGGAGCTCTGGAGGTATGGAGCTATGGTGCTATGGAGCTCTGAAGCCATGGAGCTCTGGTGCTATGGAGCTCTGGAGGTATGGAGCTCTGGAGGTATGGAGCTCTGGAGGTATGGAGCTATGGAGCCCTGGAGCTCTGGAGGTATGGAGCTATGGTGCTATGGAGCTCTGAAGCCATGGAGCTCTGGTGCTATGGAGCTCTGGAGGTATGGAGCTCTGGAGGTATGGAGCTCTGGAGGTATGGAGCTATGGAGCCCTGGAGCTCTGGAGGTATGGAGCTATGGTGCTATGGAGCTCTGAAGCCATGGAGCTCTGGTGCTATGGAGCTATGGAGCTCTGGTGCTATGGAGGTATGGAGCTCTGGAGGTATGGAGCTATGGAGCCCTGGAGCTCTGGAGGTATGGAGCTATGGTGCTATGGAGCTCTGAAGCCATGGAGCTCTGGTGCTATGGAGCTATGGAGCTCTGGTGCTATGGAGCTATGGAGGTATGGAGCCACCAGCCAGCACCCTCCGTGGCTGGATCAATGGAAGTGTTTTAGGTACCAGGCAGCCAAAGGGCCGAGGCCTCACGCTCGACCACGCCGGCGCAGAGTTCCAGCCGCTCGGATAAGCTCTGTCACTCACCCGCCGCGCAGCCACCGGTAACGGGGAAATGTCGCCGCCTTGTGGACACGCCGTTTTAAATGAATGGGCTTTCGCACTTAGTGCAATTTTCGCCAACTCTCTGACTGGAGCTATGGAAGTATGGAGCTATGGAGCCACCAGCCACCCAGGCTGGAGCTATGGAGCTCTGGAGGTATGGAGCTCTGGTGCTATGGAAGTATGGAGCTATGGAGCTATGGAAGTATGGAGCTATGGAGCTATGGAGCTCTGGAAGTATGGAGCTATGGAGCTCTGGAGGTATGGAGCTATGGAGCCCTGGAGCCCTGGAGCTATGGAGCCCTGGAGCTATGGAGCTATGGAGCCCTGGAGCTATGGAGCTATGGAGCCCTGGAGCTATGGAGCTATGGAGCTCTGGTGCTATGGAGCTATGGAGCTCTGGTGCTATGGAGCTATGGAGCTCTGGTGCTATGGAGCTATGGAGCTCTGGTGCTATGGAGCTATGGAGCTCTGGAAGTATGGAGCTATGGAGCTCTGGAGGTATGGAGCTATGGAGCTCTGGAGGTATGGAGCTATGGAGCCCTGGAGCTATGGAGCCCTGGAGCTATGGAAGTATGGAGCTCTGGTGCTATGGAGCTATGGAGCTCTGGTGCTATGGAGCTATGGAGCTCTGGAGCTATGGAGCTCTGGAGGTATGGAGCTATGGAGCTCTGGAGGTATGGAGCTATGGAGCTATGGAAGTATGGAGCTCTGGTGCTATGGAGCTATGGAGCTCTGGTGCTATGGAGCTATGGAGCTCTGGTGCTATGGAGCTATGGAGCTCTGGAAGTATGGAGCTCTGGTGCTATGGAGCTATGGAGCTCTGGTGCTATGGAGCTATGGAGCTCTGGTGCTATGGAGCTATGGAGCTCTGGTGCTATGGAGCTATGGTGCTATGGAGCTCTGGTGCTATGGAGCTATGGAGCTCTGGTGCTATGGAGCTATGGAGCTCTGGAGGTATGGAGCTCTGGAGGTATGGAGCTCTGGAGGTATGGAGCTTTGGAGCCCTGGAGCTCTGGAGGTATGGAGCTATGGTGCTATGGAGCTCTGAAGCCATGGAGCTCTGGTGCTATGGAGCTATGGAGCTCTGGTGCTATGGAGCTATGGAGGTATGGAGCCACCAGCCAGCACCCTCCGTGGCTGGATCAATGGAAGTGTTTTAGGTACCAGGCAGCCAAAGGGCCGAGGCCTCACGCTCGACCACGCCGGCGCAGAGTTCCAGCCGCTCGGATAAGCTCTGTCACTCACCCGCCGCGCAGCCACCGGTAACGGGGAAATGTCGCCGCCTTGTGGACACGCCGTTGTAAATGAATGGGCTTTCGCACTTAGTGCAATTTTCGCCAACTCTCTGACTTAGAGCTATGGAAGTATGGAGCTATGGAGCCACCAGCCACCCAGGCTGGAGCTCTGGAGCTCTGGAGGTATGGAGCTCTGGTGCTATGGAAGTATGGAGCTCTGGTGCTATGGAAGTATGGAGCTATGGAGCTATGGAAGTATGGAGCTATGGAGCTATGGAAGTCTGGAGCTATGGAAGTATGGAGCTATGGAGCTATGGAAGTATGGAGCTCTGGAGCTATGGAGCCACCAGCCAGCACCCTCCGTGGCTCAACCACGCCGGCCCAGAGTTCCAGCCGCTCGGCTTCACTCTCTCACAAGCCCCGCCTGGAGCTCCCCGGCCCACCCCTGGTACCTCAACTACCGAGGCCAGCCGCTCGACCACGCCGGCGCAGAGTTCCATCCGCTCGGATAAGCTCTGCCACTCACCCGCCGCGCAGCCACCGGTAACGGGGAAATGTCGCCGCCTTGTGGACACGCCGTTGTAAATGAATGGGCTTTCGCACTTAGTGCAATTTTCGCCAACTCTCTGACTTAGAGCTATGGAAGTATGGAGCTATGGAGCCACCAGCCACCCAGGCTGGAGCTATGGAGCTCTGGAGGTATGGAGCTCTGGTGCTATGGAAGTATGGAGCTCTGGTGCTATGGAAGTATGGAGCTCTGGTGCTATGGAAGTATGGAGCTATGGAAGTATGGAGCTCTGGTGCTATGGAGCTATGGAGCTCTGGTGCTATGGAAGTATGGAGCTATGGAAGTATGGAGCCCTGGTGCTATGGAGCTATGGAGCTCTGGTGCTATGGAGCTATGGAGCTCTGGTGCTATGGAGCTATGGAGCTCTGGTGCTATGGAGCTATGGAGCTCTGGTGCTATGGAAGTATGGAGCTCTGGTGCTATGGAAGTATGGAGCTCTGGTGCTATGGAAGTATGGAGCTATGGAAGTATGGAGCTCTGGTGCTATGGAGCTATGGAGCTCTGGTGCTATGGAAGTATGGAGCTATGGAAGTATGGAGCTCTGGTGCTATGGAGCTATGGAGCTCTGGTGCTATGGAGGTATGGAGCTCTGGTGCTATGGAGCTATGGAGCTCTGGTGCTATGGAGCTATGGAGCTCTGGTGCTATGGAGCTATGGAGCTCTGGTGCTATGGAGCTATGGAGCTCTGGTGCTATGGAGCTATGGAGCTCTGGAGGTATGGAGCTCTGGTGCTATGGAGCTCTGGAGCTCTGGTGCTATGGAGCTCTGGTGCTATGGAGCTATGGAGCTCTGGAGGTATGGAGCCACCAGCCAGCACCCTCCGTGGCTGGATCAATGGAAGTGTTTTAGGTACCAGGCAGCCAAAGGGCCGAGGCCTCACGCTCGACCACGCCGGCGCAGAGTTCCAGCCGCTCGGATAAGCTCTGTCACTCACCCGCCGCGCAGCCACCGGTAACGGGGAAATGTCGCCGCCTGGCGGACACGCCGTTGTAAATGAATGGGCTTTCGCACTTAGTGCAATTTTCGCCAACTCTCTGACTTAGAGCTATGGAAGTATGGAGCTATGGAGCCACCAGCCACCCAGGCTGGAGCTATGGAGCTCTGGAGGTATGGAGCTCAGGTGCTATGGAAGTATGGAGCTATGGAGCTATGGAAGTATGGAGCTATGGAGCTATGGAGCTCTGGAAGTATGGAGCTATGGAGCTCTGGAGCTATGGAGCCCTGGAGCCCTGGAGCTATGGAGCTCTGGTGCTATGGAGGTATGGAGCTCTGGAGGTATGGAGCTCTGGAGGTATGGAGCTATGGAGCTATGGAGCCCTGGAGCTATGGAGCTATGGAGCCCTGGAGCTATGGAGCTATGGAGCCCTGGAGCTATGGAGCTATGGAGCTCTGGTGCTATGGAGCTATGGAGCTCTGGTGCTATGGAGCTATGGAGCTCTGGTGCTATGGAGCTATGGAGCTCTGGTGCTATGGAGCTATGGAGCTCTGGAAGTATGGAGCTATGGAGCTCTGGAGGTATGGAGCTATGGAGCCCTGGAGCTATGGAGCCCTGGAGCTATGGAAGTATGGAGCTCTGGTGCTATGGAGCTATGGAGCTCTGGTGCTATGGAGCTATGGAGCTCTGGAGCTATGGAGCTCTGGAGGTATGGAGCTATGGAGCTATGGAGCTATGGAGGTATGGAGCTATGGAGCTATGGAAGTATGGAGCTCTGGTGCTATGGAGCTATGGAGCTCTGGTGCTATGGAGCTATGGAGCTCTGGTGCTATGGAGCTATGGAGCTATGGAGCTCTGGAAGTATGGAGCTCTGGTGCTATGGAGCTATGGAGCTCTGGTGCTATGGAGCTATGGAGCTCTGGTGCTATGGAGCTATGGAGCTCTGGTGCTATGGAGCTCTGGTGCTATGGAGCTCTGGTGCTATGGAGCTATGGAGCTCTGGTGCTATGGAGCTATGGAGCTCTGGAGGTATGGAGCTCTGGAGGTATGGAGCTCTGGAGGTATGGAGCTTTGGAGCCCTGGAGCTCTGGAGGTATGGAGCTATGGTGCTATGGAGCTCTGAAGCCATGGAGCTCTGGTGCTATGGAGCTCTGGAGCTCTGGAGGTATGGAGCTCTGGAGGTATGGAGCTATGGAGCCCTGGAGCTCTGGAGGTATGGAGCTATGGTGCTATGGAGCTCTGAAGCCATGGAGCTCTGGTGCTATGGAGCTCTGGAGCTCTGGAGGTATGGAGCTCTGGAGGTATGGAGCTATGGAGCCCTGGAGCTCTGGAGGTATGGAGCTATGGTGCTATGGAGCTCTGAAGCCATGGAGCTCTGGTGCTATGGAGCTCTGGAGCTCTGGAGGTATGGAGCTATGGAGCCCTGGAGCTCTGGAGGTATGGAGCTATGGTGCTATGGAGCTCTGAAGCCATGGAGCTCTGGTGCTATGGAGCTCTGGAGGTATGGAGCTCTGGAGGTATGGAGCTCTGGAGGTATGGAGCTATGGAGCCCTGGAGCTCTGGAGGTATGGAGCTATGGTGCTATGGAGCTCTGAAGCCATGGAGCTCTGGTGCTATGGAGCTATGGAGCTCTGGTGCTATGGAGCTATGGAGGTATGGAGCCACCAGCCAGCACCCTCCGTGGCTGGATCAATGGAAGTGTTTTAGGTACCAGGCAGCCAAAGGGCCGAGGCCTCACGCTCGACCACGCCGGCGCAGAGTTCCAGCCGCTCGGATAAGCTCTGTCACTCACCCGCCGCGCAGCCACCGGTAACGGGGAAATGTCGCCGCCTTGTGGACACGCCGTTGTAAATGAATGGGCTTTCGCACTTAGTGCAATTTTCGCCAACTCTCTGACATAGAGCTATGGAAGTATGGAGCTATGGAGCCACCAGCCACCCAGGCTGGAGCTCTGGAGCTCTGGAGGTATGGAGCTCTGGTGCTATGGAAGTATGGAGCTCTGGTGCTATGGAAGTATGGAGCTATGGAGGTATGGAAGTATGGAGCTATGGACGTATGGAGCTATGGAGCTCTGGAAGTATGGAGCTATGGAGCTCTGGAGGTATGGAGCCCTGGAGCTATGGAGCCCTGGAGCTATGGAAGTATGGAGCTCTGGTGCTATGGAGCTATGGAGCTCTGGTGCTATGGAGCTGTGGAGCTATGGAGCTCTGGAGCTATGGAGCTCTGGAGGTATGGAGCTATGGAGCTATGGAGCTCTGGAGGTATGGAGCTATGGAGCTATGGAAGTATGGAGCTCTGGTGCTATGGAGCTATGGAGCTCTGGTGCTATGGAGCTATGGAGCTCTGGTGCTATGGAGCTATGGAGCTCTGGAAGTATGGAGCTCTGGTGCTATGGAGCTATGGAGCTCTGGTGCTATGGAGCTATGGAGCTCTGGTGCTATGGAGCTCTGGTGCTATGGAGCTCTGGTGCTATGGAGCTATGGAGCTCTGGTGCTATGGAGCTCTGGAGGTATGGAGCTCTGGAGGTATGGAGCTCTGGAGGTATGGAGCTATGGAGCCCTGGAGCTCTGGAGGTATGGAGCTATGGTGCTATGGAGCTCTGAAGCCATGGAGCTCTGGTGCTATGGAGCTATGGAGCTCTGGTGCTATGGAGCTATGGAGCTATGGAGCTCTGGAAGTATGGAGCTCTGGTGCTATGGAGCTATGGAGCTCTGGTGCTATGGAGCTATGGAGCCCTGGTGCTATGGAGCTATGGAGCTCTGGTGCTATGGAGCTCTGGTGCTATGGAGCTCTGGTGCTATGGAGCTATGGAGCTCTGGTGCTATGGAGCTATGGAGCTCTGGAGGTATGGAGCTCTGGAGGTATGGAGCTCTGGAGGTATGGAGCTATGGAGCCCTGGAGCTCTGGAGGTATGGAGCTATGGTGCTATGGAGCTCTGAAGCCATGGAGCTCTGGTGCTATGGAGCTCTGGAGCTCTGGAGGTATGGAGCTCTGGAGGTATGGAGCTATGGAGCCCTGGAGCTCTGGAGGTATGGAGCTATGGTGCTATGGAGCTCTGAAGCCATGGAGCTCTGGTGCTATGGAGCTCTGGAGCTCTGGAGGTATGGAGCTCTGGAGGTATGGAGCTCTGGAGGTATGGAGCTATGGAGCCCTGGAGCTCTGGAGGTATGGAGCTATGGTGCTATGGAGCTCTGAAGCCATGGAGCTCTGGTGCTATGGAGCTCTGGAGGTATGGAGCTCTGGAGGTATGGAGCTCTGGAGGTATGGAGCTATGGAGCCCTGGAGCTCTGGAGGTATGGAGCTATGGTGCTATGGAGCTCTGAAGCCATGGAGCTCTGGTGCTATGGAGCTCTGGAGGTATGGAGCTCTGGAGGTATGGAGCTCTGGAGGTATGGAGCTATGGAGCCCTGGAGCTCTGGAGGTATGGAGCTATGGTGCTATGGAGCTCTGAAGCCATGGAGCTCTGGTGCTATGGAGCTATGGAGCTCTGGTGCTATGGAGCTATGGAGGTATGGAGCCACCAGCCAGCACCCTCCGTGGCTGGATCAATGGAAGTGTTTTAGGTACCAGGCAGCCAAAGGGCCGAGGCCTCACGCTCGACCACGCCGGCGCAGAGTTCCAGCCGCTCGGATAAGCTCTGTCACTCACCCGCCGCGCAGCCACCGGTAACGGGGAAATGTCGCCGCCTGGCGGACACGCCGTTGTAAATGAATGGGCTTTCGCACTTAGTGCAATTTTCGCCAACTCTCTGACTTAGAGCTATGGAAGTATGGAGCTATGGAGCCACCAGCCACCCAGGCTGGAGCTATGGAGCTCTGGAGGTATGGAGCTCAGGTGCTATGGAAGTATGGAGCTATGGAGCTATGGAAGTATGGAGCTATGGAGCTATGGAGCTCTGGAAGTATGGAGCTATGGAGCTCTGGAGGTATGGAGCTAAGGAGCCCTGGAGCCCTGGAGCTATGGAGCTCTGGTGCTATGGAGGTACGGAGCTCTGGAGGTATGGAGCTCTGGAGGTATGGAGCTATGGAGCTATGGAGCCCTGGAGCTATGGAGCTATGGAGCCCTGGAGCTATGGAGCTATGGAGCCCTGGAGCTATGGAGCTATGGAGCTCTGGTGCTATGGAGCTATGGAGCTCTGGTGCTATGGAGCTATGGAGCTCTGGTGCTATGGAGCTATGGAGCTCTGGTGCTATGGAGCTATGGAGCTCTGGAAGTATGGAGCTATGGAGCTCTGGAGGTATGGAGCTATGGAGCCCTGGAGCTATGGAGCCCTGGAGCTATGGAAGTATGGAGCTCTGGTGCTATGGAGCTATGGAGCTCTGGTGCTATGGAGCTATGGAGCTCTGGAGCTATGGAGCTCTGGAGGTATGGAGCTATGGAGCTATGGAGCTCTGGAGGTATGGAGCTATGGAGCTATGGAAGTATGGAGCTCTGGTGCTATGGAGCTATGGAGCTCTGGTGCTATGGAGCTATGGAGCTCTGGTGCTATGGAGCTATGGAGCTATGGAGCTCTGGAAGTATGGAGCTCTGGTGCTATGGAGCTATGGAGCTCTGGTGCTATGGAGCTATGGAGCTCTGGTGCTATGGAGCTATGGAGCTCTGGTGCTATGGAGCTCTGGTGCTATGGAGCTCTGGTGCTATGGAGCTATGGAGCTCTGGTGCTATGGAGCTATGGAGCTCTGGAGGTATGGAGCTCTGGAGGTATGGAGCTCTGGAGGTATGGAGCTTTGGAGCCCTGGAGCTCTGGAGGTATGGAGCTATGGTGCTATGGAGCTCTGAAGCCATGGAGCTCTGGTGCTATGGAGCTCTGGAGCTCTGGAGGTATGGAGCTCTGGAGGTATGGAGCTATGGAGCCCTGGAGCTCTGGAGGTATGGAGCTATGGTGCTATGGAGCTCTGAAGCCATGGAGCTCTGGTGCTATGGAGCTCTGGAGCTCTGGAGGTATGGAGCTCTGGAGGTATGGAGCTATGGAGCCCTGGAGCTCTGGAGGTATGGAGCTATGGTGCTATGGAGCTCTGAAGCCATGGAGCTCTGGTGCTATGGAGCTCTGGAGCTCTGGAGGTATGGAGCTCTGGAGGTATGGAGCTCTGGAGGTATGGAGCTATGGAGCCCTGGAGCTCTGGAGGTATGGAGCTATGGTGCTATGGAGCTCTGAAGCCATGGAGCTCTGGTGCTATGGAGCTCTGGAGGTATGGAGCTCTGGAGGTATGGAGCTCTGGAGGTATGGAGCTATGGAGCCCTGGAGCTCTGGAGGTATGGAGCTATGGTGCTATGGAGCTCTGAAGCCATGGAGCTCTGGTGCTATGGAGCTCTGGAGGTATGGAGCTCTGGAGGTATGGAGCTCTGGAGGTATGGAGCTATGGAGCCCTGGAGCTCTGGAGGTATGGAGCTATGGTGTTATGGAGCTCTGAAGCCATGGAGCTATGGTGCTATGGAGCTCTGGAGGTATGGAGCTCTGGAGGTATGGAGCTCTGGAGGTATGGAGCTATGGAGCCCTGGAGCTCTGGAGGTATGGAGCTATGGTGCTATGGAGCTCTGAAGCCATGGAGCTCTGGTGCTATGGAGCTATGGAGCTCTGGTGCTATGGAGCTATGGAGGTATGGAGCCACCAGCCAGCACCCTCCGTGGCTGGATCAATGGAAGTGTTTTAGGTACCAGGCAGCCAAACGGCCGAGGCCTCACGCTCGACCACGCCGGCGCAGAGTTCCAGCCGCTCGGATAAGCTCTGTCACTCACCCGCCGCGCAGCCACCGGTAACGGGGAAATGTCGCCGCCTTGTGGACACGCCGTTGTAAATGAATGGGCTTTCGCACTTAGTGCAATTTTCGCCAACTCTCTGACTTAGAGCTATGGAAGTATGGAGCTATGGAGCCACCAGCCACCAAGGCTGGAGCTCTGGAGCTCTGGAGGTATGGAGCTCTGGTGCTATGGAAGTATGGAGCTCTGGTGCTATGGAAGTATGGAGCTATGGAGGTATGGAAGTATGGAGCTATGGAAGTATGGAGCTATGGAGCTCTGGAAGTATGGAGCTATGGAGCTCTGGAGGTATGGAGCCCTGGAGCTATGGAGCCCTGGAGCTATGGAAGTATGGAGCTCTGGTGCTATGGAGCTATGGAGCTATGGTGCTATGGAGCTATGGAGCTATGGAGCTCTGGAGCTATGGAGCTCTGGAGGTATGGAGCTATGGAGCTATGGAGCTCTGGAGGTATGGAGCTATGGAGCTATGGAAGTATGGAGCTCTGGTGCTATGGAGCTATGGAGCTCTGGTGCTATGGAGCTATGGAGCTCTGGTGCTATGGAGCTATGGAGCTATGGAGCTCTGGAAGTATGGAGCTCTGGTGCTATGGAGCTATGGAGCTCTGGTGCTATGGAGCTATGGAGCTCTGGTGCTATGGAGCTATGGAGCTCTGGTGCTATGGAGCTATGGTGCTATGGAGCTCTGGTGCTATGGAGCTATGGAGCTCTGGTGCTATGGAGCTATGGAGCTCTGGAGGTATGGAGCTCTGGAGGTATGGAGCTCTGGAGGTATGGAGCTTTGGAGCCCTGGAGCTCTGGAGGTATGGAGCTATGGTGCTATGGAGCTCTGAAGCCATGGAGCTCTGGTGCTATGGAGCTATGGAGCTCTGGTGCTATGGAGCTATGGAGGTATGGAGCCACCAGCCAGCACCCTCCGTGGCTGGATCAATGGAAGTGTTTTAGGTACCAGGCAGCCAAAGGGCCGAGGCCTCACGCTCGACCACGCCGGCGCAGAGTTCCAGCCGCTCGGATAAGCTCTGTCACTCACCCGCCGCGCAGCCACCGGTAACGGGGAAATGTCGCCGCCTTGTGGACACGCCGTTGTAAATGAATGGGCTTTCGCACTTAGTGCAATTTTCGCCAACTCTCTGACTTAGAGCTATGGAAGTATGGAGCTATGGAGCCACCAGCCACCCAGGCTGGAGCTCTGGAGCTCTGGAGGTATGGAGCTCTGGTGCTATGGAAGTATGGAGCTCTGGTGCTATGGAAGTATGGAGCTATGGAGGTATGGAAGTATGGAGCTATGGAAGTATGGAGCTATGGAGCTCTGGAAGTATGGAGCTATGGAGCTCTGGAGGTATGGAGCCCTGGAGCTATGGAGCCCTGGAGCTATGGAAGTATGGAGCTCTGGTGCTATGGAGCTATGGAGCTCTGGTGCTATGGAGCTATGGAGCTATGGAGCTCTGGAGCTATGGAGCTCTGGAGGTATGGAGCTATGGAGCTATGGAGCTCTGGAGGTATGGAGCTATGGAAGTATGGAGCTCTGGTGCTATGGAGCTATGGAGCTCTGGTGCTATGGAGCTATGGAGCTCTGGTGCTATGGAGCTATGGAGCTATGGAGCTCTGGAAGTATGGAGCTCTGGTGCTATGGAGCTATGGAGCTCTGGTGCTATGGAGCTATGGAGCTCTGGTGCTATGGAGCTCTGGTGCTATGGAGCTCTGGTGCTATGGAGCTATGGAGCTCTGGTGCTATGGAGCTATGGAGCTCTGGAGGTATGGAGCTCTGGAGGTATGGAGCTCTGGAGGTATGGAGCTATGGAGCCCTGGAGCTCTGGAGGTATGGAGCTATGGTGCTATGGAGCTCTGGAGGTATGGAGCTATGGTGCTATGGAGCTCTGAAGCCATGGAGCTCTGGTGCTATGGAGCTCTGGAGGTATGGAGCTCTGGAGGTATGGAGCTCTGGAGGTATGGAGCTATGGAGCCCTGGAGCTCTGGAGGTATGGAGCTATGGTGTTATGGAGCTCTGAAGCCATGGAGCTCTGGTGCTATGGAGCTCTGGAGGTATGGAGCTCTGGAGGTATGGAGCTCTGGAGGTATGGAGCTATGGAGCCCTGGAGCTCTGGAGGTATGGAGCTATGGTGCTATGGAGCTCTGAAGCCATGGAGCTCTGGTGCTATGGAGCTATGGAGCTCTGGTGCTATGGAGCTATGGAGGTATGGAGCCACCAGCCAGCACCCTCCGTGGCTGGATCAATGGAAGTGTTTTAGGTACCAGGCAGCCAAACGGCCGAGGCCTCACGCTCGACCACGCCGGCGCAGAGTTCCAGCCGCTCGGATAAGCTCTGTCACTCACCCGCCGCGCAGCCACCGGTAACGGGGAAATGTCGCCGCCTTGTGGACACGCCGTTGTAAATGAATGGGCTTTCGCACTTAGTGCAATTTTCGCCAACTCTCTGACTTAGAGCTATGGAAGTATGGAGCTATGGAGCCACCAGCCACCAAGGCTGGAGCTCTGGAGCTCTGGAGGTATGGAGCTCTGGTGCTATGGAAGTATGGAGCTCTGGTGCTATGGAAGTATGGAGCTATGGAGGTATGGAAGTATGGAGCTATGGAAGTATGGAGCTATGGAGCTCTGGAAGTATGGAGCTATGGAGCTCTGGAGGTATGGAGCCCTGGAGCTATGGAGCCCTGGAGCTATGGAAGTATGGAGCTCTGGTGCTATGGAGCTATGGAGCTATGGTGCTATGGAGCTATGGAGCTATGGAGCTCTGGAGCTATGGAGCTCTGGAGGTATGGAGCTATGGAGCTATGGAGCTCTGGAGGTATGGAGCTATGGAGCTATGGAAGTATGGAGCTCTGGTGCTATGGAGCTATGGAGCTCTGGTGCTATGGAGCTATGGAGCTCTGGTGCTATGGAGCTATGGAGCTATGGAGCTCTGGAAGTATGGAGCTCTGGTGCTATGGAGCTATGGAGCTCTGGTGCTATGGAGCTATGGAGCTCTGGTGCTATGGAGCTATGGAGCTCTGGTGCTATGGAGCTATGGTGCTATGGAGCTCTGGTGCTATGGAGCTATGGAGCTCTGGTGCTATGGAGCTATGGAGCTCTGGAGGTATGGAGCTCTGGAGGTATGGAGCTCTGGAGGTATGGAGCTTTGGAGCCCTGGAGCTCTGGAGGTATGGAGCTATGGTGCTATGGAGCTCTGAAGCCATGGAGCTCTGGTGCTATGGAGCTATGGAGCTCTGGTGCTATGGAGCTATGGAGGTATGGAGCCACCAGCCAGCACCCTCCGTGGCTGGATCAATGGAAGTGTTTTAGGTACCAGGCAGCCAAAGGGCCGAGGCCTCACGCTCGACCACGCCGGCGCAGAGTTCCAGCCGCTCGGATAAGCTCTGTCACTCACCCGCCGCGCAGCCACCGGTAACGGGGAAATGTCGCCGCCTTGTGGACACGCCGTTGTAAATGAATGGGCTTTCGCACTTAGTGCAATTTTCGCCAACTCTCTGACTTAGAGCTATGGAAGTATGGAGCTATGGAGCCACCAGCCACCCAGGCTGGAGCTCTGGAGCTCTGGAGGTATGGAGCTCTGGTGCTATGGAAGTATGGAGCTCTGGTGCTATGGAAGTATGGAGCTATGGAGGTATGGAAGTATGGAGCTATGGAAGTATGGAGCTATGGAGCTCTGGAAGTATGGAGCTATGGAGCTCTGGAGGTATGGAGCCCTGGAGCTATGGAGCCCTGGAGCTATGGAAGTATGGAGCTCTGGTGCTATGGAGCTATGGAGCTCTGGTGCTATGGAGCTATGGAGCTCTGGAGCTATGGAGCTCTGGAGGTATGGAGCTATGGAGCTATGGAGCTCTGGAGGTATGGAGCTATGGAAGTATGGAGCTCTGGTGCTATGGAGCTATGGAGCTCTGGTGCTATGGAGCTATGGAGCTCTGGTGCTATGGAGCTATGGAGCTATGGAGCTCTGGAAGTATGGAGCTCTGGTGCTATGGAGCTATGGAGCTCTGGTGCTATGGAGCTATGGAGCTCTGGTGCTATGGAGCTCTGGTGCTATGGAGCTCTGGTGCTATGGAGCTATGGAGCTCTGGTGCTATGGAGCTATGGAGCTCTGGAGGTATGGAGCTCTGGAGGTATGGAGCTTTGGAGGTATGGAGCTATGGAGCCCTGGAGCTCTGGAGGTATGGAGCTATGGTGCTATGGAGCTCTGAAGCCATGGAGCTCTGGTGCTATGGAGCTCTGGAGCTCTGGAGGTATGGAGCTCTGGAGGTATGGAGCTATGGAGCCCTGGAGCTCTGGAGGTATGGAGCTATGGAGCTCTGAAGCCATGGAGCTCTGGTGCTATGGAGCTCTGGAGCTCTGGAGGTATGGAGCTCTGGAGGTATGGAGCTCTGGAGGTATGGAGCTATGGAGCCCTGGAGCTCTGGAGGTATGGAGCTATGGTGCTATGGAGCTCTGAAGCCATGGAGCTCTGGTGCTATGGAGCTCTGGAGGTATGGAGCTCTGGAGGTATGGAGCTCTGGAGGTATGGAGCTATGGAGCCCTGGAGCTCTGGAGGTATGGAGCTATGGTGCTATGGAGCTCTGAAGCCATGGAGCTCTGGTGCTATGGAGCTCTGGAGGTATGGAGCTCTGGAGGTATGGAGCTCTGGAGGTATGGAGCTATGGAGCCCTGGAGCTCTGGAGGTATGGAGCTATGGTGCTATGGAGCTCTGAAGCCATGGAGCTCTGGTGCTATGGAGCTATGGAGCTCTGGTGCTATGGAGCTATGGAGGTATGGAGCCACCAGCCAGCACCCTCCGTGGCTGGATCAATGGAAGTGTTTTAGGTACCAGGCAGCCAAAGGGCCGAGGCCTCACGCTCGACCACGCCGGCGCAGAGTTCCAGCCGCTCGGATAAGCTCTGTCACTCACCCGCCGCGCAGCCACCGGTAACGGGGAAATGTCGCCGCCTGGCGGACACGCCGTTGTAAATGAATGGGCTTTCGCACTTAGTGCAATTTTCGCCAACTCTCTGACTTAGAGCTATGGAAGTATGGAGCTATGGAGCCACCAGCCACCCAGGCTGGAGCTATGGAGCTCTGGAGGTATGGAGCTCAGGTGCTATGGAAGTATGGAGCTATGGAGCTATGGAAGTATGGAGCTATGGAGCTATGGAGCTCTGGAAGTATGGAGCTATGGAGCTCTGGAGGTATGGAGCTATGGAGCCCTGGAGCCCTGGAGCTATGGAGCTCTGGTGCTATGGAGGTATGGAGCTCTGGAGGTATGGAGCTCTGGAGGTATGGAGCTATGGAGCTATGGAGCCCTGGAGCTATGGAGCTATGGAGCCCTGGAGCTATGGAGCTATGGAGCCCTGGAGCTATGGAGCTATGGAGCTCTGGTGCTATGGAGCTATGGAGCTCTGGTGCTATGGAGCTATGGAGCTCTGGTGCTATGGAGCTATGGAGCTCTGGTGCTATGGAGCTATGGAGCTCTGGAAGTATGGAGCTATGGAGCTCTGGAGGTATGGAGCTATGGAGCCCTGGAGCTATGGAGCCCTGGAGCTATGGAAGTATGGAGCTCTGGTGCTATGGAGCTATGGAGCTCTGGTGCTATGGAGCTATGGAGCTCTGGAGCTATGGAGCTCTGGAGGTATGGAGCTATGGAGCTATGGAGCTCTGGAGGTATGGAGCTATGGAGCTATGGAAGTATGGAGCTCTGGTGCTATGGAGCTATGGAGCTCTGGTGCTATGGAGCTATGGAGCTCTGGTGCTATGGAGCTATGGAGCTATGGAGCTCTGGAAGTATGGAGCTCTGGTGCTATGGAGCTATGGAGCTCTGGTGCTATGGAGCTATGGAGCTCTGGTGCTATGGAGCTATGGAGCTCTGGTGCTATGGAGCTCTGGTGCTATGGAGCTCTGGTGCTATGGAGCTATGGAGCTCTGGTGCTATGGAGCTATGGAGCTCTGGAGGTATGGAGCTCTGGAGGTATGGAGCTCTGGAGGTATGGAGCTTTGGAGCCCTGGAGCTCTGGAGGTATGGAGCTATGGTGCTATGGAGCTCTGAAGCCATGGAGCTCTGGTGCTATGGAGCTCTGGAGCTCTGGAGGTATGGAGCTCTGGAGGTATGGAGCTATGGAGCCCTGGAGCTCTGGAGGTATGGAGCTATGGTGCTATGGAGCTCTGAAGCCATGGAGCTCTGGTGCTATGGAGCTCTGGAGCTCTGGAGGTATGGAGCTCTGGAGGTATGGAGCTATGGAGCCCTGGAGCTCTGGAGGTATGGAGCTATGGTGCTATGGAGCTCTGAAGCCATGGAGCTCTGGTGCTATGGAGCTCTGGAGCTCTGGAGGTATGGAGCTCTGGAGGTATGGAGCTATGGAGCCCTGGAGCTCTGGAGGTATGGAGCTATGGTGCTATGGAGCTCTGAAGCCATGGAGCTCTGGTGCTATGGAGCTCTGGAGGTATGGAGCTCTGGAGGTATGGAGCTCTGGAGGTATGGAGCTATGGAGCCCTGGAGCTCTGGAGGTATGGAGCTATGGTGCTATGGAGCTCTGAAGCCATGGAGCTCTGGTGCTATGGAGCTATGGAGCTCTGGTGCTATGGAGCTATGGAGGTATGGAGCCACCAGCCAGCACCCTCCGTGGCTGGATCAATGGAAGTGTTTTAGGTACCAGGCAGCCAAAGGGCCGAGGCCTCACGCTCGACCACGCCGGCGCAGAGTTCCAGCCGCTCGGATAAGCTCTGTCACTCACCCGCCGCGCAGCCACCGGTAACGGGGAAATGTCGCCGCCTTGTGGACACGCCGTTGTAAATGAATGGGCTTTCGCACTTAGTGCAATTTTCGCCAACTCTCTGACTTAGAGCTATGGAAGTATGGAGCTATGGAGCCACCAGCCACCCAGGCTGGAGCTCTGGAGCTCTGGAGGTATGGAGCTCTGGTGCTATGGAAGTATGGAGCTCTGGTGCTATGGAAGTATGGAGCTATGGAGGTATGGAAGTATGGAGCTATGGAAGTATGGAGCTATGGAGCTCTGGAAGTATGGAGCTATGGAGCTCTGGAGGTATGGAGCCCTGGAGCTATGGAGCCCTGGAGCTATGGAAGTATGGAGCTCTGGTGCTATGGAGCTATGGAGCTCTGGTGCTATGGAGCTATGGAGCTATGGAGCTCTGGAGCTATGGAGCTCTGGAGGTATGGAGCTATGGAGCTATGGAGCTCTGGAGGTATGGAGCTATGGAGCTATGGAAGTATGGAGCTCTGGTGCTATGGAGCTATGGAGCTCTGGTGCTATGGAGCTATGGAGCTCTGGTGCTATGGAGCTATGGAGCTATGGAGCTCTGGAAGTATGGAGCTCTGGTGCTATGGAGCTATGGAGCTCTGGTGCTATGGAGCTATGGAGCTCTGGTGCTATGGAGCTCTGGTGCTATGGAGCTCTGGTGCTATGGAGCTATGGAGCTCTGGTGCTATGGAGCTCTGGAGGTATGGAGCTCTGGAGGTATGGAGCTCTGGAGGTATGGAGCTATGGAGCCCTGGAGCTCTGGAGGTATGGAGCTATGGTGCTATGGAGCTCTGAAGCCATGGAGCTCTGGTGCTATGGAGCTATGGAGCTCTGGTGCTATGGAGCTATGGAGCTATGGAGCTCTGGAAGTATGGAGCTCTGGTGCTATGGAGCTATGGAGCTCTGGTGCTATGGAGCTATGGAGCTCTGGTGCTATGGAGCTATGGAGCTCTGGTGCTATGGAGCTCTGGTGCTATGGAGCTCTGGTGCTATGGAGCTATGGAGCTCTGGTGCTATGGAGCTATGGAGCTCTGGAGGTATGGAGCTCTGGAGGTATGGAGCTCTGGAGGTATGGAGCTATGGAGCCCTGGAGCTCTGGAGGTATGGAGCTATGGTGCTATGGAGCTCTGAAGCCATGGAGCTCTGGTGCTATGGAGCTCTGGAGCTCTGGAGGTATGGAGCTCTGGAGGTATGGAGCTATGGAGCCCTGGAGCTCTGGAGGTATGGAGCTATGGTGCTATGGAGCTCTGAAGCCATGGAGCTCTGGTGCTATGGAGCTCTGGAGCTCTGGAGGTATGGAGCTCTGGAGGTATGGAGCTCTGGAGGTATGGAGCTATGGAGCCCTGGAGCTCTGGAGGTATGGAGCTATGGTGCTATGGAGCTCTGAAGCCATGGAGCTCTGGTGCTATGGAGCTCTGGAGGTATGGAGCTCTGGAGGTATGGAGCTCTGGAGGTATGGAGCTATGGAGCCCTGGAGCTCTGGAGGTATGGAGCTATGGTGCTATGGAGCTCTGAAGCCATGGAGCTCTGGTGCTATGGAGCTCTGGAGGTATGGAGCTCTGGAGGTATGGAGCTCTGGAGGTATGGAGCTATGGAGCCCTGGAGCTCTGGAGGTATGGAGCTATGGTGCTATGGAGCTCTGAAGCCATGGAGCTCTGGTGCTATGGAGCTATGGAGCTCTGGTGCTATGGAGCTATGGAGGTATGGAGCCACCAGCCAGCACCCTCCGTGGCTGGATCAATGGAAGTGTTTTAGGTACCAGGCAGCCAAAGGGCCGAGGCCTCACGCTCGACCACGCCGGCGCAGAGTTCCAGCCGCTCGGATAAGCTCTGTCACTCACCCGCCGCGCAGCCACCGGTAACGGGGAAATGTCGCCGCCTTGTGGACACGCCGTTGTAAATGAATGGGCTTTCGCACTTAGTGCAATTTTCGCCAACTCTCTGACTGGAGCTATGGAAGTATGGAGCTATGGAGCCACCAGCCACCCAGGCTGGAGCTATGGAGCTCTGGAGGTATGGAGCTCTGGTGCTATGGAAGTATGGAGCTATGGAGCTATGGAAGTATGGAGCTATGGAGCTATGGAGCTCTGGAAGTATGGAGCTATGGAGCTCTGGAGGTATGGAGCTATGGAGCCCTGGAGCCCTGGAGCTATGGAGCCCTGGAGCTATGGAGCTATGGAGCCCTGGAGCTATGGAGCTATGGAGCCCTGGAGCTATGGAGCTATGGAGCTCTGGTGCTATGGAGCTATGGAGCTCTGGTGCTATGGAGCTATGGAGCTCTGGTGCTATGGAGCTATGGAGCTCTGGTGCTATGGAGCTATGGAGCTCTGGAAGTATGGAGCTATGGAGCTCTGGAGGTATGGAGCTATGGAGCTCTGGAGGTATGGAGCTATGGAGCCCTGGAGCTATGGAGCCCTGGAGCTATGGAAGTATGGAGCTCTGGTGCTATGGAGCTATGGAGCTCTGGTGCTATGGAGCTATGGAGCTCTGGAGCTATGGAGCTCTGGAGGTATGGAGCTATGGAGCTCTGGAGGTATGGAGCTATGGAGCTATGGAAGTATGGAGCTCTGGTGCTATGGAGCTATGGAGCTCTGGTGCTATGGAGCTATGGAGCTCTGGTGCTATGGAGCTATGGAGCTATGGAGCTCTGGAAGTATGGAGCTCTGGTGCTATGGAGCTATGGAGCTCTGGTGCTATGGAGCTATGGAGCTCTGGTGCTATGGAGCTATGGAGCTCTGGTGCTATGGAGCTATGGTGCTATGGAGCTCTGGTGCTATGGAGCTATGGAGCTCTGGTGCTATGGAGCTATGGAGCTCTGGAGGTATGGAGCTCTGGAGGTATGGAGCTCTGGAGGTATGGAGCTTTGGAGCCCTGGAGCTCTGGAGGTATGGAGCTATGGTGCTATGGAGCTCTGAAGCCATGGAGCTCTGGTGCTATGGAGCTATGGAGCTCTGGTGCTATGGAGCTATGGAGGTATGGAGCCACCAGCCAGCACCCTCCGTGGCTGGATCAATGGAAGTGTTTTAGGTACCAGGCAGCCAAAGGGCCGAGGCCTCACGCTCGACCACGCCGGCGCAGAGTTCCAGCCGCTCGGATAAGCTCTGTCACTCACCCGCCGCGCAGCCACCGGTAACGGGGAAATGTCGCCGCCTTGTGGACACGCCGTTGTAAATGAATGGGCTTTCGCACTTAGTGCAATTTTCGCCAACTCTCTGACTTAGAGCTATGGAAGTATGGAGCTATGGAGCCACCAGCCACCCAGGCTGGAGCTCTGGAGCTCTGGAGGTATGGAGCTCTGGTGCTATGGAAGTATGGAGCTCTGGTGCTATGGAAGTATGGAGCTATGGAGCTATGGAAGTATGGAGCTATGGAGCTATGGAAGTCTGGAGCTATGGAAGTATGGAGCTATGGAGCTATGGAAGTATGGAGCTCTGGAGCTATGGAGCCACCAGCCAGCACCCTCCGTGGCTCAACCACGCCGGCCCAGAGTTCCAGCCGCTCGGCTTCACTCTCTCACAAGCCCCGCCTGGAGCTCCCCGGCCCACCCCTGGTACCTCAACTACCGAGGCCAGCCGCTCGACCACGCCGGCGCAGAGTTCCATCCGCTCGGATAAGCTCTGCCACTCACCCGCCGCGCAGCCACCGGTAACGGGGAAATGTCGCCGCCTTGTGGACACGCCGTTGTAAATGAATGGGCTTTCGCACTTAGTGCAATTTTCGCCAACTCTCTGACTTAGAGCTATGGAAGTATGGAGCTATGGAGCCACCAGCCACCCAGGCTGGAGCTATGGAGCTCTGGAGGTATGGAGCTCTGGTGCTATGGAAGTATGGAGCTCTGGTGCTATGGAAGTATGGAGCTCTGGTGCTATGGAAGTATGGAGCTATGGAAGTATGGAGCTCTGGTGCTATGGAGCTATGGAGCTCTGGTGCTATGGAAGTATGGAGCTATGGAAGTATGGAGCCCTGGTGCTATGGAGCTATGGAGCTCTGGTGCTATGGAGCTATGGAGCTCTGGTGCTATGGAGCTATGGAGCTCTGGTGCTATGGAGCTATGGAGCTCTGGTGCTATGGAAGTATGGAGCTCTGGTGCTATGGAAGTATGGAGCTCTGGTGCTATGGAAGTATGGAGCTATGGAAGTATGGAGCTCTGGTGCTATGGAGCTATGGAGCTCTGGTGCTATGGAAGTATGGAGCTATGGAAGTATGGAGCTCTGGTGCTATGGAGCTATGGAGCTCTGGTGCTATGGAGGTATGGAGCTCTGGTGCTATGGAGCTATGGAGCTCTGGTGCTATGGAGCTATGGAGCTCTGGTGCTATGGAGCTATGGAGCTCTGGTGCTATGGAGCTATGGAGCTCTGGTGCTATGGAGCTATGGAGCTCTGGAGGTATGGAGCTCTGGTGCTATGGAGCTCTGGAGCTCTGGTGCTATGGAGCTCTGGTGCTATGGAGCTATGGAGCTCTGGAGGTATGGAGCCACCAGCCAGCACCCTCCGTGGCTGGATCAATGGAAGTGTTTTAGGTACCAGGCAGCCAAAGGGCCGAGGCCTCACGCTCGACCACGCCGGCGCAGAGTTCCAGCCGCTCGGATAAGCTCTGTCACTCACCCGCCGCGCAGCCACCGGTAACGGGGAAATGTCGCCGCCTGGCGGACACGCCGTTGTAAATGAATGGGCTTTCGCACTTAGTGCAATTTTCGCCAACTCTCTGACTTAGAGCTATGGAAGTATGGAGCTATGGAGCCACCAGCCACCCAGGCTGGAGCTATGGAGCTCTGGAGGTATGGAGCTCAGGTGCTATGGAAGTATGGAGCTATGGAGCTATGGAAGTATGGAGCTATGGAGCTATGGAGCTCTGGAAGTATGGAGCTATGGAGCTCTGGAGCTATGGAGCCCTGGAGCCCTGGAGCTATGGAGCTCTGGTGCTATGGAGGTATGGAGCTCTGGAGGTATGGAGCTCTGGAGGTATGGAGCTATGGAGCTATGGAGCCCTGGAGCTATGGAGCTATGGAGCCCTGGAGCTATGGAGCTATGGAGCCCTGGAGCTATGGAGCTATGGAGCTCTGGTGCTATGGAGCTATGGAGCTCTGGTGCTATGGAGCTATGGAGCTCTGGTGCTATGGAGCTATGGAGCTCTGGTGCTATGGAGCTATGGAGCTCTGGAAGTATGGAGCTATGGAGCTCTGGAGGTATGGAGCTATGGAGCCCTGGAGCTATGGAGCCCTGGAGCTATGGAAGTATGGAGCTCTGGTGCTATGGAGCTATGGAGCTCTGGTGCTATGGAGCTATGGAGCTCTGGAGCTATGGAGCTCTGGAGGTATGGAGCTATGGAGCTATGGAGCTATGGAGGTATGGAGCTATGGAGCTATGGAAGTATGGAGCTCTGGTGCTATGGAGCTATGGAGCTCTGGTGCTATGGAGCTATGGAGCTCTGGTGCTATGGAGCTATGGAGCTATGGAGCTCTGGAAGTATGGAGCTCTGGTGCTATGGAGCTATGGAGCTCTGGTGCTATGGAGCTATGGAGCTCTGGTGCTATGGAGCTATGGAGCTCTGGTGCTATGGAGCTCTGGTGCTATGGAGCTCTGGTGCTATGGAGCTATGGAGCTCTGGTGCTATGGAGCTATGGAGCTCTGGAGGTATGGAGCTCTGGAGGTATGGAGCTCTGGAGGTATGGAGCTTTGGAGCCCTGGAGCTCTGGAGGTATGGAGCTATGGTGCTATGGAGCTCTGAAGCCATGGAGCTCTGGTGCTATGGAGCTCTGGAGCTCTGGAGGTATGGAGCTCTGGAGGTATGGAGCTATGGAGCCCTGGAGCTCTGGAGGTATGGAGCTATGGTGCTATGGAGCTCTGAAGCCATGGAGCTCTGGTGCTATGGAGCTCTGGAGCTCTGGAGGTATGGAGCTCTGGAGGTATGGAGCTATGGAGCCCTGGAGCTCTGGAGGTATGGAGCTATGGTGCTATGGAGCTCTGAAGCCATGGAGCTCTGGTGCTATGGAGCTCTGGAGCTCTGGAGGTATGGAGCTATGGAGCCCTGGAGCTCTGGAGGTATGGAGCTATGGTGCTATGGAGCTCTGAAGCCATGGAGCTCTGGTGCTATGGAGCTCTGGAGGTATGGAGCTCTGGAGGTATGGAGCTCTGGAGGTATGGAGCTATGGAGCCCTGGAGCTCTGGAGGTATGGAGCTATGGTGCTATGGAGCTCTGAAGCCATGGAGCTCTGGTGCTATGGAGCTATGGAGCTCTGGTGCTATGGAGCTATGGAGGTATGGAGCCACCAGCCAGCACCCTCCGTGGCTGGATCAATGGAAGTGTTTTAGGTACCAGGCAGCCAAAGGGCCGAGGCCTCACGCTCGACCACGCCGGCGCAGAGTTCCAGCCGCTCGGATAAGCTCTGTCACTCACCCGCCGCGCAGCCACCGGTAACGGGGAAATGTCGCCGCCTTGTGGACACGCCGTTGTAAATGAATGGGCTTTCGCACTTAGTGCAATTTTCGCCAACTCTCTGACTTAGAGCTATGGAAGTATGGAGCTATGGAGCCACCAGCCACCCAGGCTGGAGCTCTGGAGCTCTGGAGGTATGGAGCTCTGGTGCTATGGAAGTATGGAGCTCTGGTGCTATGGAAGTATGGAGCTATGGAGGTATGGAAGTATGGAGCTATGGACGTATGGAGCTATGGAGCTCTGGAAGTATGGAGCTATGGAGCTCTGGAGGTATGGAGCCCTGGAGCTATGGAGCCCTGGAGCTATGGAAGTATGGAGCTCTGGTGCTATGGAGCTATGGAGCTCTGGTGCTATGGAGCTGTGGAGCTATGGAGCTCTGGAGCTATGGAGCTCTGGAGGTATGGAGCTATGGAGCTATGGAGCTCTGGAGGTATGGAGCTATGGAGCTATGGAAGTATGGAGCTCTGGTGCTATGGAGCTATGGAGCTCTGGTGCTATGGAGCTATGGAGCTCTGGTGCTATGGAGCTATGGAGCTCTGGAAGTATGGAGCTCTGGTGCTATGGAGCTATGGAGCTCTGGTGCTATGGAGCTATGGAGCTCTGGTGCTATGGAGCTCTGGTGCTATGGAGCTCTGGTGCTATGGAGCTATGGAGCTCTGGTGCTATGGAGCTCTGGAGGTATGGAGCTCTGGAGGTATGGAGCTCTGGAGGTATGGAGCTATGGAGCCCTGGAGCTCTGGAGGTATGGAGCTATGGTGCTATGGAGCTCTGAAGCCATGGAGCTCTGGTGCTATGGAGCTATGGAGCTCTGGTGCTATGGAGCTATGGAGCTATGGAGCTCTGGAAGTATGGAGCTCTGGTGCTATGGAGCTATGGAGCTCTGGTGCTATGGAGCTATGGAGCTCTGGTGCTATGGAGCTATGGAGCTCTGGTGCTATGGAGCTCTGGTGCTATGGAGCTCTGGTGCTATGGAGCTATGGAGCTCTGGTGCTATGGAGCTATGGAGCTCTGGAGGTATGGAGCTCTGGAGGTATGGAGCTCTGGAGGTATGGAGCTATGGAGCCCTGGAGCTCTGGAGGTATGGAGCTATGGTGCTATGGAGCTCTGGAGGTATGGAGCTATGGTGCTATGGAGCTCTGAAGCCATGGAGCTCTGGTGCTATGGAGCTCTGGAGGTATGGAGCTCTGGAGGTATGGAGCTCTGGAGGTATGGAGCTATGGAGCCCTGGAGCTCTGGAGGTATGGAGCTATGGTGTTATGGAGCTCTGAAGCCATGGAGCTCTGGTGCTATGGAGCTCTGGAGGTATGGAGCTCTGGAGGTATGGAGCTCTGGAGGTATGGAGCTATGGAGCCCTGGAGCTCTGGAGGTATGGAGCTATGGTGCTATGGAGCTCTGAAGCCATGGAGCTCTGGTGCTATGGAGCTATGGAGCTCTGGTGCTATGGAGCTATGGAGGTATGGAGCCACCAGCCAGCACCCTCCGTGGCTGGATCAATGGAAGTGTTTTAGGTACCAGGCAGCCAAACGGCCGAGGCCTCACGCTCGACCACGCCGGCGCAGAGTTCCAGCCGCTCGGATAAGCTCTGTCACTCACCCGCCGCGCAGCCACCGGTAACGGGGAAATGTCGCCGCCTTGTGGACACGCCGTTGTAAATGAATGGGCTTTCGCACTTAGTGCAATTTTCGCCAACTCTCTGACTTAGAGCTATGGAAGTATGGAGCTATGGAGCCACCAGCCACCAAGGCTGGAGCTCTGGAGCTCTGGAGGTATGGAGCTCTGGTGCTATGGAAGTATGGAGCTCTGGTGCTATGGAAGTATGGAGCTATGGAGGTATGGAAGTATGGAGCTATGGAAGTATGGAGCTATGGAGCTCTGGAAGTATGGAGCTATGGAGCTCTGGAGGTATGGAGCCCTGGAGCTATGGAGCCCTGGAGCTATGGAAGTATGGAGCTCTGGTGCTATGGAGCTATGGAGCTATGGTGCTATGGAGCTATGGAGCTATGGAGCTCCGGAGCTATGGAGCTCTGGAGGTATGGAGCTATGGAGCTATGGAGCTCTGGAGGTATGGAGCTATGGAGCTATGGAAGTATGGAGCTCTGGTGCTATGGAGCTATGGAGCTCTGGTGCTATGGAGCTATGGAGCTCTGGTGCTATGGAGCTATGGAGCTATGGAGCTCTGGAAGTATGGAGCTCTGGTGCTATGGAGCTATGGAGCTCTGGTGCTATGGAGCTATGGAGCTCTGGTGCTATGGAGCTATGGAGCTCTGGTGCTATGGAGCTATGGTGCTATGGAGCTCTGGTGCTATGGAGCTATGGAGCTCTGGTGCTATGGAGCTATGGAGCTCTGGAGGTATGGAGCTCTGGAGGTATGGAGCTCTGGAGGTATGGAGCTTTGGAGCCCTGGAGCTCTGGAGGTATGGAGCTATGGTGCTATGGAGCTCTGAAGCCATGGAGCTCTGGTGCTATGGAGCTATGGAGCTCTGGTGCTATGGAGCTATGGAGGTATGGAGCCACCAGCCAGCACCCTCCGTGGCTGGATCAATGGAAGTGTTTTAGGTACCAGGCAGCCAAAGGGCCGAGGCCTCACGCTCGACCACGCCGGCGCAGAGTTCCAGCCGCTCGGATAAGCTCTGTCACTCACCCGCCGCGCAGCCACCGGTAACGGGGAAATGTCGCCGCCTTGTGGACACGCCGTTGTAAATGAATGGGCTTTCGCACTTAGTGCAATTTTCGCCAACTCTCTGACTTAGAGCTATGGAAGTATGGAGCTATGGAGCCACCAGCCACCCAGGCTGGAGCTCTGGAGCTCTGGAGGTATGGAGCTCTGGTGCTATGGAAGTATGGAGCTCTGGTGCTATGGAAGTATGGAGCTATGGAGGTATGGAAGTATGGAGCTATGGAAGTATGGAGCTATGGAGCTCTGGAAGTATGGAGCTATGGAGCTCTGGAGGTATGGAGCCCTGGAGCTATGGAGCCCTGGAGCTATGGAAGTATGGAGCTCTGGTGCTATGGAGCTATGGAGCTCTGGTGCTATGGAGCTATGGAGCTCTGGAGCTATGGAGCTCTGGAGGTATGGAGCTATGGAGCTATGGAGCTCTGGAGGTATGGAGCTATGGAAGTATGGAGCTCTGGTGCTATGGAGCTATGGAGCTCTGGTGCTATGGAGCTATGGAGCTCTGGTGCTATGGAGCTATGGAGCTATGGAGCTCTGGAAGTATGGAGCTCTGGTGCTATGGAGCTATGGAGCTCTGGTGCTATGGAGCTATGGAGCTCTGGTGCTATGGAGCTCTGGTGCTATGGAGCTCTGGTGCTATGGAGCTATGGAGCTCTGGTGCTATGGAGCTATGGAGCTCTGGAGGTATGGAGCTCTGGAGGTATGGAGCTTTGGAGGTATGGAGCTATGGAGCCCTGGAGCTCTGGAGGTATGGAGCTATGGTGCTATGGAGCTCTGAAGCCATGGAGCTCTGGTGCTATGGAGCTCTGGAGCTCTGGAGGTATGGAGCTCTGGAGGTATGGAGCTATGGAGCCCTGGAGCTCTGGAGGTATGGAGCTATGGAGCTCTGAAGCCATGGAGCTCTGGTGCTATGGAGCTCTGGAGCTCTGGAGGTATGGAGCTCTGGAGGTATGGAGCTCTGGAGGTATGGAGCTATGGAGCCCTGGAGCTCTGGAGGTATGGAGCTATGGTGCTATGGAGCTCTGAAGCCATGGAGCTCTGGTGCTATGGAGCTCTGGAGGTATGGAGCTCTGGAGGTATGGAGCTCTGGAGGTATGGAGCTATGGAGCCCTGGAGCTCTGGAGGTATGGAGCTATGGTGCTATGGAGCTCTGAAGCCATGGAGCTCTGGTGCTATGGAGCTCTGGAGGTATGGAGCTCTGGAGGTATGGAGCTCTGGAGGTATGGAGCTATGGAGCCCTGGAGCTCTGGAGGTATGGAGCTATGGTGCTATGGAGCTCTGAAGCCATGGAGCTCTGGTGCTATGGAGCTATGGAGCTCTGGTGCTATGGAGCTATGGAGGTATGGAGCCACCAGCCAGCACCCTCCGTGGCTGGATCAATGGAAGTGTTTTAGGTACCAGGCAGCCAAAGGGCCGAGGCCTCACGCTCGACCACGCCGGCGCAGAGTTCCAGCCGCTCGGATAAGCTCTGTCACTCACCCGCCGCGCAGCCACCGGTAACGGGGAAATGTCGCCGCCTGGCGGACACGCCGTTGTAAATGAATGGGCTTTCGCACTTAGTGCAATTTTCGCCAACTCTCTGACTTAGAGCTATGGAAGTATGGAGCTATGGAGCCACCAGCCACCCAGGCTGGAGCTATGGAGCTCTGGAGGTATGGAGCTCAGGTGCTATGGAAGTATGGAGCTATGGAGCTATGGAAGTATGGAGCTATGGAGCTATGGAGCTCTGGAAGTATGGAGCTATGGAGCTCTGGAGGTATGGAGCTATGGAGCCCTGGAGCCCTGGAGCTATGGAGCTCTGGTGCTATGGAGGTATGGAGCTCTGGAGGTATGGAGCTCTGGAGGTATGGAGCTATGGAGCTATGGAGCCCTGGAGCTATGGAGCTATGGAGCCCTGGAGCTATGGAGCTATGGAGCCCTGGAGCTATGGAGCTATGGAGCTCTGGTGCTATGGAGCTATGGAGCTCTGGTGCTATGGAGCTATGGAGCTCTGGTGCTATGGAGCTATGGAGCTCTGGTGCTATGGAGCTATGGAGCTCTGGAAGTATGGAGCTATGGAGCTCTGGAGGTATGGAGCTATGGAGCCCTGGAGCTATGGAGCCCTGGAGCTATGGAAGTATGGAGCTCTGGTGCTATGGAGCTATGGAGCTCTGGTGCTATGGAGCTATGGAGCTCTGGAGCTATGGAGCTCTGGAGGTATGGAGCTATGGAGCTATGGAGCTCTGGAGGTATGGAGCTATGGAGCTATGGAAGTATGGAGCTCTGGTGCTATGGAGCTATGGAGCTCTGGTGCTATGGAGCTATGGAGCTCTGGTGCTATGGAGCTATGGAGCTATGGAGCTCTGGAAGTATGGAGCTCTGGTGCTATGGAGCTATGGAGCTCTGGTGCTATGGAGCTATGGAGCTCTGGTGCTATGGAGCTATGGAGCTCTGGTGCTATGGAGCTCTGGTGCTATGGAGCTCTGGTGCTATGGAGCTATGGAGCTCTGGTGCTATGGAGCTATGGAGCTCTGGAGGTATGGAGCTCTGGAGGTATGGAGCTCTGGAGGTATGGAGCTTTGGAGCCCTGGAGCTCTGGAGGTATGGAGCTATGGTGCTATGGAGCTCTGAAGCCATGGAGCTCTGGTGCTATGGAGCTCTGGAGCTCTGGAGGTATGGAGCTCTGGAGGTATGGAGCTATGGAGCCCTGGAGCTCTGGAGGTATGGAGCTATGGTGCTATGGAGCTCTGAAGCCATGGAGCTCTGGTGCTATGGAGCTCTGGAGCTCTGGAGGTATGGAGCTCTGGAGGTATGGAGCTATGGAGCCCTGGAGCTCTGGAGGTATGGAGCTATGGTGCTATGGAGCTCTGAAGCCATGGAGCTCTGGTGCTATGGAGCTCTGGAGCTCTGGAGGTATGGAGCTCTGGAGGTATGGAGCTATGGAGCCCTGGAGCTCTGGAGGTATGGAGCTATGGTGCTATGGAGCTCTGAAGCCATGGAGCTCTGGTGCTATGGAGCTCTGGAGGTATGGAGCTCTGGAGGTATGGAGCTCTGGAGGTATGGAGCTATGGAGCCCTGGAGCTCTGGAGGTATGGAGCTATGGTGCTATGGAGCTCTGAAGCCATGGAGCTCTGGTGCTATGGAGCTATGGAGCTCTGGTGCTATGGAGCTATGGAGGTATGGAGCCACCAGCCAGCACCCTCCGTGGCTGGATCAATGGAAGTGTTTTAGGTACCAGGCAGCCAAAGGGCCGAGGCCTCACGCTCGACCACGCCGGCGCAGAGTTCCAGCCGCTCGGATAAGCTCTGTCACTCACCCGCCGCGCAGCCACCGGTAACGGGGAAATGTCGCCGCCTTGTGGACACGCCGTTGTAAATGAATGGGCTTTCGCACTTAGTGCAATTTTCGCCAACTCTCTGACTTAGAGCTATGGAAGTATGGAGCTATGGAGCCACCAGCCACCCAGGCTGGAGCTCTAGAGCTCTGGAGGTATGGAGCTCTGGTGCTATGGGAGTATGGAGCTCTGGTGCTATGGAAGTATGGAGCTATGGAGGTATGGAAGTATGGAGCTATGGAAGTATGGAGCTATGGAGCTCTGGAAGTATGGAGCTATGGAGCTCTGGAGGTATGGAGCCCTGGAGCTATGGAGCCCTGGAGCTATGGAAGTATGGAGCTCTGGTGCTATGGAGCTATGGAGCTCTGGTGCTATGGAGCTATGGAGCTATGGAGCTCTGGAGCTATGGAGCTCTGGAGGTATGGAGCTATGGAGCTATGGAGCTCTGGAGGTATGGAGCTATGGAGCTATGGAAGTATGGAGCTCTGGTGCTATGGAGCTATGGAGCTCTGGTGCTATGGAGCTATGGAGCTCTGGTGCTATGGAGCTATGGAGCTATGGAGCTCTGGAAGTATGGAGCTCTGGTGCTATGGAGCTATGGAGCTCTGGTGCTATGGAGCTATGGAGCTCTGGTGCTATGGAGCTCTGGTGCTATGGAGCTCTGGTGCTATGGAGTAATGGAGCTCTGGTGCTATGGAGCTCTGGAGGTATGGAGCTCTGGAGGTATGGAGCTCTGGAGGTATGGAGCTATGGAGCCCTGGAGCTCTGGAGGTATGGAGCTATGGTGCTATGGAGCTCTGAAGCCATGGAGCTCTGGTGCTATGGAGCTATGGAGCTCTGGTGCTATGGAGCTATGGAGCTATGGAGCTCTGGAAGTATGGAGCTCTGGTGCTATGGAGCTATGGAGCTCTGGTGCTATGGAGCTATGGAGCTCTGGTGCTATGGAGCTATGGAGCTCTGGTGCTATGGAGCTCTGGTGCTATGGAGCTCTGGTGCTATGGAGCTATGGAGCTCTGGTGCTATGGAGCTATGGAGCTCTGGAGGTATGGAGCTCTGGAGGTATGGAGCTCTGGAGGTATGGAGCTATGGAGCCCTGGAGCTCTGGAGGTATGGAGCTATGGTGCTATGGAGCTCTGAAGCCATGGAGCTCTGGTGCTATGGAGCTCTGGAGCTCTGGAGGTATGGAGCTCTGGAGGTATGGAGCTATGGAGCCCTGGAGCTCTGGAGGTATGGAGCTATGGTGCTATGGAGCTCTGAAGCCATGGAGCTCTGGTGCTATGGAGCTCTGGAGCTCTGGAGGTATGGAGCTCTGGAGGTATGGAGCTCTGGAGGTATGGAGCTATGGAGCCCTGGAGCTCTGGAGGTATGGAGCTATGGTGCTATGGAGCTCTGAAGCCATGGAGCTCTGGTGCTATGGAGCTCTGGAGGTATGGAGCTCTGGAGGTATGGAGCTCTGGAGGTATGGAGCTATGGAGCCCTGGAGCTCTGGAGGTATGGAGCTATGGTGCTATGGAGCTCTGAAGCCATGGAGCTCTGGTGCTATGGAGCTCTGGAGGTATGGAGCTCTGGAGGTATGGAGCTCTGGAGGTATGGAGCTATGGAGCCCTGGAGCTCTGGAGGTATGGAGCTATGGTGCTATGGAGCTCTGAAGCCATGGAGCTCTGGTGCTATGGAGCTATGGAGCTCTGGTGCTATGGAGCTATGGAGGTATGGAGCCACCAGCCAGCACCCTCCGTGGCTGGATCAATGGAAGTGTTTTAGGTACCAGGCAGCCAAAGGGCCGAGGCCTCACGCTCGACCACGCCGGCGCAGAGTTCCAGCCGCTCGGATAAGCTCTGTCACTCACCCGCCGCGCAGCCACCGGTAACGGGGAAATGTCGCCGCCTTGTGGACACGCCGTTGTAAATGAATGGGCTTTCGCACTTAGTGCAATTTTCGCCAACTCTCTGACTGGAGCTATGGAAGTATGGAGCTATGGAGCCACCAGCCACCCAGGCTGGAGCTATGGAGCTCTGGAGGTATGGAGCTCTGGTGCTATGGAAGTATGGAGCTATGGAGCTATGGAAGTATGGAGCTATGGAGCTATGGAGCTCTGGAAGTATGGAGCTATGGAGCTCTGGAGGTATGGAGCTATGGAGCCCTGGAGCCCTGGAGCTATGGAGCCCTGGAGCTATGGAGCTATGGAGCCCTGGAGCTATGGAGCTATGGAGCCCTGGAGCTATGGAGCTATGGAGCTCTGGTGCTATGGAGCTATGGAGCTCTGGTGCTATGGAGCTATGGAGCTCTGGTGCTATGGAGCTATGGAGCTCTGGTGCTATGGAGCTATGGAGCTCTGGAAGTATGGAGCTATGGAGCTCTGGAGGTATGGAGCTATGGAGCTCTGGAGGTATGGAGCTATGGAGCCCTGGAGCTATGGAGCCCTGGAGCTATGGAAGTATGGAGCTCTGGTGCTATGGAGCTATGGAGCTCTGGTGCTATGGAGCTATGGAGCTCTGGAGCTATGGAGCTCTGGAGGTATGGAGCTATGGAGCTCTGGAGGTATGGAGCTATGGAGCTATGGAAGTATGGAGCTCTGGTGCTATGGAGCTATGGAGCTCTGGTGCTATGGAGCTATGGAGCTCTGGTGCTATGGAGCTATGGAGCTATGGAGCTCTGGAAGTATGGAGCTCTGGTGCTATGGAGCTATGGAGCTCTGGTGCTATGGAGCTATGGAGCTCTGGTGCTATGGAGCTATGGAGCTCTGGTGCTATGGAGCTATGGTGCTATGGAGCTCTGGTGCTATGGAGCTATGGAGCTCTGGTGCTATGGAGCTATGGAGCTCTGGAGGTATGGAGCTCTGGAGGTATGGAGCTCTGGAGGTATGGAGCTTTGGAGCCCTGGAGCTCTGGAGGTATGGAGCTATGGTGCTATGGAGCTCTGAAGCCATGGAGCTCTGGTGCTATGGAGCTATGGAGCTCTGGTGCTATGGAGCTATGGAGGTATGGAGCCACCAGCCAGCACCCTCCGTGGCTGGATCAATGGAAGTGTTTTAGGTACCAGGCAGCCAAAGGGCCGAGGCCTCACGCTCGACCACGCCGGCGCAGAGTTCCAGCCGCTCGGATAAGCTCTGTCACTCACCCGCCGCGCAGCCACCGGTAACGGGGAAATGTCGCCGCCTTGTGGACACGCCGTTGTAAATGAATGGGCTTTCGCACTTAGTGCAATTTTCGCCAACTCTCTGACTTAGAGCTATGGAAGTATGGAGCTATGGAGCCACCAGCCACCCAGGCTGGAGCTCTGGAGCTCTGGAGGTATGGAGCTCTGGTGCTATGGAAGTATGGAGCTCTGGTGCTATGGAAGTATGGAGCTATGGAGGTATGGAAGTATGGAGCTATGGAAGTATGGAGCTATGGAGCTCTGGAAGTATGGAGCTATGGAGCTCTGGAGGTATGGAGCCCTGGAGCTATGGAGCCCTGGAGCTATGGAAGTATGGAGCTCTGGTGCTATGGAGCTATGGAGCTCTGGTGCTATGGAGCTATGGAGCTATGGAGCTCTGGAGCTATGGAGCTCTGGAGGTATGGAGCTATGGAGCTATGGAGCTCTGGAGGTATGGAGCTATGGAAGTATGGAGCTCTGGTGCTATGGAGCTATGGAGCTCTGGTGCTATGGAGCTATGGAGCTCTGGTGCTATGGAGCTATGGAGCTATGGAGCTCTGGAAGTATGGAGCTCTGGTGCTATGGAGCTATGGAGCTCTGGTGCTATGGAGCTATGGAGCTCTGGTGCTATGGAGCTCTGGTGCTATGGAGCTCTGGTGCTATGGAGCTATGGAGCTCTGGTGCTATGGAGCTATGGAGCTCTGGAGGTATGGAGCTCTGGAGGTATGGAGCTCTGGAGGTATGGAGCTATGGAGCCCTGGAGCTCTGGAGGTATGGAGCTATGGTGCTATGGAGCTCTGAAGCCATGGAGCTCTGGTGCTATGGAGCTCTGGAGCTCTGGAGGTATGGAGCTCTGGAGGTATGGAGCTATGGAGCCCTGGAGCTCTGGAGGTATGGAGCTATGGAGCTCTGAAGCCATGGAGCTCTGGTGCTATGGAGCTCTGGAGCTCTGGAGGTATGGAGCTCTGGAGGTATGGAGCTCTGGAGGTATGGAGCTATGGAGCCCTGGAGCTCTGGAGGTATGGAGCTATGGTGCTATGGAGCTCTGAAGCCATGGAGCTCTGGTGCTATGGAGCTCTGGAGGTATGGAGCTCTGGAGGTATGGAGCTCTGGAGGTATGGAGCTATGGAGCCCTGGAGCTCTGGAGGTATGGAGCTATGGTGCTATGGAGCTCTGAAGCCATGGAGCTCTGGTGCTATGGAGCTCTGGAGGTATGGAGCTCTGGAGGTATGGAGCTCTGGAGGTATGGAGCTATGGAGCCCTGGAGCTCTGGAGGTATGGAGCTATGGTGCTATGGAGCTCTGAAGCCATGGAGCTCTGGTGCTATGGAGCTATGGAGCTCTGGTGCTATGGAGGTATGGAGCTCTGGAGGTATGGAGCTATGGAGCCCTGGAGCTCTGGAGGTATGGAGCTATGGTGCTATGGAGCTCTGAAGCCATGGAGCTCTGGTGCTATGGAGCTATGGAGCTCTGGTGCTATGGAGCTATGGAGGTATGGAGCCACCAGCCAGCACCCTCCGTGGCTGGATCAATGGAAGTGTTTTAGGTACCAGGCAGCCAAAGGGCCGAGGCCTCACGCTCGACCACGCCGGCGCAGAGTTCCAGCCGCTCGGATAAGCTCTGTCACTCACCCGCCGCGCAGCCACCGGTAACGGGGAAATGTCGCCGCCTTGTGGACACGCCGTTGTAAATGAATGGGCTTTCGCACTTAGTGCAATTTTCGCCAACTCTCTGACTGGAGCTATGGAAGTATGGAGCTATGGAGCCACCAGCCACCCAGGCTGGAGGTATGGAGCTATGGAGCCCTGGAGCCCTGGAGCTATGGAGCCCTGGAGCTATGGAGCTATGGAGCCCTGGAGCTATGGAGCTATGGAGCCCTGGAGCTATGGAGCTATGGAGCTCTGGTGCTATGGAGCTATGGAGCTCTGGTGCTATGGAGCTATGGAGCTCTGGTGCTATGGAGCTATGGAGCTCTGGTGCTATGGAGCTATGGAGCTCTGGAAGTATGGAGCTATGGAGCTCTGGAGGTATGGAGCTATGGAGCTCTGGAGGTATGGAGCTATGGAGCCCTGGAGCTATGGAGCCCTGGAGCTATGGAAGTATGGAGCTCTGGTGCTATGGAGCTATGGAGCTCTGGTGCTATGGAGCTATGGAGCTCTGGAGCTATGGAGCTCTGGAGGTATGGAGCTATGGAGCTCTGGAGGTATGGAGCTATGGAGCTATGGAAGTATGGAGCTCTGGTGCTATGGAGCTATGGAGCTCTGGTGCTATGGAGCTATGGAGCTCTGGTGCTATGGAGCTATGGAGCTATGGAGCTCTGGAAGTATGGAGCTCTGGTGCTATGGAGCTATGGAGCTCTGGTGCTATGGAGCTATGGAGCTCTGGTGCTATGGAGCTATGGAGCTCTGGTGCTATGGAGCTATGGTGCTATGGAGCTCTGGTGCTATGGAGCTATGGAGCTCTGGTGCTATGGAGCTATGGAGCTCTGGAGGTATGGAGCTCTGGAGGTATGGAGCTCTGGAGGTATGGAGCTTTGGAGCCCTGGAGCTCTGGAGGTATGGAGCTATGGTGCTATGGAGCTCTGAAGCCATGGAGCTCTGGTGCTATGGAGCTATGGAGCTCTGGTGCTATGGAGCTATGGAGGTATGGAGCCACCAGCCAGCACCCTCCGTGGCTGGATCAATGGAAGTGTTTTAGGTACCAGGCAGCCAAAGGGCCGAGGCCTCACGCTCGACCACGCCGGCGCAGAGTTCCAGCCGCTCGGATAAGCTCTGTCACTCACCCGCCGCGCAGCCACCGGTAACGGGGAAATGTCGCCGCCTTGTGGACACGCCGTTGTAAATGAATGGGCTTTCGCACTTAGTGCAATTTTCGCCAACTCTCTGACTTAGAGCTATGGAAGTATGGAGCTATGGAGCCACCAGCCACCCAGGCTGGAGCTCTGGAGCTCTGGAGGTATGGAGCTCTGGTGCTATGGAAGTATGGAGCTCTGGTGCTATGGAAGTATGGAGCTATGGAGCTATGGAAGTATGGAGCTATGGAGCTATGGAAGTCTGGAGCTATGGAAGTATGGAGCTATGGAGCTATGGAAGTATGGAGCTCTGGAGCTATGGAGCCACCAGCCAGCACCCTCCGTGGCTCAACCACGCCGGCCCAGAGTTCCAGCCGCTCGGCTTCACTCTCTCACAAGCCCCGCCTGGAGCTCCCCGGCCCACCCCTGGTACCTCAACTACCGAGGCCAGCCGCTCGACCACGCCGGCGCAGAGTTCCATCCGCTCGGATAAGCTCTGCCACTCACCCGCCGCGCAGCCACCGGTAACGGGGAAATGTCGCCGCCTTGTGGACACGCCGTTGTAAATGAATGGGCTTTCGCACTTAGTGCATTTTTCGCCAACTCTCTGACTTAGAGCTATGGAAGTATGGAGCTATGGAGCCACCAGCCACCCAGGCTGGAGCTATGGAGCTCTGGAGGTATGGAGCTCTGGTGCTATGGAAGTATGGAGCTCTGGTGCTATGGAAGTATGGAGCTCTGGTGCTATGGAAGTATGGAGCTATGGAAGTATGGAGCTCTGGTGCTATGGAGCTATGGAGCTCTGGTGCTATGGAAGTATGGAGCTATGGAAGTATGGAGCCCTGGTGCTATGGAGCTATGGAGCTCTGGTGCTATGGAGCTATGGAGCTCTGGTGCTATGGAGCTATGGAGCTCTGGTGCTATGGAGCTATGGAGCTCTGGTGCTATGGAAGTATGGAGCTCTGGTGCTATGGAAGTATGGAGCTCTGGTGCTATGGAAGTATGGAGCTATGGAAGTATGGAGCTCTGGTGCTATGGAGCTATGGAGCTCTGGTGCTATGGAAGTATGGAGCTATGGAAGTATGGAGCTCTGGTGCTATGGAGCTATGGAGCTCTGGTGCTATGGAGGTATGGAGCTCTGGTGCTATGGATCTATGGAGCTCTGGTGCTATGGAGCTATGGAGCTCTGGTGCTATGGAGCTATGGAGCTCTGGTGCTATGGAGCTATGGAGCTCTGGTGCTATGGAGCTATGGAGCTCTGGAGGTATGGAGCTCTGGTGCTATGGAGCTCTGGAGCTCTGGTGCTATGGAGCTCTGGTGCTATGGAGCTATGGAGCTCTGGAGGTATGGAGCCACCAGCCAGCACCCTCCGTGGCTGGATCAATGGAAGTGTTTTAGGTACCAGGCAGCCAAAGGGCCGAGGCCTCACGCTCGACCACGCCGGCGCAGAGTTCCAGCCGCTCGGATAAGCTCTGTCACTCACCCGCCGCGCAGCCACCGGTAACGGGGAAATGTCGCCGCCTGGCGGACACGCCGTTGTAAATGAATGGGCTTTCGCACTTAGTGCAATTTTCGCCAACTCTCTGACTTAGAGCTATGGAAGTATGGAGCTATGGAGCCACCAGCCACCCAGGCTGGAGCTATGGAGCTCTGGAGGTATGGAGCTCAGGTGCTATGGAAGTATGGAGCTATGGAGCTATGGAAGTATGGAGCTATGGAGCTATGGAGCTCTGGAAGTATGGAGCTATGGAGCTCTGGAGCTATGGAGCCCTGGAGCCCTGGAGCTATGGAGCTCTGGTGCTATGGAGGTATGGAGCTCTGGAGGTATGGAGCTCTGGAGGTATGGAGCTATGGAGCTATGGAGCCCTGGAGCTATGGAGCTATGGAGCCCTGGAGCTATGGAGCTATGGAGCCCTGGAGCTATGGAGCTATGGAGCTCTGGTGCTATGGAGCTATGGAGCTCTGGTGCTATGGAGCTATGGAGCTCTGGTGCTATGGAGCTATGGAGCTCTGGTGCTATGGAGCTATGGAGCTCTGGAAGTATGGAGCTATGGAGCTCTGGAGGTATGGAGCTATGGAGCCCTGGAGCTATGGAGCCCTGGAGCTATGGAAGTATGGAGCTCTGGTGCTATGGAGCTATGGAGCTCTGGTGCTATGGAGCTATGGAGCTCTGGAGCTATGGAGCTCTGGAGGTATGGAGCTATGGAGCTATGGAGCTATGGAGGTATGGAGCTATGGAGCTATGGAAGTATGGAGCTCTGGTGCTATGGAGCTATGGAGCTCTGGTGCTATGGAGCTATGGAGCTCTGGTGCTATGGAGCTATGGAGCTATGGAGCTCTGGAAGTATGGAGCTCTGGTGCTATGGAGCTATGGAGCTCTGGTGCTATGGAGCTATGGAGCTCTGGTGCTATGGAGCTATGGAGCTCTGGTGCTATGGAGCTCTGGTGCTATGGAGCTCTGGTGCTATGGAGCTATGGAGCTCTGGTGCTATGGAGCTATGGAGCTCTGGAGGTATGGAGCTCTGGAGGTATGGAGCTCTGGAGGTATGGAGCTTTGGAGCCCTGGAGCTCTGGAGGTATGGAGCTATGGTGCTATGGAGCTCTGAAGCCATGGAGCTCTGGTGCTATGGAGCTCTGGAGCTCTGGAGGTATGGAGCTCTGGAGGTATGGAGCTATGGAGCCCTGGAGCTCTGGAGGTATGGAGCTATGGTGCTATGGAGCTCTGAAGCCATGGAGCTCTGGTGCTATGGAGCTCTGGAGCTCTGGAGGTATGGAGCTCTGGAGGTATGGAGCTATGGAGCCCTGGAGCTCTGGAGGTATGGAGCTATGGTGCTATGGAGCTCTGAAGCCATGGAGCTCTGGTGCTATGGAGCTCTGGAGCTCTGGAGGTATGGAGCTATGGAGCCCTGGAGCTCTGGAGGTATGGAGCTATGGTGCTATGGAGCTCTGAAGCCATGGAGCTCTGGTGCTATGGAGCTCTGGAGGTATGGAGCTCTGGAGGTATGGAGCTCTGGAGGTATGGAGCTATGGAGCCCTGGAGCTCTGGAGGTATGGAGCTATGGTGCTATGGAGCTCTAAAGCCATGGAGCTCTGGTGCTATGGAGCTATGGAGCTCTGGTGCTATGGAGCTATGGAGGTATGGAGCCACCAGCCAGCACCCTCCGTGGCTGGATCAATGGAAGTGTTTTAGGTACCAGGCAGCCAAAGGGCCGAGGCCTCACGCTCGACCACGCCGGCGCAGAGTTCCAGCCGCTCGGATAAGCTCTGTCACTCACCCGCCGCGCAGCCACCGGTAACGGGGAAATGTCGCCGCCTTGTGGACACGCCGTTGTAAATGAATGGGCTTTCGCACTTAGTGCAATTTTCGCCAACTCTCTGACTTAGAGCTATGGAAGTATGGAGCTATGGAGCCACCAGCCACCCAGGCTGGAGCTCTGGAGCTCTGGAGGTATGGAGCTCTGGTGCTATGGAAGTATGGAGCTCTGGTGCTATGGAAGTATGGAGCTATGGAGGTATGGAAGTATGGAGCTATGGACGTATGGAGCTATGGAGCTCTGGAAGTATGGAGCTATGGAGCTCTGGAGGTATGGAGCCCTGGAGCTATGGAGCCCTGGAGCTATGGAAGTATGGAGCTCTGGTGCTATGGAGCTATGGAGCTCTGGTGCTATGGAGCTGTGGAGCTATGGAGCTCTGGAGCTATGGAGCTCTGGAGGTATGGAGCTATGGAGCTATGGAGCTCTGGAGGTATGGAGCTATGGAGCTATGGAAGTATGGAGCTCTGGTGCTATGGAGCTATGGAGCTCTGGTGCTATGGAGCTATGGAGCTCTGGTGCTATGGAGCTATGGAGCTCTGGAAGTATGGAGCTCTGGTGCTATGGAGCTATGAAGCTCTGGTGCTATGGAGCTATGGAGCTCTGGTGCTATGGAGCTCTGGTGCTATGGAGCTCTGGTGCTATGGAGCTATGGAGCTCTGGTGCTATGGAGCTCTGGAGGTATGGAGCTCTGGAGGTATGGAGCTCTGGAGGTATGGAGCTATGGAGCCCTGGAGCTCTGGAGGTATGGAGCTATGGTGCTATGGAGCTCTGAAGCCATGGAGCTCTGGTGCTATGGAGCTATGGAGCTCTGGTGCTATGGAGCTATGGAGCTATGGAGCTCTGGAAGTATGGAGCTCTGGTGCTATGGAGCTATGGAGCTCTGGTGCTATGGAGCTATGGAGCTCTGGTGCTATGGAGCTATGGAGCTCTGGTGCTATGGAGCTCTGGTGCTATGGAGCTCTGGTGCTATGGAGCTATGGAGCTCTGGTGCTATGGAGCTATGGAGCTCTGGAGGTATGGAGCTCTGGAGGTATGGAGCTCTGGAGGTATGGAGCTATGGAGCCCTGGAGCTCTGGAGGTATGGAGCTATGGTGCTATGGAGCTCTGAAGCCATGGAGCTCTGGTGCTATGGAGCTCTGGAGCTCTGGAGGTATGGAGCTCTGGAGGTATGGAGCTATGGAGCCCTGGAGCTCTGGAGGTATGGAGCTATGGTGCTATGGAGCTCTGAAGCCATGGAGCTCTGGTGCTATGGAGCTCTGGAGCTCTGGAGGTATGGAGCTCTGGAGGTATGGAGCTCTGGAGGTATGGAGCTATGGAGCCCTGGAGCTCTGGAGGTATGGAGCTATGGTGCTATGGAGCTCTGAAGCCATGGAGCTCTGGTGCTATGGAGCTCTGGAGGTATGGAGCTCTGGAGGTATGGAGCTCTGGAGGTATGGAGCTATGGAGCCCTGGAGCTCTGGAGGTATGGAGCTATGGTGCTATGGAGCTCTGAAGCCATGGAGCTCTGGTGCTATGGAGCTCTGGAGGTATGGAGCTCTGGAGGTATGGAGCTCTGGAGGTATGGAGCTATGGAGCCCTGGAGCTCTGGAGGTATGGAGCTATGGTGCTATGGAGCTCTGAAGCCATGGAGCTCTGGTGCTATGGAGCTATGGAGCTCTGGTGCTATGGAGCTATGGAGGTATGGAGCCACCAGCCAGCACCCTCCGTGGCTGGATCAATGGAAGTGTTTTAGGTACCAGGCAGCCAAAGGGCCGAGGCCTCACGCTCGACCACGCCGGCGCAGAGTTCCAGCCGCTCGGATAAGCTCTGTCACTCACCCGCCGCGCAGCCACCGGTAACGGGGAAATGTCGCCGCCTGGCGGACACGCCGTTGTAAATGAATGGGCTTTCGCACTTAGTGCAATTTTCGCCAACTCTCTGACTTAGAGCTATGGAAGTATGGAGCTATGGAGCCACCAGCCACCCAGGCTGGAGCTCTGGAGCTCTGGAGGTATGGAGCTCTGGTGCTATGGAAGTATGGAGCTCTGGTGCTATGGAAGTATGGAGCTATGGAGGTATGGAAGTATGGAGCTATGGAAGTATGGAGCTATGGAGCTCTGGAAGTATGGAGCTATGGAGCTCTGGAGGTATGGAGCCCTGGAGCTATGGAGCCCTGGAGCTATGGAAGTATGGAGCTCTGGTGCTATGGAGCTATGGAGCTCTGGTGCTATGGAGCTATGGAGCTATGGAGCTCTGGAGCTATGGAGCTCTGGAGGTATGGAGCTATGGAGCTATGGAGCTCTGGAGGTATGGAGCTATGGAAGTATGGAGCTCTGGTGCTATGGAGCTATGGAGCTCTGGTGCTATGGAGCTATGGAGCTCTGGTGCTATGGAGCTATGGAGCTATGGAGCTCTGGAAGTATGGAGCTCTGGTGCTATGGAGCTATGGAGCTCTGGTGCTATGGAGCTATGGAGCTCTGGTGCTATGGAGCTCTGGTGCTATGGAGCTCTGGTGCTATGGAGCTATGGAGCTCTGGTGCTATGGAGCTATGGAGCTCTGGAGGTATGGAGCTCTGGAGGTATGGAGCTCTGGAGGTATGGAGCTATGGAGCCCTGGAGCTCTGGAGGTATGGAGCTATGGTGCTATGGAGCTCTGAAGCCATGGAGCTCTGGTGCTATGGAGCTCTGGAGCTCTGGAGGTATGGAGCTCTGGAGGTATGGAGCTATGGAGCCCTGGAGCTCTGGAGGTATGGAGCTATGGAGCTCTGAAGCCATGGAGCTCTGGTGCTATGGAGCTCTGGAGCTCTGGAGGTATGGAGCTCTGGAGGTATGGAGCTCTGGAGGTATGGAGCTATGGAGCCCTGGAGCTCTGGAGGTATGGAGCTATGGTGCTATGGAGCTCTGAAGCCATGGAGCTCTGGTGCTATGGAGCTCTGGAGGTATGGAGCTCTGGAGGTATGGAGCTCTGGAGGTATGGAGCTATGGAGCCCTGGAGCTCTGGAGGTATGGAGCTATGGTGCTATGGAGCTCTGAAGCCATGGAGCTCTGGTGCTATGGAGCTCTGGAGGTATGGAGCTCTGGAGGTATGGAGCTCTGGAGGTATGGAGCTATGGAGCCCTGGAGCTCTGGAGGTATGGAGCTATGGTGCTATGGAGCTCTGAAGCCATGGAGCTCTGGTGCTATGGAGCTATGGAGCTCTGGTGCTATGGAGGTATGGAGCTCTGGAGGTATGGAGCTATGGAGCCCTGGAGCTCTGGAGGTATGGAGCTATGGTGCTATGGAGCTCTGAAGCCATGGAGCTCTGGTGCTATGGAGCTATGGAGCTCTGGTGCTATGGAGCTATGGAGGTATGGAGCCACCAGCCAGCACCCTCCGTGGCTGGATCAATGGAAGTGTTTTAGGTACCAGGCAGCCAAAGGGCCGAGGCCTCACGCTCGACCACGCCGGCGCAGAGTTCCAGCCGCTCGGATAAGCTCTGTCACTCACCCGCCGCGCAGCCACCGGTAACGGGGAAATGTCGCCGCCTTGTGGACACGCCGTTGTAAATGAATGGGCTTTCGCACTTAGTGCAATTTTCGCCAACTCTCTGACTGGAGCTATGGAAGTATGGAGCTATGGAGCCACCAGCCACCCAGGCTGGAGGTATGGAGCTATGGAGCCCTGGAGCCCTGGAGCTATGGAGCCCTGGAAATATGGAGCTATGGAGCCCTGGAGCTATGGAGCTATGGAGCCCTGGAGCTATGGAGCTATGGAGCTCTGGTGCTATGGAGCTATGGAGCTCTGGTGCTATGGAGCTATGGAGCTCTGGTGCTATGGAGCTATGGAGCTCTGGTGCTATGGAGCTATGGAGCTCTGGAAGTATGGAGCTATGGAGCTCTGGAGGTATGGAGCTATGGAGCTCTGGAGGTATGGAGCTATGGAGCCCTGGAGCTATGGAGCCCTGGAGCTATGGAAGTATGGAGCTCTGGTGCTATGGAGCTATGGAGCTCTGGTGCTATGGAGCTATGGAGCTCTGGAGCTATGGAGCTCTGGAGGTATGGAGCTATGGAGCTCTGGAGGTATGGAGCTATGGAGCTATGGAAGTATGGAGCTCTGGTGCTATGGAGCTATGGAGCTCTGGTGCTATGGAGCTATGGAGCTCTGGTGCTATGGAGCTATGGAGCTATGGAGCTCTGGAAGTATGGAGCTCTGGTGCTATGGAGCTATGGAGCTCTGGTGCTATGGAGCTATGGAGCTCTGGTGCTATGGAGCTATGGAGCTCTGGTGCTATGGAGCTATGGTGCTATGGAGCTCTGGTGCTATGGAGCTATGGAGCTCTGGTGCTATGGAGCTATGGAGCTCTGGAGGTATGGAGCTCTGGAGGTATGGAGCTCTGGAGGTATGGAGCTTTGGAGCCCTGGAGCTCTGGAGGTATGGAGCTATGGTGCTATGGAGCTCTGAAGCCATGGAGCTCTGGTGCTATGGAGCTATGGAGCTCTGGTGCTATGGAGCTATGGAGGTATGGAGCCACCAGCCAGCACCCTCCGTGGCTGGATCAATGGAAGTGTTTTAGGTACCAGGCAGCCAAAGGGCCGAGGCCTCACGCTCGACCACGCCGGCGCAGAGTTCCAGCCGCTCGGATAAGCTCTGTCACTCACCCGCCGCGCAGCCACCGGTAACGGGGAAATGTCGCCGCCTTGTGGACACGCCGTTGTAAATGAATGGGCTTTCGCACTTAGTGCAATTTTCGCCAACTCTCTGACTTAGAGCTATGGAAGTATGGAGCTATGGAGCCACCAGCCACCCAGGCTGGAGCTCTGGAGCTCTGGAGGTATGGAGCTCTGGTGCTATGGAAGTATGGAGCTCTGGTGCTATGGAAGTATGGAGCTATGGAGCTATGGAAGTATGGAGCTATGGAGCTATGGAAGTCTGGAGCTATGGAAGTATGGAGCTATGGAGCTATGGAAGTATGGAGCTCTGGAGCTATGGAGCCACCAGCCAGCACCCTCCGTGGCTCAACCACGCCGGCCCAGAGTTCCAGCCGCTCGGCTTCACTCTCTCACAAGCCCCGCCTGGAGCTCCCCGGCCCACCCCTGGTACCTCAACTACCGAGGCCAGCCGCTCGACCACGCCGGCGCAGAGTTCCATCCGCTCGGATAAGCTCTGCCACTCACCCGCCGCGCAGCCACCGGTAACGGGGAAATGTCGCCGCCTTGTGGACACGCCGTTGTAAATGAATGGGCTTTCGCACTTAGTGCATTTTTCGCCAACTCTCTGACTTAGAGCTATGGAAGTATGGAGCTATGGAGCCACCAGCCACCCAGGCTGGAGCTATGGAGCTCTGGAGGTATGGAGCTCTGGTGCTATGGAAGTATGGAGCTCTGGTGCTATGGAAGTATGGAGCTCTGGTGCTATGGAAGTATGGAGCTATGGAAGTATGGAGCTCTGGTGCTATGGAGCTATGGAGCTCTGGTGCTATGGAAGTATGGAGCTATGGAAGTATGGAGCCCTGGTGCTATGGAGCTATGGAGCTCTGGTGCTATGGAGCTATGGAGCTCTGGTGCTATGGAGCTATGGAGCTCTGGTGCTATGGAGCTATGGAGCTCTGGTGCTATGGAAGTATGGAGCTCTGGTGCTATGGAAGTATGGAGCTCTGGTGCTATGGAAGTATGGAGCTATGGAAGTATGGAGCTCTGGTGCTATGGAGCTATGGAGCTCTGGTGCTATGGAAGTATGGAGCTATGGAAGTATGGAGCTCTGGTGCTATGGAGCTATGGAGCTCTGGTGCTATGGAGGTATGGAGCTCTGGTGCTATGGAGCTATGGAGCTCTGGTGCTATGGAGCTATGGAGCTCTGGTGCTATGGAGCTATGGAGCTCTGGTGCTATGGAGCTATGGAGCTCTGGTGCTATGGAGCTATGGAGCTCTGGAGGTATGGAGCTCTGGTGCTATGGAGCTCTGGAGCTCTGGTGCTATGGAGCTCTGGTGCTATGGAGCTATGGAGCTCTGGAGGTATGGAGCCACCAGCCAGCACCCTCCGTGGCTGGATCAATGGAAGTGTTTTAGGTACCAGGCAGCCAAAGGGCCGAGGCCTCACGCTCGACCACGCCGGCGCAGAGTTCCAGCCGCTCGGATAAGCTCTGTCACTCACCCGCCGCGCAGCCACCGGTAACGGGGAAATGTCGCCGCCTGGCGGACACGCCGTTGTAAATGAATGGGCTTTCGCACTTAGTGCAATTTTCGCCAACTCTCTGACTTAGAGCTATGGAAGTATGGAGCTATGGAGCCACCAGCCACCCAGGCTGGAGCTATGGAGCTCTGGAGGTATGGAGCTCAGGTGCTATGGAAGTATGGAGCTATGGAGCTATGGAAGTATGGAGCTATGGAGCTATGGAGCTCTGGAAGTATGGAGCTATGGAGCTCTGGAGCTATGGAGCCCTGGAGCCCTGGAGCTATGGAGCTCTGGTGCTATGGAGGTATGGAGCTCTGGAGGTATGGAGCTCTGGAGGTATGGAGCTATGGAGCTATGGAGCCCTGGAGCTATGGAGCTATGGAGCCCTGGAGCTATGGAGCTATGGAGCCCTGGAGCTATGGAGCTATGGAGCTCTGGTGCTATGGAGCTATGGAGCTCTGGTGCTATGGAGCTATGGAGCTCTGGTGCTATGGAGCTATGGAGCTCTGGTGCTATGGAGCTATGGAGCTCTGGAAGTATGGAGCTATGGAGCTCTGGAGGTATGGAGCTATGGAGCCCTGGAGCTATGGAGCCCTGGAGCTATGGAAGTATGGAGCTCTGGTGCTATGGAGCTATGGAGCTCTGGTGCTATGGAGCTATGGAGCTCTGGAGCTATGGAGCTCTGGAGGTATGGAGCTATGGAGCTATGGAGCTATGGAGGTATGGAGCTATGGAGCTATGGAAGTATGGAGCTCTGGTGCTATGGAGCTATGGAGCTCTGGTGCTATGGAGCTATGGAGCTCTGGTGCTATGGAGCTATGGAGCTATGGAGCTCTGGAAGTATGGAGCTCTGGTGCTATGGAGCTATGGAGCTCTGGTGCTATGGAGCTATGGAGCTCTGGTGCTATGGAGCTATGGAGCTCTGGTGCTATGGAGCTCTGGTGCTATGGAGCTCTGGTGCTATGGAGCTATGGAGCTCTGGTGCTATGGAGCTATGGAGCTCTGGAGGTATGGAGCTCTGGAGGTATGGAGCTCTGGAGGTATGGAGCTTTGGAGCCCTGGAGCTCTGGAGGTATGGAGCTATGGTGCTATGGAGCTCTGAAGCCATGGAGCTCTGGTGCTATGGAGCTCTGGAGCTCTGGAGGTATGGAGCTCTGGAGGTATGGAGCTATGGAGCCCTGGAGCTCTGGAGGTATGGAGCTATGGTGCTATGGAGCTCTGAAGCCATGGAGCTCTGGTGCTATGGAGCTCTGGAGCTCTGGAGGTATGGAGCTCTGGAGGTATGGAGCTATGGAGCCCTGGAGCTCTGGAGGTATGGAGCTATGGTGCTATGGAGCTCTGAAGCCATGGAGCTCTGGTGCTATGGAGCTCTGGAGCTCTGGAGGTATGGAGCTATGGAGCCCTGGAGCTCTGGAGGTATGGAGCTATGGTGCTATGGAGCTCTGAAGCCATGGAGCTCTGGTGCTATGGAGCTCTGGAGGTATGGAGCTCTGGAGGTATGGAGCTCTGGAGGTATGGAGCTATGGAGCCCTGGAGCTCTGGAGGTATGGAGCTATGGTGCTATGGAGCTCTGAAGCCATGGAGCTCTGGTGCTATGGAGCTATGGAGCTCTGGTGCTATGGAGCTATGGAGGTATGGAGCCACCAGCCAGCACCCTCCGTGGCTGGATCAATGGAAGTGTTTTAGGTACCAGGCAGCCAAAGGGCCGAGGCCTCACGCTCGACCACGCCGGCGCAGAGTTCCAGCCGCTCGGATAAGCTCTGTCACTCACCCGCCGCGCAGCCACCGGTAACGGGGAAATGTCGCCGCCTTGTGGACACGCCGTTGTAAATGAATGGGCTTTCGCACTTAGTGCAATTTTCGCCAACTCTCTGACTTAGAGCTATGGAAGTATGGAGCTATGGAGCCACCAGCCACCCAGGCTGGAGCTCTGGAGCTCTGGAGGTATGGAGCTCTGGTGCTATGGAAGTATGGAGCTCTGGTGCTATGGAAGTATGGAGCTATGGAGGTATGGAAGTATGGAGCTATGGACGTATGGAGCTATGGAGCTCTGGAAGTATGGAGCTATGGAGCTCTGGAGGTATGGAGCCCTGGAGCTATGGAGCCCTGGAGCTATGGAAGTATGGAGCTCTGGTGCTATGGAGCTATGGAGCTCTGGTGCTATGGAGCTGTGGAGCTATGGAGCTCTGGAGCTATGGAGCTCTGGAGGTATGGAGCTATGGAGCTATGGAGCTCTGGAGGTATGGAGCTATGGAGCTATGGAAGTATGGAGCTCTGGTGCTATGGAGCTATGGAGCTCTGGTGCTATGGAGCTATGGAGCTCTGGTGCTATGGAGCTATGGAGCTCTGGAAGTATGGAGCTCTGGTGCTATGGAGCTATGGAGCTCTGGTGCTATGGAGCTATGGAGCTCTGGTGCTATGGAGCTCTGGTGCTATGGAGCTCTGGTGCTATGGAGCTATGGAGCTCTGGTGCTATGGAGCTCTGGAGGTATGGAGCTCTGGAGGTATGGAGCTCTGGAGGTATGGAGCTATGGAGCCCTGGAGCTCTGGAGGTATGGAGCTATGGTGCTATGGAGCTCTGAAGCCATGGAGCTCTGGTGCTATGGAGCTATGGAGCTCTGGTGCTATGGAGCTATGGAGCTATGGAGCTCTGGAAGTATGGAGCTCTGGTGCTATGGAGCTATGGAGCTCTGGTGCTATGGAGCTATGGAGCTCTGGTGCTATGGAGCTATGGAGCTCTGGTGCTATGGAGCTCTGGTGCTATGGAGCTCTGGTGCTATGGAGCTATGGAGCTCTGGTGCTATGGAGCTATGGAGCTCTGGAGGTATGGAGCTCTGGAGGTATGGAGCTCTGGAGGTATGGAGCTATGGAGCCCTGGAGCTCTGGAGGTATGGAGCTATGGTGCTATGGAGCTCTGAAGCCATGGAGCTCTGGTGCTATGGAGCTCTGGAGCTCTGGAGGTATGGAGCTCTGGAGGTATGGAGCTATGGAGCCCTGGAGCTCTGGAGGTATGGAGCTATGGTGCTATGGAGCTCTGAAGCCATGGAGCTCTGGTGCTATGGAGCTCTGGAGCTCTGGAGGTATGGAGCTCTGGAGGTATGGAGCTCTGGAGGTATGGAGCTATGGAGCCCTGGAGCTCTGGAGGTATGGAGCTATGGTGCTATGGAGCTCTGAAGCCATGGAGCTCTGGTGCTATGGAGCTCTGGAGGTATGGAGCTCTGGAGGTATGGAGCTCTGGAGGTATGGAGCTATGGAGCCCTGGAGCTCTGGAGGTATGGAGCTATGGTGCTATGGAGCTCTGAAGCCATGGAGCTCTGGTGCTATGGAGCTCTGGAGGTATGGAGCTCTGGAGGTATGGAGCTCTGGAGGTATGGAGCTATGGAGCCCTGGAGCTCTGGAGGTATGGAGCTATGGTGCTATGGAGCTCTGAAGCCATGGAGCTCTGGTGCTATGGAGCTATGGAGCTCTGGTGCTATGGAGCTATGGAGGTATGGAGCCACCAGCCAGCACCCTCCGTGGCTGGATCAATGGAAGTGTTTTAGGTACCAGGCAGCCAAAGGGCCGAGGCCTCACGCTCGACCACGCCGGCGCAGAGTTCCAGCCGCTCGGATAAGCTCTGTCACTCACCCGCCGCGCAGCCACCGGTAACGGGGAAATGTCGCCGCCTGGCGGACACGCCGTTGTAAATGAATGGGCTTTCGCACTTAGTGCAATTTTCGCCAACTCTCTGACTTAGAGCTATGGAAGTATGGAGCTATGGAGCCACCAGCCACCCAGGCTGGAGCTATGGAGCTCTGGAGGTATGGAGCTCAGGTGCTATGGAAGTATGGAGCTATGGAGCTATGGAAGTATGGAGCTATGGAGCTATGGAGCTCTGGAAGTATGGAGCTATGGAGCTCTGGAGGTATGGAGCTAAGGAGCCCTGGAGCCCTGGAGCTATGGAGCTCTGGTGCTATGGAGGTACGGAGCTCTGGAGGTATGGAGCTCTGGAGGTATGGAGCTATGGAGCTATGGAGCCCTGGAGCTATGGAGCTATGGAGCCCTGGAGCTATGGAGCTATGGAGCCCTGGAGCTATGGAGCTATGGAGCTCTGGTGCTATGGAGCTATGGAGCTCTGGTGCTATGGAGCTATGGAGCTCTGGTGCTATGGAGCTATGGAGCTCTGGTGCTATGGAGCTATGGAGCTCTGGAAGTATGGAGCTATGGAGCTCTGGAGGTATGGAGCTATGGAGCCCTGGAGCTATGGAGCCCTGGAGCTATGGAAGTATGGAGCTCTGGTGCTATGGAGCTATGGAGCTCTGGTGCTATGGAGCTATGGAGCTCTGGAGCTATGGAGCTCTGGAGGTATGGAGCTATGGAGCTATGGAGCTCTGGAGGTATGGAGCTATGGAGCTATGGAAGTATGGAGCTCTGGTGCTATGGAGCTATGGAGCTCTGGTGCTATGGAGCTATGGAGCTCTGGTGCTATGGAGCTATGGAGCTATGGAGCTCTGGAAGTATGGAGCTCTGGTGCTATGGAGCTATGGAGCTCTGGTGCTATGGAGCTATGGAGCTCTGGTGCTATGGAGCTATGGAGCTCTGGTGCTATGGAGCTCTGGTGCTATGGAGCTCTGGTGCTATGGAGCTATGGAGCTCTGGTGCTATGGAGCTATGGAGCTCTGGAGGTATGGAGCTCTGGAGGTATGGAGCTCTGGAGGTATGGAGCTTTGGAGCCCTGGAGCTCTGGAGGTATGGAGCTATGGTGCTATGGAGCTCTGAAGCCATGGAGCTCTGGTGCTATGGAGCTCTGGAGCTCTGGAGGTATGGAGCTCTGGAGGTATGGAGCTATGGAGCCCTGGAGCTCTGGAGGTATGGAGCTATGGTGCTATGGAGCTCTGAAGCCATGGAGCTCTGGTGCTATGGAGCTCTGGAGCTCTGGAGGTATGGAGCTCTGGAGGTATGGAGCTATGGAGCCCTGGAGCTCTGGAGGTATGGAGCTATGGTGCTATGGAGCTCTGAAGCCATGGAGCTCTGGTGCTATGGAGCTCTGGAGCTCTGGAGGTATGGAGCTCTGGAGGTATGGAGCTCTGGAGGTATGGAGCTATGGAGCCCTGGAGCTCTGGAGGTATGGAGCTATGGTGCTATGGAGCTCTGAAGCCATGGAGCTCTGGTGCTATGGAGCTCTGGAGGTATGGAGCTCTGGAGGTATGGAGCTCTGGAGGTATGGAGCTATGGAGCCCTGGAGCTCTGGAGGTATGGAGCTATGGTGCTATGGAGCTCTGAAGCCATGGAGCTCTGGTGCTATGGAGCTCTGGAGGTATGGAGCTCTGGAGGTATGGAGCTCTGGAGGTATGGAGCTATGGAGCCCTGGAGCTCTGGAGGTATGGAGCTATGGTGTTATGGAGCTCTGAAGCCATGGAGCTCTGGTGCTATGGAGCTCTGGAGGTATGGAGCTCTGGAGGTATGGAGCTCTGGAGGTATGGAGCTATGGAGCCCTGGAGCTCTGGAGGTATGGAGCTATGGTGCTATGGAGCTCTGAAGCCATGGAGCTCTGGTGCTATGGAGCTATGGAGCTCTGGTGCTATGGAGCTATGGAGGTATGGAGCCACCAGCCAGCACCCTCCGTGGCTGGATCAATGGAAGTGTTTTAGGTACCAGGCAGCCAAACGGCCGAGGCCTCACGCTCGACCACGCCGGCGCAGAGTTCCAGCCGCTCGGATAAGCTCTGTCACTCACCCGCCGCGCAGCCACCGGTAACGGGGAAATGTCGCCGCCTTGTGGACACGCCGTTGTAAATGAATGGGCTTTCGCACTTAGTGCAATTTTCGCCAACTCTCTGACTTAGAGCTATGGAAGTATGGAGCTATGGAGCCACCAGCCACCAAGGCTGGAGCTCTGGAGCTCTGGAGGTATGGAGCTCTGGTGCTATGGAAGTATGGAGCTCTGGTGCTATGGAAGTATGGAGCTATGGAGGTATGGAAGTATGGAGCTATGGAAGTATGGAGCTATGGAGCTCTGGAAGTATGGAGCTATGGAGCTCTGGAGGTATGGAGCCCTGGAGCTATGGAGCCCTGGAGCTATGGAAGTATGGAGCTCTGGTGCTATGGAGCTATGGAGCTCTGGTGCTATGGAGCTATGGAGCTATGGAGCTCTGGAGCTATGGAGCTCTGGAGGTATGGAGCTATGGAGCTATGGAGCTCTGGAGGTATGGAGCTATGGAGCTATGGAAGTATGGAGCTCTGGTGCTATGGAGCTATGGAGCTCTGGTGCTATGGAGCTATGGAGCTCTGGTGCTATGGAGCTATGGAGCTATGGAGCTCTGGAAGTATGGAGCTCTGGTGCTATGGAGCTATGGAGCTCTGGTGCTATGGAGCTATGGAGCTCTGGTGCTATGGAGCTATGGAGCTCTGGTGCTATGGAGCTATGGTGCTATGGAGCTCTGGTGCTATGGAGCTATGGAGCTCTGGTGCTATGGAGCTATGGAGCTCTGGAGGTATGGAGCTCTGGAGGTATGGAGCTCTGGAGGTATGGAGCTTTGGAGCCCTGGAGCTCTGGAGGTATGGAGCTATGGTGCTATGGAGCTCTGAAGCCATGGAGCTCTGGTGCTATGGAGCTATGGAGCTCTGGTGCTATGGAGCTATGGAGGTATGGAGCCACCAGCCAGCACCCTCCGTGGCTGGATCAATGGAAGTGTTTTAGGTACCAGGCAGCCAAAGGGCCGAGGCCTCACGCTCGACCACGCCGGCGCAGAGTTCCAGCCGCTCGGATAAGCTCTGTCACTCACCCGCCGCGCAGCCACCGGTAACGGGGAAATGTCGCCGCCTTGTGGACACGCCGTTGTAAATGAATGGGCTTTCGCACTTAGTGCAATTTTCGCCAACTCTCTGACTTAGAGCTATGGAAGTATGGAGCTATGGAGCCACCAGCCACCCAGGCTGGAGCTCTGGAGCTCTGGAGGTATGGAGCTCTGGTGCTATGGAAGTATGGAGCTCTGGTGCTATGGAAGTATGGAGCTATGGAGGTATGGAAGTATGGAGCTATGGAAGTATGGAGCTATGGAGCTCTGGAAGTATGGAGCTATGGAGCTCTGGAGGTATGGAGCCCTGGAGCTATGGAGCCCTGGAGCTATGGAAGTATGGAGCTCTGGTGCTATGGAGCTATGGAGCTCTGGTGCTATGGAGCTATGGAGCTATGGAGCTCTGGAGCTATGGAGCTCTGGAGGTATGGAGCTATGGAGCTATGGAGCTCTGGAGGTATGGAGCTATGGAAGTATGGAGCTCTGGTGCTATGGAGCTATGGAGCTCTGGTGCTATGAAGCTATGGAGCTCTGGTGCTATGGAGCTATGGAGCTATGGAGCTCTGGAAGTATGGAGCTCTGGTGCTATGGAGCTATGGAGCTCTGGTGCTATGGAGCTATGGAGCTCTGGTGCTATGGAGCTCTGGTGCTATGGAGCTCTGGTGCTATGGAGCTATGGAGCTCTGGTGCTATGGAGCTATGGAGCTCTGGAGGTATGGAGCTCTGGAGGTATGGAGCTCTGGAGGTATGGAGCTATGGAGCCCTGGAGCTCTGGAGGTATGGAGCTATGGTGCTATGGAGCTCTGAAGCCATGGAGCTCTGGTGCTATGGAGCTCTGGAGCTCTGGAGGTATGGAGCTCTGGAGGTATGGAGCTATGGAGCCCTGGAGCTCTGGAGGTATGGAGCTATGGAGCTCTGAAGCCATGGAGCTCTGGTGCTATGGAGCTCTGGAGCTCTGGAGGTATGGAGCTCTGGAGGTATGGAGCTCTGGAGGTATGGAGCTATGGAGCCCTGGAGCTCTGGAGGTATGGAGCTATGGTGCTATGGAGCTCTGAAGCCATGGAGCTCTGGTGCTATGGAGCTCTGGAGGTATGGAGCTCTGGAGGTATGGAGCTCTGGAGGTATGGAGCTATGGAGCCCTGGAGCTCTGGAGGTATGGAGCTATGGTGCTATGGAGCTCTGAAGCCATGGAGCTCTGGTGCTATGGAGCTCTGGAGGTATGGAGCTCTGGAGGTATGGAGCTCTGGAGGTATGGAGCTATGGAGCCCTGGAGCTCTGGAGGTATGGAGCTATGGTGCTATGGAGCTCTGAAGCCATGGAGCTCTGGTGCTATGGAGCTATGGAGCTCTGGTGCTATGGAGCTATGGAGGTATGGAGCCACCAGCCAGCACCCTCCGTGGCTGGATCAATGGAAGTGTTTTAGGTACCAGGCAGCCAAAGGGCCGAGGCCTCACGCTCGACCACGCCGGCGCAGAGTTCCAGCCGCTCGGATAAGCTCTGTCACTCACCCGCCGCGCAGCCACCGGTAACGGGGAAATGTCGCCGCCTGGCGGACACGCCGTTGTAAATGAATGGGCTTTCGCACTTAGTGCAATTTTCGCCAACTCTCTGACTTAGAGCTATGGAAGTATGGAGCTATGGAGCCACCAGCCACCCAGGCTGGAGCTATGGAGCTCTGGAGGTATGGAGCTCAGGTGCTATGGAAGTATGGAGCTATGGAGCTATGGAAGTATGGAGCTATGGAGCTATGGAGCTCTGGAAGTATGGAGCTATGGAGCTCTGGAGGTATGGAGCTATGGAGCCCTGGAGCCCTGGAGCTATGGAGCTCTGGTGCTATGGAGGTATGGAGCTCTGGAGGTATGGAGCTCTGGAGGTATGGAGCTATGGAGCTATGGAGCCCTGGAGCTATGGAGCTATGGAGCCCTGGAGCTATGGAGCTATGGAGCCCTGGAGCTATGGAGCTATGGAGCTCTGGTGCTATGGAGCTATGGAGCTCTGGTGCTATGGAGCTATGGAGCTCTGGTGCTATGGAGCTATGGAGCTCTGGTGCTATGGAGCTATGGAGCTCTGGAAGTATGGAGCTATGGAGCTCTGGAGGTATGGAGCTATGGAGCCCTGGAGCTATGGAGCCCTGGAGCTATGGAAGTATGGAGCTCTGGTGCTATGGAGCTATGGAGCTCTGGTGCTATGGAGCTATGGAGCTCTGGAGCTATGGAGCTCTGGAGGTATGGAGCTATGGAGCTATGGAGCTCTGGAGGTATGGAGCTATGGAGCTATGGAAGTATGGAGCTCTGGTGCTATGGAGCTATGGAGCTCTGGTGCTATGGAGCTATGGAGCTCTGGTGCTATGGAGCTATGGAGCTATGGAGCTCTGGAAGTATGGAGCTCTGGTGCTATGGAGCTATGGAGCTCTGGTGCTATGGAGCTATGGAGCTCTGGTGCTATGGAGCTATGGAGCTCTGGTGCTATGGAGCTCTGGTGCTATGGAGCTCTGGTGCTATGGAGCTATGGAGCTCTGGTGCTATGGAGCTATGGAGCTCTGGAGGTATGGAGCTCTGGAGGTATGGAGCTCTGGAGGTATGGAGCTTTGGAGCCCTGGAGCTCTGGAGGTATGGAGCTATGGTGCTATGGAGCTCTGAAGCCATGGAGCTCTGGTGCTATGGAGCTCTGGAGCTCTGGAGGTATGGAGCTCTGGAGGTATGGAGCTATGGAGCCCTGGAGCTCTGGAGGTATGGAGCTATGGTGCTATGGAGCTCTGAAGCCATGGAGCTCTGGTGCTATGGAGCTCTGGAGCTCTGGAGGTATGGAGCTCTGGAGGTATGGAGCTATGGAGCCCTGGAGCTCTGGAGGTATGGAGCTATGGTGCTATGGAGCTCTGAAGCCATGGAGCTCTGGTGCTATGGAGCTCTGGAGCTCTGGAGGTATGGAGCTCTGGAGGTATGGAGCTCTGGAGGTATGGAGCTATGGAGCCCTGGAGCTCTGGAGGTATGGAGCTATGGTGCTATGGAGCTCTGAAGCCATGGAGCTCTGGTGCTATGGAGCTCTGGAGGTATGGAGCTCTGGAGGTATGGAGCTCTGGAGGTATGGAGCTATGGAGCCCTGGAGCTCTGGAGGTATGGAGCTATGGTGCTATGGAGCTCTGAAGCCATGGAGCTCTGGTGCTATGGAGCTATGGAGCTCTGGTGCTATGGAGCTATGGAGGTATGGAGCCACCAGCCAGCACCCTCCGTGGCTGGATCAATGGAAGTGTTTTAGGTACCAGGCAGCCAAAGGGCCGAGGCCTCACGCTCGACCACGCCGGCGCAGAGTTCCAGCCGCTCGGATAAGCTCTGTCACTCACCCGCCGCGCAGCCACCGGTAACGGGGAAATGTCGCCGCCTTGTGGACACGCCGTTGTAAATGAATGGGCTTTCGCACTTAGTGCAATTTTCGCCAACTCTCTGACTTAGAGCTATGGAAGTATGGAGCTATGGAGCCACCAGCCACCCAGGCTGGAGCTCTGGAGCTCTGGAGGTATGGAGCTCTGGTGCTATGGAAGTATGGAGCTCTGGTGCTATGGAAGTATGGAGCTATGGAGGTATGGAAGTATGGAGCTATGGAAGTATGGAGCTATGGAGCTCTGGAAGTATGGAGCTATGGAGCTCTGGAGGTATGGAGCCCTGGAGCTATGGAGCCCTGGAGCTATGGAAGTATGGAGCTCTGGTGCTATGGAGCTATGGAGCTCTGGTGCTATGGAGCTATGGAGCTATGGAGCTCTGGAGCTATGGAGCTCTGGAGGTATGGAGCTATGGAGCTATGGAGCTCTGGAGGTATGGAGCTATGGAGCTATGGAAGTATGGAGCTCTGGTGCTATGGAGCTATGGAGCTCTGGTGCTATGGAGCTATGGAGCTCTGGTGCTATGGAGCTATGGAGCTATGGAGCTCTGGAAGTATGGAGCTCTGGTGCTATGGAGCTATGGAGCTCTGGTGCTATGGAGCTATGGAGCTCTGGTGCTATGGAGCTCTGGTGCTATGGAGCTCTGGTGCTATGGAGCTATGGAGCTCTGGTGCTATGGAGCTCTGGAGGTATGGAGCTCTGGAGGTATGGAGCTCTGGAGGTATGGAGCTATGGAGCCCTGGAGCTCTGGAGGTATGGAGCTATGGTGCTATGGAGCTCTGAAGCCATGGAGCTCTGGTGCTATGGAGCTATGGAGCTCTGGTGCTATGGAGCTATGGAGCTATGGAGCTCTGGAAGTATGGAGCTCTGGTGCTATGGAGCTATGGAGCTCTGGTGCTATGGAGCTATGGAGCTCTGGTGCTATGGAGCTATGGAGCTCTGGTGCTATGGAGCTCTGGTGCTATGGAGCTCTGGTGCTATGGAGCTATGGAGCTCTGGTGCTATGGAGCTATGGAGCTCTGGAGGTATGGAGCTCTGGAGGTATGGAGCTCTGGAGGTATGGAGCTATGGAGCCCTGGAGCTCTGGAGGTATGGAGCTATGGTGCTATGGAGCTCTGAAGCCATGGAGCTCTGGTGCTATGGAGCTCTGGAGCTCTGGAGGTATGGAGCTCTGGAGGTATGGAGCTATGGAGCCCTGGAGCTCTGGAGGTATGGAGCTATGGTGCTATGGAGCTCTGAAGCCATGGAGCTCTGGTGCTATGGAGCTATGGAGCTCTGGTGCTATGGAGCTATGGAGCTATGGAGCTCTGGAAGTATGGAGCTCTGGTGCTATGGAGCTATGGAGCTCTGGTGCTATGGAGCTATGGAGCTCTGGTGCTATGGAGCTATGGAGCTCTGGTGCTATGGAGCTCTGGTGCTATGGAGCTCTGGTGCTATGGAGCTATGGAGCTCTGGTGCTATGGAGCTATGGAGCTCTGGAGGTATGGAGCTCTGGAGGTATGGAGCTCTGGAGGTATGGAGCTATGGAGCCCTGGAGCTCTGGAGGTATGGAGCTATGGTGCTATGGAGCTCTGAAGCCATGGAGCTCTGGTGCTATGGAGCTCTGGAGCTCTGGAGGTATGGAGCTCTGGAGGTATGGAGCTATGGAGCCCTGGAGCTCTGGAGGTATGGAGCTATGGTGCTATGGAGCTCTGAAGCCATGGAGCTCTGGTGCTATGGAGCTCTGGAGCTCTGGAGGTATGGAGCTCTGGAGGTATGGAGCTCTGGAGGTATGGAGCTATGGAGCCCTGGAGCTCTGGAGGTATGGAGCTATGGTGCTATGGAGCTCTGAAGCCATGGAGCTCTGGTGCTATGGAGCTCTGGAGGTATGGAGCTCTGGAGGTATGGAGCTATGGAGCCCTGGAGCTCTGGAGGTATGGAGCTATGGTGCTATGGAGCTCTGAAGCCATGGAGCTCTGGTGCTATGGAGCTCTGGAGGTATGGAGCTCTGGAGGTATGGAGCTCTGGAGGTATGGAGCTATGGAGCCCTGGAGCTCTGGAGGTATGGAGCTATGGTGCTATGGAGCTCTGAAGCCATGGAGCTCTGGTGCTATGGAGCTATGGAGCTCTGGTGCTATGGAGCTATGGAGGTATGGAGCCACCAGCCAGCACCCTCCGTGGCTGGATCAATGGAAGTGTTTTAGGTACCAGGCAGCCAAAGGGCCGAGGCCTCACGCTCGACCACGCCGGCGCAGAGTTCCAGCCGCTCGGATAAGCTCTGTCACTCACCCGCCGCGCAGCCACCGGTAACGGGGAAATGTCGCCGCCTTGTGGACACGCCGTTGTAAATGAATGGGCTTTCGCACTTAGTGCAATTTTCGCCAACTCTCTGACTGGAGCTATGGAAGTATGGAGCTATGGAGCCACCAGCCACCCAGGCTGGAGCTATGGAGCTCTGGAGGTATGGAGCTCTGGTGCTATGGAAGTATGGAGCTATGGAGCTATGGAAGTATGGAGCTATGGAGCTATGGAGCTCTGGAAGTATGGAGCTATGGAGCTCTGGAGGTATGGAGCTATGGAGCCCTGGAGCCCTGGAGCTATGGAGCCCTGGAGCTATGGAGCTATGGAGCCCTGGAGCTATGGAGCTATGGAGCCCTGGAGCTATGGAGCTATGGAGCTCTGGTGCTATGGAGCTATGGAGCTCTGGTGCTATGGAGCTATGGAGCTCTGGTGCTATGGAGCTATGGAGCTCTGGTGCTATGGAGCTATGGAGCTCTGGAAGTATGGAGCTATGGAGCTCTGGAGGTATGGAGCTATGGAGCTCTGGAGGTATGGAGCTATGGAGCCCTGGAGCTATGGAGCCCTGGAGCTATGGAAGTATGGAGCTCTGGTGCTATGGAGCTATGGAGCTATGGTGCTATGGAGCTATGGAGCTCTGGAGCTATGGAGCTCTGGAGGTATGGAGCTATGGAGCTCTGGAGGTATGGAGCTATGGAGCTATGGAAGTATGGAGCTCTGGTGCTATGGAGCTATGGAGCTCTGGTGCTATGGAGCTATGGAGCTCTGGTGCTATGGAGCTATGGAGCTATGGAGCTCTGGAAGTATGGAGCTCTGGTGCTATGGAGCTATGGAGCTCTGGTGCTATGGAGCTATGGAGCTCTGGTGCTATGGAGCTATGGAGCTCTGGTGCTATGGAGCTATGGTGCTATGGAGCTCTGGTGCTATGGAGCTATGGAGCTCTGGTGCTATGGAGCTATGGAGCTCTGGAGGTATGGAGCTCTGGAGGTATGGAGCTCTGGAGGTATGGAGCTTTGGAGCCCTGGAGCTCTGGAGGTATGGAGCTATGGTGCTATGGAGCTCTGAAGCCATGGAGCTCTGGTGCTATGGAGCTATGGAGCTCTGGTGCTATGGAGCTATGGAGGTATGGAGCTATGGAGCCCTGGAGCTCTGGAGGTATGGAGCTATGGTGCTATGGAGCTCTGAAGCCATGGAGCTCTGGTGCTATGGAGCTCTGGAGCTCTGGAGGTATGGAGCTCTGGAGGTATGGAGCTATGGAGCCCTGGAGCTCTGGAGGTATGGAGCTATGGTGCTATGGAGCTCTGAAGCCATGGAGCTCTGGTGCTATGGAGCTCTGGAGCTCTGGAGGTATGGAGCTCTGGAGGTATGGAGCTCTGGAGGTATGGAACTATGGAGCCCTGGAGCTCTGGAGGTATGGAGCTATGGTGCTATGGAGCTCTGAAGCCATGGAGCTCTGGTGCTATGGAGCTCTGGAGGTATGGAGCTCTGGAGGTATGGAGCTCTGGAGGTATGGAGCTATGGAGCCCTGGAGCTCTGGAGGTATGGAGCTATGGTGCTATGGAGCTCTGAAGCCATGGAGCTCTGGTGCTATGGAGCTATGGAGCTCTGGTGCTATGGAGCTATGGAGGTATGGAGCCACCAGCCAGCACCCTCCGTGGCTGGATCAATGGAAGTGTTTTAGGTACCAGGCAGCCAAAGGGCCGAGGCCTCACGCTCGACCACGCCGGCGCAGAGTTCCAGCCGCTCGGATAAGCTCTGTCACTCACCCGCCGCGCAGCCACCGGTAACGGGGAAATGTCGCCGCCTTGTGGACACGCCGTTGTAAATGAATGGGCTTTCGCACTTAGTGCAATTTTCGCCAACTCTCTGACTTAGAGCTATGGAAGTACGGAGCTATGGAGCCACCAGCCACCCAGGCTGGAGCTCTGGAGCTCTGGAGGTATGGAGCTCTGGTGCTATGGAAGTATGGAGCTCTGGTGCTATGGAAGTATGGAGCTATGGAGGTATGGAAGTATGGAGCTATGGAAGTATGGAGCTATGGAGCTCTGGAAGTATGGAGCTATGGAGCTCTGGAGGTATGGAGCCCTGGAGCTATGGAGCCCTGGAGCTATGGAAGTATGGAGCTCTGGTGCTATGGAGCTATGGAGCTCTGGTGCTATGGAGCTATGGAGCTATGGAGCTCTGGAGCTATGGAGCTCTGGAGGTATGGAGCTATGGAGCTATGGAGCTCTGGAGGTATGGAGCTATGGAGCTATGGAAGTATGGAGCTCTGGTGCTATGGAGCTATGGAGCTCTGGTGCTATGGAGCTATGGAGCTCTGGTGCTATGGAGCTATGGAGCTATGGAGCTCTGGAAGTATGGAGCTCTGGTGCTATGGAGCTATGGAGCTCTGGTGCTATGGAGCTATGGAGCTCTGGTGCTATGGAGCTCTGGTGCTATGGAGCTCTGGTGCTATGGAGCTATGGAGCTCTGGTGCTATGGAGCTCTGGAGGTATGGAGCTCTGGAGGTATGGAGCTCTGGAGGTATGGAGCTATGGAGCCCTGGAGCTCTGGAGGTATGGAGCTATGGTGCTATGGAGCTCTGAAGCCATGGAGCTCTGGTGCTATGGAGCTATGGAGCTCTGGTGCTATGGAGCTATGGAGCTATGGAGCTCTGGAAGTATGGAGCTCTGGTGCTATGGAGCTATGGAGCTCTGGTGCTATGGAGCTATGGAGCTCTGGTGCTATGGAGCTATGGAGCTCTGGTGCTATGGAGCTCTGGTGCTATGGAGCTCTGGTGCTATGGAGCTATAAAGCTCTGGTGCTATGGAGCTATGGAGCTCTGGAGGTATGGAGCTCTGGAGGTATGGAGCTCTGGAGGTATGGAGCTATGGAGCCCTGGAGCTCTGGAGGTATGGAGCTATGGTGCTATGGAGCTCTGAAGCCATGGAGCTCTGGTGCTATGGAGCTCTGGAGCTCTGGAGGTATGGAGCTCTGGAGGTATGGAGCTATGGAGCCCTGGAGCTCTGGAGGTATGGAGCTATGGTGCTATGGAGCTCTGAAGCCATGGAGCTCTGGTGCTATGGAGCTCTGGAGCTCTGGAGGTATGGAGCTCTGGAGGTATGGAGCTCTGGAGGTATGGAGCTATGGAGCCCTGGAGCTCTGGAGGTATGGAGCTATGGTGCTATGGAGCTCTGAAGCCATGGAGCTCTGGTGCTATGGAGCTCTGGAGGTATGGAGCTCTGGAGGTATGGAGCTCTGGAGGTATGGAGCTATGGAGCCCTGGAGCTCTGGAGGTATGGAGCTATGGTGCTATGGAGCTCTGAAGCCATGGAGCTCTGGTGCTATGGAGCTATGGAGCTCTGGTGCTATGGAGCTATGGAGGTATGGAGCCACCAGCCAGCACCCTCCGTGGCTGGATCCATGGAAGTGTTTTAGGTACCAGGCAGCCAAAGGGCCGAGGCCTCACGCTCGACCACGCCGGCGCAGAGTTCCAGCCGCTCGGATAAGCTCTGTCACTCACCCGCCGCGCAGCCACCGGTAACGGGGAAATGTCGCCGCCTTGTGGACACGCCGTTGTAAATGAATGGGCTTTCGCACTTAGTGCAATTTTCGCCAACTCTCTGACTGGAGCTATGGAAGTATGGAGCTATGGAGCCACCAGCCACCCAGGCTGGAGCTATGGAGCTCTGGAGGTATGGAGCTCTGGTGCTATGGAAGTATGGAGCTATGGAGCTATGGAAGTATGGAGCTATGGAGCTATGGAGCTCTGGAAGTATGGAGCTATGGAGCTCTGGAGGTATGGAGCTATGGAGCCCTGGAGCCCTGGAGCTATGGAGCCCTGGAGCTATGGAGCTATGGAGCCCTGGAGCTATGGAGCTATGGAGCCCTGGAGCTATGGAGCTATGGAGCTCTGGTGCTATGGAGCTATGGAGCTCTGGTGCTATGGAGCTATGGAGCTCTGGTGCTATGGAGCTATGGAGCTCTGGTGCTATGGAGCTATGGAGCTCTGGAAGTATGGAGCTATGGAGCTCTGGAGGTATGGAGCTATGGAGCTCTGGAGGTATGGAGCTATGGAGCCCTGGAGCTATGGAGCCCTGGAGCTATGGAAGTATGGAGCTCTGGTGCTATGGAGCTATGGAGCTCTGGTGCTATGGAGCTATGGAGCTCTGGAGGTATGGAGCTATGGAGCTCTGGAGGTATGGAGCTATGGAGCTATGGAAGTATGGAGCTCTGGTGCTATGGAGCTATGGAGCTCTGGTGCTATGGAGCTATGGAGCTCTGGTGCTATGGAGCTATGGAGCTATGGAGCTCTGGAAGTATGGAGCTCTGGTGCTATGGAGCTATGGAGCTCTGGTGGTATGGAGCTATGGAGCTCTGGTGCTATGGAGCTATGGAGCTCTGGTGCTATGGAGCTATGGTGCTATGGAGCTCTGGTGCTATGGAGCTATGGAGCTCTGGTGCTATGGAGCTATGGAGCTCTGGAGGTATGGAGCTCTGGAGGTATGGAGCTCTGGAGGTATGGAGCTTTGGAGCCCTGGAGCTCTGGAGGTATGGAGCTATGGTGCTATGGAGCTCTGAAGCCATGGAGCTCTGGTGCTATGGAGCTATGGAGCTCTGGTGCTATGGAGCTATGGAGGTATGGAGCCACCAGCCAGCACCCTCCGTGGCTGGATCAATGGAAGTGTTTTAGGTACCAGGCAGCCAAAGGGCCGAGGCCTCACGCTCGACCACGCCGGCGCAGAGTTCCAGCCGCTCGGATAAGCTCTGTCACTCACCCGCCGCGCAGCCACCGGTAACGGGGAAATGTCGCCGCCTTGTGGACACGCCGTTGTAAATGAATGGGTTTTCGCACTTAGTGCAATTTTCGCCAACTCTCTGACTTAGAGCTATGGAAGTATGGAGCTATGGAGCCACCAGCCACCCAGGCTGGAGCTCTGGAGCTCTGGAGGTATGGAGCTCTGGTGCTATGGAAGTATGGAGCTCTGGTGCTATGGAAGTATGGAGCTATGGAGGTATGGAAGTATGGAGCTATGGAAGTATGGAGCTATGGAGCTCTGGAAGTATGGAGCTATGGAGCTCTGGAGGTATGGAGCCCTGGAGCTATGGAGCACTGGAGCTATGGAAGTATGGAGCTCTGGTGCTATGGAGCTATGGAGCTCTGGTGCTATGGAGCTATGGAGCTATGGAGCTCTGGAGCTATGGAGCTCTGGAGGTATGGAGCTATGGAGCTATGGAGCTCTGGAGGTATGGAGCTATGGAAGTATGGAGCTCTGGTGCTATGGAGCTATGGAGCTCTGGTGCTATGGAGCTATGGAGCTCTGGTGCTATGGAGCTATGGAGCTATGGAGCTCTGGAAGTATGGAGCTCTGGTGCTATGGAGCTATGGAGCTCTGGTGCTATGGAGCTATGGAGCTCTGGTGCTATGGAGCTCTGGTGCTATGGAGCTCTGGTGCTATGGAGCTATGGAGCTCTGGTGCTATGGAGCTATGGAGCTCTGGAGGTATGGAGCTCTGGAGGTATGGAGCTATGGAGCCCTGGAGCTCTGGAGGTATGGAGCTATGGTGCTATGGAGCTCTGAAGCCATGGAGCTCTGGTGCTATGGAGCTCTGGAGCTCTGGAGGTATGGAGCTCTGGAGGTATGGAGCTATGGAGCCCTGGAGCTCTGGAGGTATGGAGCTATGGAGCTCTGAAGCCATGGAGCTCTGGTGCTATGGAGCTCTGGAGCTCTGGAGGTATGGAGCTCTGGAGGTATGGAGCTCTGGAGGTATGGAGCTATGGAGCCCTGGAGCTCTGGAGGTATGGAGCTATTGTGCTATGGAGCTCTGAAGCCATGGAGCTCTGGTGCTATGGAGTTCTGGAGGTATGGAGCTCTGGAGGTATGGAGCTCTGGAGGTATGGAGCTATGGAGCCCTGGAGCTCTGGAGGTATGGAGCTATTGTGCTATGGAGCTCTGAAGCCATGGAGCTCTGGTGCTATGGAGCTCTGGAGGTATGGAGCTCTGGAGGTATGGAGCTCTGGAGGTATGGAGCTATGGAGCCCTGGAGCTCTGGAGGTATGGAGCTATGGTGCTATGGAGCTCTGAAGCCATGGAGCTCTGGTGCTATGGAGCTCTGGAGGTATGGAGCTCTGGAGGTATGGAGCTCTGGAGGTATGGAGCTATGGAGCCCTGGAGCTCTGGAGGTATGGAGCTATGGTGCTATGGAGCTCTGAAGCCATGGAGCTCTGGTGCTATGGAGCTATGGAGCTCTGGTGCTATGGAGCTATGGAGGTATGGAGCCACCAGCCAGCACCCTCCGTGGCTGGATCAATGGAAGTGTTTTAGGTACCAGGCAGCCAAAGGGCCGAGGCCTCACGCTCGACCACGCCGGCGCAGAGTTCCAGCCGCTCGGATAAGCTCTGTCACTCACCCGCCGCGCAGCCACCGGTAACGGGGAAATGTCGCCGCCTGGCGGACACGCCGTTGTAAATGAATGGGCTTTCGCACTTAGTGCAATTTTCGCCAACTCTCTGACTTAGAGCTATGGAAGTATGGAGCTATGGAGCCACCAGCCACCCAGGCTGGAGCTATGGAGCTCTGGAGGTATGGAGCTCAGGTGCTATGGAAGTATGGAGCTATGGAGCTATGGAAGTATGGAGCTATGGAGCTATGGAGCTCTGGAAGTATGGAGCTATGGAGCTCTGGAGGTATGGAGCTATGGAGCCCTGGAGCTATGGAGCTCTGGTGCTATGGAGGTATGGAGCTCTGGAGGTATGGAGCTCTGGAGGTATGGAGCTATGGAGCTATGGAGCCCTGGAGCTATGGAGCTATGGAGCCCTGGAGCTATGGAGCTATGGAGCCCTGGAGCTATGGAGCTATGGAGCTCTGGTGCTATGGAGCTATGGAGCTCTGGTGCTATGGAGCTATGGAGCTCTGGTGCTATGGAGCTATGGAGCTCTGGTGCTATGGAGCTATGGAGCTCTGGAAGTATGGAGCTATGGAGCTCTGGAGGTATGGAGCTATGGAGCCCTGGAGCTATGGAGCCCTGGAGCTATGGAAGTATGGAGCTCTGGTGCTATGGAGCTATGGAGCTCTGGTGCTATGGAGCTATGGAGCTCTGGAGCTATGGAGCTCTGGAGGTATGGAGCTATGGAGCTATGGAGCTCTGGAGGTATGGAGCTATGGAGCTCCATACCTCCAGAGCTCCATACCTCCAGAGCTCCATAGCACCAGAGCTCCATGGCTTCAGAGCTCCATAGCACCATAGCTCCATAACTCCAGAGCTCCAGGGCTCCATAGCTCCATACCTCCAGAGCTCCATACCTCCAGAGCTCCATACCTCCAGAGCTCCAGAGCTCCATAGCACCAGAGCTCCATGGCTTCAGAGCTCCATAGCTCTGTTTAGTTTCGTTCTTGCCAGCACTTTTACAAATTTGTAAATAGGAGCTCCATAGAAATTTGCACCAGAGCTCCATAGCTCCATAGCACCAGAGCTATGGAGCTCTGGTGCTATGGAGCTATGGAGCTCTGGTGCTATGGAGCTATGGAGCTATGGAGCTCTGGAAGTATGGAGCTCTGGTGCTATGGAGCTATGGAGCTCTGGTGCTATGGAGCTATGGAGCTCTGGTGCTATGGAGCTATGGAGCTCTGGTGCTATGGAGCTCTGGTGCTATGGAGCTCTGGTGCTATGGAGCTATGGAGCTCTGGTGCTATGGAGCTATGGAGCTCTGGAGGTATGGAGCTCTGGAGGTATGGAGCTCTGGAGGTATGGAGCTTTGGAGCCCTGGAGCTCTGGAGGTATGGAGCTATGGTGCTATGGAGCTCTGAAGCCATGGAGCTCTGGTGCTATGGAGCTCTGGAGCTCTGGAGGTATGGAGCTCTGGAGGTATGGAGCTATGGAGCCCTGGAGCTCTGGAGGTATGGAGCTATGGTGCTATGGAGCTCTGAAGCCATGGAGCTCTGGTGCTATGGAGCTCTGGAGCTCTGGAGGTATGGAGCTCTGGAGGTATGGAGCTATGGAGCCCTGGAGCTCTGGAGGTATGGAGCTATGGTGCTATGGAGCTCTGAAGCCATGGAGCTCTGGTGCTATGGAGCTCTGGAGCTCTGGAGGTATGGAGCTCTGGAGGTATGGAGCTCTGGAGGTATGGAGCTATGGAGCCCTGGAGCTCTGGAGGTATGGAGCTATGGTGCTATGGAGCTCTGAAGCCATGGAGCTCTGGTGCTATGGAGCTCTGGAGGTATGGAGCTCTGGAGGTATGGAGCTCTGGAGGTATGGAGCTATGGAGCCCTGGAGCTCTGGAGGTATGGAGCTATGGTGCTATGGAGCTCTGAAGCCATGGAGCTCTGGTGCTATGGAGCTATGGAGCTCTGGTGCTATGGAGCTATGGAGGTATGGAGCCACCAGCCAGCACCCTCCGTGGCTGGATCAATGGAAGTGTTTTAGGTACCAGGCAGCCAAAGGGCCGAGGCCTCACGCTCGACCACGCCGGCGCAGAGTTCCAGCCGCTCGGATAAGCTCTGTCACTCACCCGCCGCGCAGCCACCGGTAACGGGGAAATGTCGCCGCCTTGTGGACACGCCGTTGTAAATGAATGGGCTTTCGCACTTAGTGCAATTTTCGCCAACTCTCTGACTTAGAGCTATGGAAGTATGGAGCTATGGAGCCACCAGCCACCCAGGCTGGAGCTCTGGAGCTCTGGAGGTATGGAGCTCTGGTGCTATGGAAGTATGGAGCTCTGGTGCTATGGAAGTATGGAGCTATGGAGGTATGGAAGTATGGAGCTATGGAAGTATGGAGCTATGGAGCTCTGGAAGTATGGAGCTATGGAGCTCTGGAGGTATGGAGCCCTGGAGCTATGGAGCCCTGGAGCTATGGAAGTATGGAGCTCTGGTGCTATGGAGCTATGGAGCTCTGGTGCTATGGAGCTATGGAGCTATGGAGCTCTGGAGCTATGGAGCTCTGGAGGTATGGAGCTATGGAGCTATGGAGCTCTGGAGGTATGGAGCTATGGAAGTATGGAGCTCTGGTGCTATGGAGCTATGGAGCTCTGGTGCTATGGAGCTATGGAGCTCTGGTGCTATGGAGCTATGGAGCTATGGAGCTCTGGAAGTATGGAGCTCTGGTGCTATGGAGCTATGGAGCTCTGGTGCTATGGAGCTATGGAGCTCTGGTGCTATGGAGCTCTGGTGCTATGGAGCTCTGGTGCTATGGAGCTATGGAGCTCTGGTGCTATGGAGCTATGGAGCTCTGGAGGTATGGAGCTCTGGAGGTATGGAGCTCTGGAGGTATGGAGCTATGGAGCCCTGGAGCTCTGGAGGTATGGAGCTATGGTGCTATGGAGCTCTGAAGCCATGGAGCTCTGGTGCTATGGAGCTCTGGAGCTCTGGAGGTATGGAGCTCTGGAGGTATGGAGCTATGGAGCCCTGGAGCTCTGGAGGTATGGAGCTATGGAGCTCTGAAGCCATGGAGCTCTGGTGCTATGGAGCTCTGGAGCTCTGGAGGTATGGAGCTCTGGAGGTATGGAGCTCTGGAGGTATGGAGCTATGGAGCCCTGGAGCTCTGGAGGTATGGAGCTATGGTGCTATGGAGCTCTGAAGCCATGGAGCTCTGGTGCTATGGAGCTCTGGAGGTATGGAGCTCTGGAGGTATGGAGCTCTGGAGGTATGGAGCTATGGAGCCCTGGAGCTCTGGAGGTATGGAGCTATGGTGCTATGGAGCTCTGAAGCCATGGAGCTCTGGTGCTATGGAGCTCTGGAGGTATGGAGCTCTGGAGGTATGGAGCTCTGGAGGTATGGAGCTATGGAGCCCTGGAGCTCTGGAGGTATGGAGCTATGGTGCTATGGAGCTCTGAAGCCATGGAGCTCTGGTGCTATGGAGCTATGGAGCTCTGGTGCTATGGAGCTATGGAGGTATGGAGCCACCAGCCAGCACCCTCCGTGGCTGGATCAATGGAAGTGTTTTAGGTACCAGGCAGCCAAAGGGCCGAGGCCTCACGCTCGACCACGCCGGCGCAGAGTTCCAGCCGCTCGGATAAGCTCTGTCACTCACCCGCCGCGCAGCCACCGGTAACGGGGAAATGTCGCCGCCTGGCGGACACGCCGTTGTAAATGAATGGGCTTTCGCACTTAGTGCAATTTTCGCCAACTCTCTGACTTAGAGCTATGGAAGTATGGAGCTATGGAGCCACCAGCCACCCAGGCTGGAGCTATGGAGCTCTGGAGGTATGGAGCTCAGGTGCTATGGAAGTATGGAGCTATGGAGCTATGGAAGTATGGAGCTATGGAGCTATGGAGCTCTGGAAGTATGGAGCTATGGAGCTCTGGAGGTATGGAGCTATGGAGCCCTGGAGCCCTGGAGCTATGGAGCTCTGGTGCTATGGAGGTATGGAGCTCTGGAGGTATGGAGCTCTGGAGGTATGGAGCTCTGGAGCTATGGAGCCCTGGAGCTATGGAGCTATGGAGCCCTGGAGCTATGGAGCTATGGAGCCCTGGAGCTATGGAGCTATGGAGCTCTGGTGCTATGGAGCTATGGAGCTCTGGTGCTATGGAGCTATGGAGCTCTGGTGCTATGGAGCTATGGAGCTCTGGTGCTATGGAGCTATGGAGCTCTGGAAGTATGGAGCTATGGAGCTCTGGAGGTATGGAGCTATGGAGCCCTGGAGCTATGGAGCCCTGGAGCTATGGAAGTATGGAGCTCTGGTGCTATGGAGCTATGGAGCTCTGGTGCTATGGAGCTATGGAGCTCTGGAGCTATGGAGCTCTGGAGGTATGGAGCTATGGAGCTATGGAGCTCTGGAGGTATGGAGCTATGGAGCTATGGAAGTATGGAGCTCTGGTGCTATGGAGCTATGGAGCTCTGGTGCTATGGAGCTATGGAGCTCTGGTGCTATGGAGCTATGGAGGTATGGAGCCACCAGCCAGCACCCTCCGTGGCTGGATCAATGGAAGTGTTTTAGGTACCAGGCAGCCAAAGGGCCGAGGCCTCACGCTCGACCACGCCGGCGCAGAGTTCCAGCCGCTCGGATAAGCTCTGTCACTCACCCGCCGCGCAGCCACCGGTAACGGGGAAATGTCGCCGCCTTGTGGACACGCCGTTGTAAATGAATGGGCTTTCGCACTTAGTGCAATTTTCGCCAACTCTCTGACTTAGAGCTATGGAAGTATGGAGCTATGGAGCCACCAGCCACCCAGGCTGGAGCTCTGGAGCTCTGGAGGTATGGAGCTCTGGTGCTATGGAAGTATGGAGCTCTGGTGCTATGGAAGTATGGAGCTATGGAGGTATGGAAGTATGGAGCTATGGAAGTATGGAGCTATGGAGCTCTGGAAGTATGGAGCTATGGAGCTCTGGAGGTATGGAGCCCTGGAGCTATGGAGCCCTGGAGCTATGGAAGTATGGAGCTCTGGTGCTATGGAGCTATGGAGCTCTGGTGCTATGGAGCTATGGAGCTATGGAGCTCTGGAGCTATGGAGCTCTGGAGGTATGGAGCTATGGAGCTATGGAGCTCTGGAGGTATGGAGCTATGGAAGTATGGAGCTCTGGTGCTATGGAGCTATGGAGCTCTGGTGCTATGGAGCTATGGAGCTCTGGTGCTATGGAGCTATGGAGCTATGGAGCTCTGGAAGTATGGAGCTCTGGTGCTATGGAGCTATGGAGCTCTGGTGCTATGGAGCTATGGAGCTCTGGTGCTATGGAGCTCTGGTGCTATGGAGCTCTGGTGCTATGGAGCTATGGAGCTCTGGTGCTATGGAGCTATGGAGCTCTGGAGGTATGGAGCTCTGGAGGTATGGAGCTCTGGAGGTATGGAGCTATGGAGCCCTGGAGCTCTGGAGGTATGGAGCTATGGTGCTATGGAGCTCTGAAGCCATGGAGCTCTGGTGCTATGGAGCTCTGGAGCTCTGGAGGTATGGAGCTCTGGAGGTATGGAGCTATGGAGCCCTGGAGCTCTGGAGGTATGGAGCTATGGAGCTCTGAAGCCATGGAGCTCTGGTGCTATGGAGCTCTGGAGCTCTGGAGGTATGGAGCTCTGGAGGTATGGAGCTCTGGAGGTATGGAGCTATGGAGCCCTGGAGCTCTGGAGGTATGGAGCTATGGTGCTATGGAGCTCTGAAGCCATGGAGCTCTGGTGCTATGGAGCTCTGGAGGTATGGAGCTCTGGAGGTATGGAGCTCTGGAGGTATGGAGCTATGGAGCCCTGGAGCTCTGGAGGTATGGAGCTATGGTGCTATGGAGCTCTGAAGCCATGGAGCTCTGGTGCTATGGAGCTCTGGAGGTATGGAGCTCTGGAGGTATGGAGCTCTGGAGGTATGGAGCTATGGAGCCCTGGAGCTCTGGAGGTATGGAGCTATGGTGCTATGGAGCTCTGAAGCCATGGAGCTCTGGTGCTATGGAGCTATGGAGCTCTGGTGCTATGGAGGTATGGAGCTCTGGAGGTATGGAGCTATGGAGCCCTGGAGCTCTGGAGGTATGGAGCTATGGTGCTATGGAGCTCTGAAGCCATGGAGCTCTGGTGCTATGGAGCTATGGAGCTCTGGTGCTATGGAGCTATGGAGGTATGGAGCCACCAGCCAGCACCCTCCGTGGCTGGATCAATGGAAGTGTTTTAGGTACCAGGCAGCCAAAGGGCCGAGGCCTCACGCTCGACCACGCCGGCGCAGAGTTCCAGCCGCTCGGATAAGCTCTGTCACTCACCCGCCGCGCAGCCACCGGTAACGGGGAAATGTCGCCGCCTTGTGGACACGCCGTTGTAAATGAATGGGCTTTCGCACTTAGTGCAATTTTCGCCAACTCTCTGACTGGAGCTATGGAAGTATGGAGCTATGGAGCCACCAGCCACCCAGGCTGGAGCTATGGAGCTCTGGAGGTATGGAGCTCTGGTGCTATGGAAGTATGGAGCTATGGAGCTATGGAAGTATGGAGCTATGGAGCTATGGAGCTCTGGAAGTATGGAGCTATGGAGCTCTGGAGGTATGGAGCTATGGAGCCCTGGAGCCCTGGAGCTATGGAGCCCTGGAGCTATGGAGCTATGGAGCCCTGGAGCTATGGAGCTATGGAGCCCTGGAGCTATGGAGCTATGGAGCTCTGGTGCTATGGAGCTATGGAGCTCTGGTGCTATGGAGCTATGGAGCTCTGGTGCTATGGAGCTATGGAGCTCTGGTGCTATGGAGCTATGGAGCTCTGGAAGTATGGAGCTATGGAGCTCTGGAGGTATGGAGCTATGGAGCTCTGGAGGTATGGAGCTATGGAGCCCTGGAGCTATGGAGCCCTGGAGCTATGGAAGTATGGAGCTCTGGTGCTATGGAGCTATGGAGCTCTGGTGCTATGGAGCTATGGAGCTCTGGAGCTATGGAGCTCTGGAGGTATGGAGCTATGGAGCTCTGGAGGTATGGAGCTATGGAGCTATGGAAGTATGGAGCTCTGGTGCTATGGAGCTATGGAGCTCTGGTGCTATGGAGCTATGGAGCTCTGGTGCTATGGAGCTATGGAGCTATGGAGCTCTGGAAGTATGGAGCTCTGGTGCTATGGAGCTATGGAGCTCTGGTGCTATGGAGCTATGGAGCTCTGGTGCTATGGAGCTATGGAGCTCTGGTGCTATGGAGCTATGGTGCTATGGAGCTATGGTGCTATGGAGCTATGGAGCTCTGGTGCTATGGAGCTATGGAGCTCTGGAGGTATGGAGCTCTGGAGGTATGGAGCTCTGGAGGTATGGAGCTTTGGAGCCCTGGAGCTCTGGAGGTATGGAGCTATGGTGCTATGGAGCTCTGAAGCCATGGAGCTCTGGTGCTATGGAGCTATGGAGCTCTGGTGCTATGGAGCTATGGAGGTATGGAGCCACCAGCCAGCACCCTCCGTGGCTGGATCAATGGAAGTGTTTTAGGTACCAGGCAGCCAAAGGGCCGAGGCCTCACGCTCGACCACGCCGGCGCAGAGTTCCAGCCGCTCGGATAAGCTCTGTCACTCACCCGCCGCGCAGCCACCGGTAACGGGGAAATGTCGCCGCCTTGTGGACACGCCGTTGTAAATGAATGGGCTTTCGCACTTAGTGCAATTTTCGCCAACTCTCTGACTTAGAGCTATGGAAGTATGGAGCTATGGAGCCACCAGCCACCCAGGCTGGAGCTCTGGAGCTCTGGAGGTATGGAGCTCTGGTGCTATGGAAGTATGGAGCTCTGGTGCTATGGAAGTATGGAGCTATGGAGGTATGGAAGTATGGAGCTATGGAAGTATGGAGCTATGGAGCTCTGGAAGTATGGAGCTATGGAGCTCTGGAGGTATGGAGCCCTGGAGCTATGGAGCCCTGGAGCTATGGAAGTATGGAGCTCTGGTGCTATGGAGCTATGGAGCTCTGGTGCTATGGAGCTATGGAGCTATGGAGCTCTGGAGCTATGGAGCTCTGGAGGTATGGAGCTATGGAGCTATGGAGCTCTGGAGGTATGGAGCTATGGAAGTATGGAGCTCTGGTGCTATGGAGCTATGGAGCTCTGGTGCTATGGAGCTATGGAGCTCTGGTGCTATGGAGCTATGGAGCTATGGAGCTCTGGAAGTATGGAGCTCTGGTGCTATGGAGCTATGGAGCTCTGGTGCTATGGAGCTATGGAGCTCTGGTGCTATGGAGCTCTGGTGCTATGGAGCTCTGGTGCTATGGAGCTATGGAGCTCTGGTGCTATGGAGCTATGGAGCTCTGGAGGTATGGAGCTCTGGAGGTATGGAGCTCTGGAGGTATGGAGCTATGGAGCCCTGGAGCTCTGGAGGTATGGAGCTATGGTGCTATGGAGCTCTGAAGCCATGGAGCTCTGGTGCTATGGAGCTCTGGAGCTCTGGAGGTATGGAGCTCTGGAGGTATGGAGCTATGGAGCCCTGGAGCTCTGGAGGTATGGAGCTATGGAGCTCTGAAGCCATGGAGCTCTGGTGCTATGGAGCTCTGGAGCTCTGGAGGTATGGAGCTCTGGAGGTATGGAGCTCTGGAGGTATGGAGCTATGGAGCCCTGGAGCTCTGGAGGTATGGAGCTATGGTGCTATGGAGCTCTGAAGCCATGGAGCTCTGGTGCTATGGAGCTCTGGAGGTATGGAGCTCTGGAGGTATGGAGCTCTGGAGGTATGGAGCTATGGAGCCCTGGAGCTCTGGAGGTATGGAGCTATGGTGCTATGGAGCTCTGAAGCCATGGAGCTCTGGTGCTATGGAGCTCTGGAGGTATGGAGCTCTGGAGGTATGGAGCTCTGGAGGTATGGAGCTATGGAGCCCTGGAGCTCTGGAGGTATGGAGCTATGGTGCTATGGAGCTCTGAAGCCATGGAGCTCTGGTGCTATGGAGCTATGGAGCTCTGGTGCTATGGAGCTATGGAGGTATGGAGCCACCAGCCAGCACCCTCCGTGGCTGGATCAATGGAAGTGTTTTAGGTACCAGGCAGCCAAAGGGCCGAGGCCTCACGCTCGACCACGCCGGCGCAGAGTTCCAGCCGCTCGGATAAGCTCTGTCACTCACCCGCCGCGCAGCCACCGGTAACGGGGAAATGTCGCCGCCTGGCGGACACGCCGTTGTAAATGAATGGGCTTTCGCACTTAGTGCAATTTTCGCCAACTCTCTGACTTAGAGCTATGGAAGTATGGAGCTATGGAGCCACCAGCCACCCAGGCTGGAGCTATGGAGCTCTGGAGGTATGGAGCTCAGGTGCTATGGAAGTATGGAGCTATGGAGCTATGGAAGTATGGAGCTATGGAGCTATGGAGCTCTGGAAGTATGGAGCTATGGAGCTCTGGAGGTATGGAGCTATGGAGCCCTGGAGCCCTGGAGCTATGGAGCTCTGGTGCTATGGAGGTATGGAGCTCTGGAGGTATGGAGCTCTGGAGGTATGGAGCTATGGAGCTATGGAGCCCTGGAGCTATGGAGCTATGGAGCCCTGGAGCTATGGAGCTATGGAGCCCTGGAGCTATGGAGCTATGGAGCTCTGGTGCTATGGAGCTATGGAGCTCTGGTGCTATGGAGCTATGGAGCTCTGGTGCTATGGAGCTATGGAGCTCTGGTGCTATGGAGCTATGGAGCTCTGGAAGTATGGAGCTATGGAGCTCTGGAGGTATGGAGCTATGGAGCCCTGGAGCTATGGAGCCCTGGAGCTATGGAAGTATGGAGCTCTGGTGCTATGGAGCTATGGAGCTCTGGTGCTATGGAGCTATGGAGCTCTGGAGCTATGGAGCTCTGGAGGTATGGAGCTATGGAGCTATGGAGCTCTGGAGGTATGGAGCTATGGAGCTATGGAAGTATGGAGCTCTGGTGCTATGGAGCTATGGAGCTCTGGTGCTATGGAGCTATGGAGCTCTGGTGCTATGGAGCTATGGAGCTATGGAGCTCTGGAAGTATGGAGCTCTGGTGCTATGGAGCTATGGAGCTCTGGTGCTATGGAGCTATGGAGCTCTGGTGCTATGGAGCTATGGAGCTCTGGTGCTATGGAGCTCTGGTGCTATGGAGCTCTGGTGCTATGGAGCTATGGAGCTCTGGTGCTATGGAGCTATGGAGCTCTGGAGGTATGGAGCTCTGGAGGTATGGAGCTCTGGAGGTATGGAGCTTTGGAGCCCTGGAGCTCTGGAGGTATGGAGCTATGGTGCTATGGAGCTCTGAAGCCATGGAGCTCTGGTGCTATGGAGCTCTGGAGCTCTGGAGGTATGGAGCTCTGGAGGTATGGAGCTATGGAGCCCTGGAGCTCTGGAGGTATGGAGCTATGGTGCTATGGAGCTCTGAAGCCATGGAGCTCTGGTGCTATGGAGCTCTGGAGCTCTGGAGGTATGGAGCTCTGGAGGTATGGAGCTATGGAGCCCTGGAGCTCTGGAGGTATGGAGCTATGGTGCTATGGAGCTCTGAAGCCATGGAGCTCTGGTGCTATGGAGCTCTGGAGCTCTGGAGGTATGGAGCTCTGGAGGTATGGAGCTCTGGAGGTATGGAGCTATGGAGCCCTGGAGCTCTGGAGGTATGGAGCTATGGTGCTATGGAGCTCTGAAGCCATGGAGCTCTGGTGCTATGGAGCTCTGGAGGTATGGAGCTCTGGAGGTATGGAGCTCTGGAGGTATGGAGCTATGGAGCCCTGGAGCTCTGGAGGTATGGAGCTATGGTGCTATGGAGCTCTGAAGCCATGGAGCTCTGGTGCTATGGAGCTATGGAGCTCTGGTGCTATGGAGCTATGGAGGTATGGAGCCACCAGCCAGCACCCTCCGTGGCTGGATCAATGGAAGTGTTTTAGGTACCAGGCAGCCAAAGGGCCGAGGCCTCACGCTCGACCACGCCGGCGCAGAGTTCCAGCCGCTCGGATAAGCTCTGTCACTCACCCGCCGCGCAGCCACCGGTAACGGGGAAATGTCGCCGCCTTGTGGACACGCCGTTGTAAATGAATGGGCTTTCGCACTTAGTGCAATTTTCGCCAACTCTCTGACTTAGAGCTATGGAAGTATGGAGCTATGGAGCCACCAGCCACCCAGGCTGGAGCTCTGGAGCTCTGGAGGTATGGAGCTCTGGTGCTATGGAAGTATGGAGCTCTGGTGCTATGGAAGTATGGAGCTATGGAGGTATGGAAGTATGGAGCTATGGAAGTATGGAGCTATGGAGCTCTGGAAGTATGGAGCTATGGAGCTCTGGAGGTATGGAGCCCTGGAGCTATGGAGCCCTGGAGCTATGGAAGTATGGAGCTCTGGTGCTATGGAGCTATGGAGCTCTGGTGCTATGGAGCTATGGAGCTATGGAGCTCTGGAGCTATGGAGCTCTGGAGGTATGGAGCTATGGAGCTATGGAGCTCTGGAGGTATGGAGCTATGGAAGTATGGAGCTCTGGTGCTATGGAGCTATGGAGCTCTGGTGCTATGGAGCTATGGAGCTCTGGTGCTATGGAGCTATGGAGCTATGGAGCTCTGGAAGTATGGAGCTCTGGTGCTATGGAGCTATGGAGCTCTGGTGCTATGGAGCTATGGAGCTCTGGTGCTATGGAGCTCTGGTGCTATGGAGCTCTGGTGCTATGGAGCTATGGAGCTCTGGTGCTATGGAGCTATGGAGCTCTGGAGCTATGGAGCTCTGGAGGTATGGAGCTATGGAGCTCTGGTGCTATGGAGCTCTGGAGGTATGGAGCTCTGGAGGTATGGAGCTCTGGAGGTATGGAGCTATGGAGCCCTGGAGCTCTGGAGGTATGGAGCTATGGTGCTATGGAGCTCTGAAGCCATGGAGCTCTGGTGCTATGGAGCTATGGAGCTCTGGTGCTATGGAGCTATGGAGCTCTGGAAGTATGGAGCTCTGGTGCTATGGAGCTATGGAGCTCTGGTGCTATGGAGCTATGGAGCTCTGGTGCTATGGAGCTATGGAGCTCTGGTGCTATGGAGCTCTGGTGCTATGGAGCTCTGGTGCTATGGAGCTATGGAGCTCTGGTGCTATGGAGCTATGGAGCTCTGGAGGTATGGAGCTCTGGAGGTATGGAGCTCTGGAGGTATGGAGCTATGGAGCCCTGGAGCTCTGGAGGTATGGAGCTATGGTGCTATGGAGCTCTGAAGCCATGGAGCTCTGGTGCTATGGAGCTCTGGAGCTCTGGAGGTATGGAGCTCTGGAGGTATGGAGCTATGGAGCCCTGGAGCTCTGGAGGTATGGAGCTATGGTGCTATGGAGCTCTGAAGCCATGGAGCTCTGGTGCTATGGAGCTCTGGAGCTCTGGAGGTATGGAGCTCTGGAGGTATGGAGCTCTGGAGGTATGGAGCTATGGAGCCCTGGAGCTCTGGAGGTATGGAGCTATGGTGCTATGGAGCTCTGAAGCCATGGAGCTCTGGTGCTATGGAGCTCTGGAGGTATGGAGCTCTGGAGGTATGGAGCTCTGGAGGTATGGAGCTATGGAGCCCTGGAGCTCTGGAGGTATGGAGCTATGGTGCTATGGAGCTCTGAAGCCATGGAGCTCTGGTGCTATGGAGCTCTGGAGGTATGGAGCTCTGGAGGTATGGAGCTCTGGAGGTATGGAGCTATGGAGCCCTGGAGCTCTGGAGGTATGGAGCTATGGTGCTATGGAGCTCTGAAGCCATGGAGCTCTGGTGCTATGGAGCTATGGAGCTCTGGTGCTATGGAGCTATGGAGGTATGGAGCCACCAGCCAGCACCCTCCGTGGCTGGATCAATGGAAGTGTTTTAGGTACCAGGCAGCCAAAGGGCCGAGGCCTCACGCTCGACCACGCCGGCGCAGAGTTCCAGCCGCTCGGATAAGCTCTGTCACTCACCCGCCGCGCAGCCACCGGTAACGGGGAAATGTCGCCGCCTTGTGGACACGCCGTTGTAAATGAATGGGCTTTCGCACTTAGTGCAATTTTCGCCAACTCTCTGACTGGAGCTATGGAAGTATGGAGCTATGGAGCCACCAGCCACCCAGGCTGGAGCTATGGAGCTCTGGAGGTATGGAGCTCTGGTGCTATGGAAGTATGGAGCTATGGAGCTATGGAAGTATGGAGCTATGGAGCTATGGAGCTCTGGAAGTATGGAGCTATGGAGCTCTGGAGGTATGGAGCTATGGAGCCCTGGAGCCCTGGAGCTATGGAGCCCTGGAGCTATGGAGCTATGGAGCCCTGGAGCTATGGAGCTATGGAGCCCTGGAGCTATGGAGCTATGGAGCTCTGGTGCTATGGAGCTATGGAGCTCTGGTGCTATGGAGCTATGGAGCTCTGGTGCTATGGAGCTATGGAGCTCTGGTGCTATGGAGCTATGGAGCTCTGGAAGTATGGAGCTATGGAGCTCTGGAGGTATGGAGCTATGGAGCTCTGGAGGTATGGAGCTATGGAGCCCTGGAGCTATGGAGCCCTGGAGCTATGGAAGTATGGAGCTCTGGTGCTATGGAGCTATGGAGCTCTGGTGCTATGGAGCTATGGAGCTCTGGAGCTATGGAGCTCTGGAGGTATGGAGCTATGGAGCTCTGGAGGTATGGAGCTATGGAGCTATGGAAGTATGGAGCTCTGGTGCTATGGAGCTATGGAGCTCTGGTGCTATGGAGCTATGGAGCTCTGGTGCTATGGAGCTATGGAGCTATGGAGCTCTGGAAGTATGGAGCTCTGGTGCTATGGAGCTATGGAGCTCTGGTGCTATGGAGCTATGGAGCTCTGGTGCTATGGAGCTATGGAGCTCTGGTGCTATGGAGCTATGGTGCTATGGAGCTCTGGTGCTATGGAGCTATGGAGCTCTGGTGCTATGGAGCTATGGAGCTCTGGAGGTATGGAGCTCTGGAGGTATGGAGCTCTGGAGGTATGGAGCTTTGGAGCCCTGGAGCTCTGGAGGTATGGAGCTATGGTGCTATGGAGCTCTGAAGCCATGGAGCTCTGGTGCTATGGAGCTATGGAGCTCTGGTGCTATGGAGCTATGGAGGTATGGAGCCACCAGCCAGCACCCTCCGTGGCTGGATCAATGGAAGTGTTTTAGGTACCAGGCAGCCAAAGGGCCGAGGCCTCACGCTCGACCACGCCGGCGCAGAGTTCCAGCCGCTCGGATAAGCTCTGTCACTCACCCGCCGCGCAGCCACCGGTAACGGGGAAATGTCGCCGCCTTGTGGACACGCCGTTGTAAATGAATGGGCTTTCGCACTTAGTGCAATTTTCGCCAACTCTCTGACTTAGAGCTATGGAAGTATGGAGCTATGGAGCCACCAGCCACCCAGGCTGGAGCTCTGGAGCTCTGGAGGTATGGAGCTCTGGTGCTATGGAAGTATGGAGCTCTGGTGCTATGGAAGTATGGAGCTATGGAGGTATGGAAGTATGGAGCTATGGAAGTATGGAGCTATGGAGCTCTGGAAGTATGGAGCTATGGAGCTCTGGAGGTATGGAGCCCTGGAGCTATGGAGCCCTGGAGCTATGGAAGTATGGAGCTCTGGTGCTATGGAGCTATGGAGCTCTGGTGCTATGGAGCTATGGAGCTATGGAGCTCTGGAGCTATGGAGCTCTGGAGGTATGGAGCTATGGAGCTATGGAGCTCTGGAGGTATGGAGCTATGGAAGTATGGAGCTCTGGTGCTATGGAGCTATGGAGCTCTGGTGCTATGGAGCTATGGAGCTCTGGTGCTATGGAGCTATGGAGCTATGGAGCTCTGGAAGTATGGAGCTCTGGTGCTATGGAGCTATGGAGCTCTGGTGCTATGGAGCTATGGAGCTCTGGTGCTATGGAGCTCTGGTGCTATGGAGCTCTGGTGCTATGGAGCTATCGAGCTCTGGTGCTATGGAGCTATGGAGCTCTGGAGGTATGGAGCTCTGGAGGTATGGAGCTCTGGAGGTATGGAGCTATGGAGCCCTGGAGCTCTGGAGGTATGGAGCTATGGTGCTATGGAGCTCTGAAGCCATGGAGCTCTGGTGCTATGGAGCTCTGGAGCTCTGGAGGTATGGAGCTCTGGAGGTATGGAGCTATGGAGCCCTGGAGCTCTGGAGGTATGGAGCTATGGAGCTCTGAAGCCATGGAGCTCTGGTGCTATGGAGCTCTGGAGCTCTGGAGGTATGGAGCTCTGGAGGTATGGAGCTCTGGAGGTATGGAGCTATGGAGCCCTGGAGCTCTGGAGGTATGGAGCTATGGTGCTATGGAGCTCTGAAGCCATGGAGCTCTGGTGCTATGGAGCTCTGGAGGTATGGAGCTCTGGAGGTATGGAGCTCTGGAGGTATGGAGCTATGGAGCCCTGGAGCTCTGGAGGTATGGAGCTATGGTGCTATGGAGCTCTGAAGCCATGGAGCTCTGGTGCTATGGAGCTCTGGAGGTATGGAGCTCTGGAGGTATGGAGCTCTGGAGGTATGGAGCTATGGAGCCCTGGAGCTCTGGAGGTATGGAGCTATGGTGCTATGGAGCTCTGAAGCCATGGAGCTCTGGTGCTATGGAGCTATGGAGCTCTGGTGCTATGGAGCTATGGAGGTATGGAGCCACCAGCCAGCACCCTCCGTGGCTGGATCAATGGAAGTGTTTTAGGTACCAGGCAGCCAAAGGGCCGAGGCCTCACGCTCGACCACGCCGGCGCAGAGTTCCAGCCGCTCGGATAAGCTCTGTCACTCACCCGCCGCGCAGCCACCGGTAACGGGGAAATGTCGCCGCCTGGCGGACACGCCGTTGTAAATGAATGGGCTTTCGCACTTAGTGCAATTTTCGCCAACTCTCTGACTTAGAGCTATGGAAGTATGGAGCTATGGAGCCACCAGCCACCCAGGCTGGAGCTATGGAGCTCTGGAGGTATGGAGCTCAGGTGCTATGGAAGTATGGAGCTATGGAGCTATGGAAGTATGGAGCTATGGAGCTATGGAGCTCTGGAAGTATGGAGCTATGGAGCTCTGGAGGTATGGAGCTATGGAGCCCTGGAGCCCTGGAGCTATGGAGCTCTGGTGCTATGGAGGTATGGAGCTCTGGAGGTATGGAGCTCTGGAGGTATGGAGCTATGGAGCTATGGAGCCCTGGAGCTATGGAGCTATGGAGCCCTGGAGCTATGGAGCTATGGAGCCCTGGAGCTATGGAGCTATGGAGCTCTGGTGCTATGGAGCTATGGAGCTCTGGTGCTATGGAGCTATGGAGCTCTGGTGCTATGGAGCTATGGAGCTCTGGTGCTATGGAGCTATGGAGCTCTGGAAGTATGGAGCTATGGAGCTCTGGAGGTATGGAGCTATGGAGCCCTGGAGCTATGGAGCCCTGGAGCTATGGAAGTATGGAGCTCTGGTGCTATGGAGCTATGGAGCTCTGGTGCTATGGAGCTATGGAGCTCTGGAGCTATGGAGCTCTGGAGGTATGGAGCTATGGAGCTATGGAGCTCTGGAGGTATGGAGCTATGGAGCTATGGAAGTATGGAGCTCTGGTGCTATGGAGCTATGGAGCTCTGGTGCTATGGAGCTATGGAGCTCTGGTGCTATGGAGCTATGGAGCTATGGAGCTCTGGAAGTATGGAGCTCTGGTGCTATGGAGCTATGGAGCTCTGGTGCTATGGAGCTATGGAGCTCTGGTGCTATGGAGCTATGGAGCTCTGGTGCTATGGAGCTCTGGTGCTATGGAGCTCTGGTGCTATGGAGCTATGGAGCTCTGGTGCTATGGAGCTATGGAGCTCTGGAGGTATGGAGCTCTGGAGGTATGGAGCTCTGGAGGTATGGAGCTTTGGAGCCCTGGAGCTCTGGAGGTATGGAGCTATGGTGCTATGGAGCTCTGAAGCCATGGAGCTCTGGTGCTATGGAGCTCTGGAGCTCTGGAGGTATGGAGCTCTGGAGGTATGGAGCTATGGAGCCCTGGAGCTCTGGAGGTATGGAGCTATGGTGCTATGGAGCTCTGAAGCCATGGAGCTCTGGTGCTATGGAGCTCTGGAGCTCTGGAGGTATGGAGCTCTGGAGGTATGGAGCTATGGAGCCCTGGAGCTCTGGAGGTATGGAGCTATGGTGCTATGGAGCTCTGAAGCCATGGAGCTCTGGTGCTATGGAGCTCTGGAGCTCTGGAGGTATGGAGCTCTGGAGGTATGGAGCTCTGGAGGTATGGAGCTATGGAGCCCTGGAGCTCTGGAGGTATGGAGCTATGGTGCTATGGAGCTCTGAAGCCATGGAGCTCTGGTGCTATGGAGCTCTGGAGGTATGGAGCTCTGGAGGTATGGAGCTCTGGAGGTATGGAGCTATGGAGCCCTGGAGCTCTGGAGGTATGGAGCTATGGTGCTATGGAGCTCTGAAGCCATGGAGCTCTGGTGCTATGGAGCTATGGAGCTCTGGTGCTATGGAGCTATGGAGGTATGGAGCCACCAGCCAGCACCCTCCGTGGCTGGATCAATGGAAGTGTTTTAGGTACCAGGCAGCCAAAGGGCCGAGGCCTCACGCTCGACCACGCCGGCGCAGAGTTCCAGCCGCTCGGATAAGCTCTGTCACTCACCCGCCGCGCAGCCACCGGTAACGGGGAAATGTCGCCGCCTTGTGGACACGCCGTTGTAAATGAATGGGCTTTCGCACTTAGTGCAATTTTCGCCAACTCTCTGACTTAGAGCTATGGAAGTATGGAGCTATGGAGCCACCAGCCACCCAGGCTGGAGCTCTGGAGCTCTGGAGGTATGGAGCTCTGGTGCTATGGAAGTATGGAGCTCTGGTGCTATGGAAGTATGGAGCTATGGAGGTATGGAAGTATGGAGCTATGGAAGTATGGAGCTATGGAGCTCTGGAAGTATGGAGCTATGGAGCTCTGGAGGTATGGAGCCCTGGAGCTATGGAGCCCTGGAGCTATGGAAGTATGGAGCTCTGGTGCTATGGAGCTATGGAGCTCTGGTGCTATGGAGCTATGGAGCTATGGAGCTCTGGAGCTATGGAGCTCTGGAGGTATGGAGCTATGGAGCTATGGAGCTCTGGAGGTATGGAGCTATGGAGCTATGGAAGTATGGAGCTCTGGTGCTATGGAGCTATGGAGCTCTGGTGCTATGGAGCTATGGAGCTCTGGTGCTATGGAGCTATGGAGCTATGGAGCTCTGGAAGTATGGAGCTCTGGTGCTATGGAGCTATGGAGCTCTGGTGCTATGGAGCTATGGAGCTCTGGTGCTATGGAGCTCTGGTGCTATGGAGCTCTGGTGCTATGGAGCTATGGAGCTCTGGTGCTATGGAGCTCTGGAGGTATGGAGCTCTGGAGGTATGGAGCTCTGGAGGTATGGAGCTATGGAGCCCTGGAGCTCTGGAGGTATGGAGCTATGGTGCTATGGAGCTCTGAAGCCATGGAGCTCTGGTGCTATGGAGCTATGGAGCTCTGGTGCTATGGAGCTATGGAGCTATGGAGCTCTGGAAGTATGGAGCTCTGGTGCTATGGAGCTATGGAGCTCTGGTGCTATGGAGCTATGGAGCTCTGGTGCTATGGAGCTATGGAGCTCTGGTGCTATGGAGCTCTGGTGCTATGGAGCTCTGGTGCTATGGAGCTATGGAGCTCTGGTGCTATGGAGCTATGGAGCTCTGGAGGTATGGAGCTCTGGAGGTATGGAGCTCTGGAGGTATGGAGCTATGGAGCCCTGGAGCTCTGGAGGTATGGAGCTATGGTGCTATGGAGCTCTGAAGCCATGGAGCTCTGGTGCTATGGAGCTCTGGAGCTCTGGAGGTATGGAGCTCTGGAGGTATGGAGCTATGGAGCCCTGGAGCTCTGGAGGTATGGAGCTATGGTGCTATGGAGCTCTGAAGCCATGGAGCTCTGGTGCTATGGAGCTCTGGAGCTCTGGAGGTATGGAGCTCTGGAGGTATGGAGCTCTGGAGGTATGGAGCTATGGAGCCCTGGAGCTCTGGAGGTATGGAGCTATGGTGCTATGGAGCTCTGAAGCCATGGAGCTCTGGTGCTATGGAGCTCTGGAGGTATGGAGCTCTGGAGGTATGGAGCTATGGAGCCCTGGAGCTCTGGAGGTATGGAGCTATGGTGCTATGGAGCTCTGAAGCCATGGAGCTCTGGTGCTATGGAGCTCTGGAGGTATGGAGCTCTGGAGGTATGGAGCTCTGGAGGTATGGAGCTATGGAGCCCTGGAGCTCTGGAGGTATGGAGCTATGGTGCTATGGAGCTCTGAAGCCATGGAGCTCTGGTGCTATGGAGCTATGGAGCTCTGGTGCTATGGAGCTATGGAGGTATGGAGCCACCAGCCAGCACCCTCCGTGGCTGGATCAATGGAAGTGTTTTAGGTACCAGGCAGCCAAAGGGCCGAGGCCTCACGCTCGACCACGCCGGCGCAGAGTTCCAGCCGCTCGGATAAGCTCTGTCACTCACCCGCCGCGCAGCCACCGGTAACGGGGAAATGTCGCCGCCTTGTGGACACGCCGTTGTAAATGAATGGGCTTTCGCACTTAGTGCAATTTTCGCCAACTCTCTGACTGGAGCTATGGAAGTATGGAGCTATGGAGCCACCAGCCACCCAGGCTGGAGCTATGGAGCTCTGGAGGTATGGAGCTCTGGTGCTATGGAAGTATGGAGCTATGGAGCTATGGAAGTATGGAGCTATGGAGCTATGGAGCTCTGGAAGTATGGAGCTATGGAGCTCTGGAGGTATGGAGCTATGGAGCCCTGGAGCCCTGGAGCTATGGAGCCCTGGAGCTATGGAGCTATGGAGCCCTGGAGCTATGGAGCTATGGAGCCCTGGAGCTATGGAGCTATGGAGCTCTGGTGCTATGGAGCTATGGAGCTCTGGTGCTATGGAGCTATGGAGCTCTGGTGCTATGGAGCTATGGAGCTCTGGTGCTATGGAGCTATGGAGCTCTGGAAGTATGGAGCTATGGAGCTCTGGAGGTATGGAGCTATGGAGCTCTGGAGGTATGGAGCTATGGAGCCCTGGAGCTATGGAGCCCTGGAGCTATGGAAGTATGGAGCTCTGGTGCTATGGAGCTATGGAGCTCTGGTGCTATGGAGCTATGGAGCTCTGGAGCTATGGAGCTCTGGAGGTATGGAGCTATGGAGCTCTGGAGGTATGGAGCTATGGAGCTATGGAAGTATGGAGCTCTGGTGCTATGGAGCTATGGAGCTCTGGTGCTATGGAGCTATGGAGCTCTGGTGCTATGGAGCTATGGAGCTATGGAGCTCTGGAAGTATGGAGCTCTGGTGCTATGGAGCTATGGAGCTCTGGTGCTATGGAGCTATGGAGCTCTGGTGCTATGGAGCTATGGAGCTCTGGTGCTATGGAGCTATGGTGCTATGGAGCTCTGGTGCTATGGAGCTATGGAGCTCTGGTGCTATGGAGCTATGGAGCTCTGGAGGTATGGAGCTCTGGAGGTATGGAGCTCTGGAGGTATGGAGCTTTGGAGCCCTGGAGCTCTGGAGGTATGGAGCTATGGTGCTATGGAGCTCTGAAGCCATGGAGCTCTGGTGCTATGGAGCTATGGAGCTCTGGTGCTATGGAGCTATGGAGGTATGGAGCTATGGAGCCCTGGAGCTCTGGAGGTATGGAGCTATGGTGCTATGGAGCTCTGAAGCCATGGAGCTCTGGTGCTATGGAGCTCTGGAGCTCTGGAGGTATGGAGCTCTGGAGGTATGGAGCTATGGAGCCCTGGAGCTCTGGAGGTATGGAGCTATGGTGCTATGGAGCTCTGAAGCCATGGAGCTCTGGTGCTATGGAGCTCTGGAGCTCTGGAGGTATGGAGCTCTGGAGGTATGGAGCTCTGGAGGTATGGAACTATGGAGCCCTGGAGCTCTGGAGGTATGGAGCTATGGTGCTATGGAGCTCTGAAGCCATGGAGCTCTGGTGCTATGGAGCTCTGGAGGTATGGAGCTCTGGAGGTATGGAGCTCTGGAGGTATGGAGCTATGGAGCCCTGGAGCTCTGGAGGTATGGAGCTATGGTGCTATGGAGCTCTGAAGCCATGGAGCTCTGGTGCTATGGAGCTATGGAGCTCTGGTGCTATGGAGCTATGGAGGTATGGAGCCACCAGCCAGCACCCTCCGTGGCTGGATCAATGGAAGTGTTTTAGGTACCAGGCAGCCAAAGGGCCGAGGCCTCACGCTCGACCACGCCGGCGCAGAGTTCCAGCCGCTCGGATAAGCTCTGTCACTCACCCGCCGCGCAGCCACCGGTAACGGGGAAATGTCGCCGCCTTGTGGACACGCCGTTGTAAATGAATGGGCTTTCGCACTTAGTGCAATTTTCGCCAACTCTCTGACTTAGAGCTATGGAAGTATGGAGCTATGGAGCCACCAGCCACCCAGGCTGGAGCTCTGGAGCTCTGGAGGTATGGAGCTCTGGTGCTATGGAAGTATGGAGCTCTGGTGCTATGGAAGTATGGAGCTATGGAGGTATGGAAGTATGGAGCTATGGAAGTATGGAGCTATGGAGCTCTGGAAGTATGGAGCTATGGAGCTCTGGAGGTATGGAGCCCTGGAGCTATGGAGCCCTGGAGCTATGGAAGTATGGAGCTCTGGTGCTATGGAGCTATGGAGCTCTGGTGCTATGGAGCTATGGAGCTATGGAGCTCTGGAGCTATGGAGCTCTGGAGGTATGGAGCTATGGAGCTATGGAGCTCTGGAGGTATGGAGCTATGGAGCTATGGAAGTATGGAGCTCTGGTGCTATGGAGCTATGGAGCTCTGGTGCTATGGAGCTATGGAGCTCTGGTGCTATGGAGCTATGGAGCTATGGAGCTCTGGAAGTATGGAGCTCTGGTGCTATGGAGCTATGGAGCTCTGGTGCTATGGAGCTATGGAGCTCTGGTGCTATGGAGCTCTGGTGCTATGGAGCTCTGGTGCTATGGAGCTATGGAGCTCTGGTGCTATGGAGCTCTGGAGGTATGGAGCTCTGGAGGTATGGAGCTCTGGAGGTATGGAGCTATGGAGCCCTGGAGCTCTGGAGGTATGGAGCTATGGTGCTATGGAGCTCTGAAGCCATGGAGCTCTGGTGCTATGGAGCTATGGAGCTCTGGTGCTATGGAGCTATGGAGCTATGGAGCTCTGGAAGTATGGAGCTCTGGTGCTATGGAGCTATGGAGCTCTGGTGCTATGGAGCTATGGAGCTCTGGTGCTATGGAGCTATGGAGCTCTGGTGCTATGGAGCTCTGGTGCTATGGAGCTCTGGTGCTATGGAGCTATGGAGCTCTGGTGCTATGGAGCTATGGAGCTCTGGAGGTATGGAGCTCTGGAGGTATGGAGCTCTGGAGGTATGGAGCTATGGAGCCCTGGAGCTCTGGAGGTATGGAGCTATGGTGCTATGGAGCTCTGAAGCCATGGAGCTCTGGTGCTATGGAGCTCTGGAGCTCTGGAGGTATGGAGCTCTGGAGGTATGGAGCTATGGAGCCCTGGAGCTCTGGAGGTATGGAGCTATGGTGCTATGGAGCTCTGAAGCCATGGAGCTCTGGTGCTATGGAGCTCTGGAGCTCTGGAGGTATGGAGCTCTGGAGGTATGGAGCTCTGGAGGTATGGAGCTATGGAGCCCTGGAGCTCTGGAGGTATGGAGCTATGGTGCTATGGAGCTCTGAAGCCATGGAGCTCTGGTGCTATGGAGCTCTGGAGGTATGGAGCTCTGGAGGTATGGAGCTCTGGAGGTATGGAGCTATGGAGCCCTGGAGCTCTGGAGGTATGGAGCTATGGTGCTATGGAGCTCTGAAGCCATGGAGCTCTGGTGCTATGGAGCTATGGAGCTCTGGTGCTATGGAGCTATGGAGGTATGGAGCCACCAGCCAGCACCCTCCGTGGCTGGATCCATGGAAGTGTTTTAGGTACCAGGCAGCCAAAGGGCCGAGGCCTCACGCTCGACCACGCCGGCGCAGAGTTCCAGCCGCTCGGATAAGCTCTGTCACTCACCCGCCGCGCAGCCACCGGTAACGGGGAAATGTCGCCGCCTTGTGGACACGCCGTTGTAAATGAATGGGCTTTCGCACTTAGTGCAATTTTCGCCAACTCTCTGACTGGAGCTATGGAAGTATGGAGCTATGGAGCCACCAGCCACCCAGGCTGGAGCTATGGAGCTCTGGAGGTATGGAGCTCTGGTGCTATGGAAGTATGGAGCTATGGAGCTATGGAAGTATGGAGCTATGGAGCTATGGAGCTCTGGAAGTATGGAGCTATGGAGCTCTGGAGGTATGGAGCTATGGAGCCCTGGAGCCCTGGAGCTATGGAGCCCTGGAGCTATGGAGCCCTGGAGCTATGGAGCTATGGAGCCCTGGAGCTATGGAGCTATGGAGCTCTGGTGCTATGGAGCTATGGAGCTCTGGTGCTATGGAGCTATGGAGCTCTGGTGCTATGGAGCTATGGAGCTCTGGTGCTATGGAGCTATGGAGCTCTGGAAGTATGGAGCTATGGAGCTCTGGAGGTATGGAGCTATGGAGCTCTGGAGGTATGGAGCTATGGAGCCCTGGAGCTATGGAGCCCTGGAGCTATGGAAGTATGGAGCTCTGGTGCTATGGAGCTATGGAGCTCTGGTGCTATGGAGCTATGGAGCTCTGGAGCTATGGAGCTCTGGAGGTATGGAGCTATGGAGCTCTGGAGGTATGGAGCTATGGAGCTATGGAAGTATGGAGCTCTGGTGCTATGGAGCTATGGAGCTCTGGTGCTATGGAGCTATGGAGCTCTGGTGCTATGGAGCTATGGAGCTATGGAGCTCTGGAAGTATGGAGCTCTGGTGCTATGGAGCTATGGAGCTCTGGTGCTATGGAGCTATGGAGCTCTGGTGCTATGGAGCTATGGAGCTCTGGTGCTATGGAGCTATGGTGCTATGGAGCTCTGGTGCTATGGAGCTATGGAGCTCTGGTGCTATGGAGCTATGGAGCTCTGGAGGTATGGAGCTCTGGAGGTATGGAGCTCTGGAGGTATGGAGCTATGGAGCCCTGGAGCTCTGGAGGTATGGAGCTATGGTGCTATGGAGCTCTGAAGCCATGGAGCTCTGGTGCTATGGAGCTATGGAGCTCTGGTGCTATGGAGCTATGGAGGTATGGAGCCACCAGCCAGCACCCTCCGTGGCTGGATCAATGGAAGTGTTTTAGGTACCAGGCAGCCAAAGGGCCGAGGCCTCACGCTCGACCACGCCGGCGCAGAGTTCCAGCCGCTCGGATAAGCTCTGTCACTCACCCGCCGCGCAGCCACCGGTAACGGGGAAATGTCGCCGCCTTGTGGACACGCCGTTGTAAATGAATGGGCTTTCGCACTTAGTGCAATTTTCGCCAACTCTCTGACTGGAGCTATGGAAGTATGGAGCTATGGAGCCACCAGCCACCCAGGCTGGAGCTATGGAGCTCTGGAGGTATGGAGCTCTGGTGCTATGGAAGTATGGAGCTATGGAGCTATGGAAGTATGGAGCTATGGAGCTATGGAGCTCTGGAAGTATGGAGCTATGGAGCTCTGGAGGTATGGAGCTATGGAGCCCTGGAGCCCTGGAGCTATGGAGCCCTGGAGCTATGGAGCTATGGAGCCCTGGAGCTATGGAGCTATGGAGCCCTGGAGCTATGGAGCTATGGAGCTCTGGTGCTATGGAGCTATGGAGCTCTGGTGCTATGGAGCTATGGAGCTCTGGTGCTATGGAGCTATGGAGCTCTGGTGCTATGGAGCTATGGAGCTCTGGAAGTATGGAGCTATGGAGCTCTGGAGGTATGGAGCTATGGAGCTCTGGAGGTATGGAGCTATGGAGCCCTGGAGCTATGGAGCCCTGGAGCTATGGAAGTATGGAGCTCTGGTGCTATGGAGCTATGGAGCTCTGGTGCTATGGAGCTATGGAGCTCTGGAGCTATGGAGCTCTGGAGGTATGGAGCTATGGAGCTCTGGAGGTATGGAGCTATGGAGCTATGGAAGTATGGAGCTCTGGTGCTATGGAGCTATGGAGCTCTGGTGCTATGGAGCTATGGAGCTCTGGTGCTATGGAGCTATGGAGCTATGGAGCTCTGGAAGTATGGAGCTCTGGTGCTATGGAGCTATGGAGCTCTGGTGCTATGGAGCTATGGAGCTCTGGTGCTATGGAGCTATGGAGCTCTGGTGCTATGGAGCTATGGTGCTATGGAGCTCTGGTGCTATGGAGCTATGGAGCTCTGGTGCTATGGAGCTATGGAGCTCTGGAGGTATGGAGCTCTGGAGGTATGGAGCTCTGGAGGTATGGAGCTTTGGAGCCCTGGAGCTCTGGAGGTATGGAGCTATGGTGCTATGGAGCTCTGAAGCCATGGAGCTCTGGTGCTATGGAGCTATGGAGCTCTGGTGCTATGGAGCTATGGAGGTATGGAGCTATGGAGCCCTGGAGCTCTGGAGGTATGGAGCTATGGTGCTATGGAGCTCTGAAGCCATGGAGCTCTGGTGCTATGGAGCTCTGGAGCTCTGGAGGTATGGAGCTCTGGAGGTATGGAGCTATGGAGCCCTGGAGCTCTGGAGGTATGGAGCTATGGTGCTATGGAGCTCTGAAGCCATGGAGCTCTGGTGCTATGGAGCTCTGGAGCTCTGGAGGTATGGAGCTCTGGAGGTATGGAGCTCTGGAGGTATGGAACTATGGAGCCCTGGAGCTCTGGAGGTATGGAGCTATGGTGCTATGGAGCTCTGAAGCCATGGAGCTCTGGTGCTATGGAGCTCTGGAGGTATGGAGCTCTGGAGGTATGGAGCTCTGGAGGTATGGAGCTATGGAGCCCTGGAGCTCTGGAGGTATGGAGCTATGGTGCTATGGAGCTCTGAAGCCATGGAGCTCTGGTGCTATGGAGCTATGGAGCTCTGGTGCTATGGAGCTATGGAGGTATGGAGCCACCAGCCAGCACCCTCCGTGGCTGGATCAATGGAAGTGTTTTAGGTACCAGGCAGCCAAAGGGCCGAGGCCTCACGCTCGACCACGCCGGCGCAGAGTTCCAGCCGCTCGGATAAGCTCTGTCACTCACCCGCCGCGCAGCCACCGGTAACGGGGAAATGTCGCCGCCTTGTGGACACGCCGTTGTAAATGAATGGGCTTTCGCACTTAGTGCAATTTTCGCCAACTCTCTGACTTAGAGCTATGGAAGTATGGAGCTATGGAGCCACCAGCCACCCAGGCTGGAGCTCTGGAGCTCTGGAGGTATGGAGCTCTGGTGCTATGGAAGTATGGAGCTCTGGTGCTATGGAAGTATGGAGCTATGGAGGTATGGAAGTATGGAGCTATGGAAGTATGGAGCTATGGAGCTCTGGAAGTATGGAGCTATGGAGCTCTGGAGGTATGGAGCCCTGGAGCTATGGAGCCCTGGAGCTATGGAAGTATGGAGCTCTGGTGCTATGGAGCTATGGAGCTCTGGTGCTATGGAGCTATGGAGCTATGGAGCTCTGGAGCTATGGAGCTCTGGAGGTATGGAGCTATGGAGCTATGGAGCTCTGGAGGTATGGAGCTATGGAGCTATGGAAGTATGGAGCTCTGGTGCTATGGAGCTATGGAGCTCTGGTGCTATGGAGCTATGGAGCTCTGGTGCTATGGAGCTATGGAGCTATGGAGCTCTGGAAGTATGGAGCTCTGGTGCTATGGAGCTATGGAGCTCTGGTGCTATGGAGCTATGGAGCTCTGGTGCTATGGAGCTCTGGTGCTATGGAGCTCTGGTGCTATGGAGCTATGGAGCTCTGGTGCTATGGAGCTCTGGAGGTATGGAGCTCTGGAGGTATGGAGCTCTGGAGGTATGGAGCTATGGAGCCCTGGAGCTCTGGAGGTATGGAGCTATGGTGCTATGGAGCTCTGAAGCCATGGAGCTCTGGTGCTATGGAGCTATGGAGCTCTGGTGCTATGGAGCTATGGAGCTATGGAGCTCTGGAAGTATGGAGCTCTGGTGCTATGGAGCTATGGAGCTCTGGTGCTATGGAGCTATGGAGCTCTGGTGCTATGGAGCTATGGAGCTCTGGTGCTATGGAGCTCTGGTGCTATGGAGCTCTGGTGCTATGGAGCTATGGAGCTCTGGTGCTATGGAGCTATGGAGCTCTGGAGGTATGGAGCTCTGGAGGTATGGAGCTCTGGAGGTATGGAGCTATGGAGCCCTGGAGCTCTGGAGGTATGGAGCTATGGTGCTATGGAGCTCTGAAGCCATGGAGCTCTGGTGCTATGGAGCTCTGGAGCTCTGGAGGTATGGAGCTCTGGAGGTATGGAGCTATGGAGCCCTGGAGCTCTGGAGGTATGGAGCTATGGTGCTATGGAGCTCTGAAGCCATGGAGCTCTGGTGCTATGGAGCTCTGGAGCTCTGGAGGTATGGAGCTCTGGAGGTATGGAGCTCTGGAGGTATGGAGCTATGGAGCCCTGGAGCTCTGGAGGTATGGAGCTATGGTGCTATGGAGCTCTGAAGCCATGGAGCTCTGGTGCTATGGAGCTCTGGAGGTATGGAGCTCTGGAGGTATGGAGCTCTGGAGGTATGGAGCTATGGAGCCCTGGAGCTCTGGAGGTATGGAGCTATGGTGCTATGGAGCTCTGAAGCCATGGAGCTCTGGTGCTATGGAGCTATGGAGCTCTGGTGCTATGGAGCTATGGAGGTATGGAGCCACCAGCCAGCACCCTCCGTGGCTGGATCCATGGAAGTGTTTTAGGTACCAGGCAGCCAAAGGGCCGAGGCCTCACGCTCGACCACGCCGGCGCAGAGTTCCAGCCGCTCGGATAAGCTCTGTCACTCACCCGCCGCGCAGCCACCGGTAACGGGGAAATGTCGCCGCCTTGTGGACACGCCGTTGTAAATGAATGGGCTTTCGCACTTAGTGCAATTTTCGCCAACTCTCTGACTGGAGCTATGGAAGTATGGAGCTATGGAGCCACCAGCCACCCAGGCTGGAGCTATGGAGCTCTGGAGGTATGGAGCTCTGGTGCTATGGAAGTATGGAGCTATGGAGCTATGGAAGTATGGAGCTATGGAGCTATGGAGCTCTGGAAGTATGGAGCTATGGAGCTCTGGAGGTATGGAGCTATGGAGCCCTGGAGCCCTGGAGCTATGGAGCCCTGGAGCTATGGAGCCCTGGAGCTATGGAGCTATGGAGCCCTGGAGCTATGGAGCTATGGAGCTCTGGTGCTATGGAGCTATGGAGCTCTGGTGCTATGGAGCTATGGAGCTCTGGTGCTATGGAGCTATGGAGCTCTGGTGCTATGGAGCTATGGAGCTCTGGAAGTATGGAGCTATGGAGCTCTGGAGGTATGGAGCTATGGAGCTCTGGAGGTATGGAGCTATGGAGCCCTGGAGCTATGGAGCCCTGGAGCTATGGAAGTATGGAGCTCTGGTGCTATGGAGCTATGGAGCTCTGGTGCTATGGAGCTATGGAGCTCTGGAGCTATGGAGCTCTGGAGGTATGGAGCTATGGAGCTCTGGAGGTATGGAGCTATGGAGCTATGGAAGTATGGAGCTCTGGTGCTATGGAGCTATGGAGCTCTGGTGCTATGGAGCTATGGAGCTCTGGTGCTATGGAGCTATGGAGCTATGGAGCTCTGGAAGTATGGAGCTCTGGTGCTTTGGAGCTATGGAGCTCTGGTGCTATGGAGCTATGGAGCTCTGGTGCTATGGAGCTATGGAGCTCTGGTGCTATGGAGCTATGGTGCTATGGAGCTCTGGTGCTATGGAGCTATGGAGCTCTGGTGCTATGGAGCTATGGAGCTCTGGAGGTATGGAGCTCTGGAGGTATGGAGCTCTGGAGGTATGGAGCTATGGAGCCCTGGAGCTCTGGAGGTATGGAGCTATGGTGCTATGGAGCTCTGAAGCCATGGAGCTCTGGTGCTATGGAGCTATGGAGCTCTGGTGCTATGGAGCTATGGAGGTATGGAGCCACCAGCCAGCACCCTCCGTGGCTGGATCAATGGAAGTGTTTTAGGTACCAGGCAGCCAAAGGGCCGAGGCCTCACGCTCGACCACGCCGGCGCAGAGTTCCAGCCGCTCGGATAAGCTCTGTCACTCACCCGCCGCGCAGCCACCGGTAACGGGGAAATGTCGCCGCCTTGTGGACACGCCGTTGTAAATGAATGGGCTTTCGCACTTAGTGCAATTTTCGCCAACTCTCTGACTGGAGCTATGGAAGTATGGAGCTATGGAGCCACCAGCCACCCAGGCTGGAGCTATGGAGCTCTGGAGGTATGGAGCTCTGGTGCTATGGAAGTATGGAGCTATGGAGCTATGGAAGTATGGAGCTATGGAGCTATGGAGCTCTGGAAGTATGGAGCTATGGAGCTCTGGAGGTATGGAGCTATGGAGCCCTGGAGCCCTGGAGCTATGGAGCCCTGGAGCTATGGAGCTATGGAGCCCTGGAGCTATGGAGCTATGGAGCCCTGGAGCTATGGAGCTATGGAGCTCTGGTGCTATGGAGCTATGGAGCTCTGGTGCTATGGAGCTATGGAGCTCTGGTGCTATGGAGCTATGGAGCTCTGGTGCTATGGAGCTATGGAGCTCTGGAAGTATGGAGCTATGGAGCTCTGGAGGTATGGAGCTATGGAGCTCTGGAGGTATGGAGCTATGGAGCCCTGGAGCTATGGAGCCCTGGAGCTATGGAAGTATGGAGCTCTGGTGCTATGGAGCTATGGAGCTATGGTGCTATGGAGCTATGGAGCTCTGGAGCTATGGAGCTCTGGAGGTATGGAGCTATGGAGCTCTGGAGGTATGGAGCTATGGAGCTATGGAAGTATGGAGCTCTGGTGCTATGGAGCTATGGAGCTCTGGTGCTATGGAGCTATGGAGCTCTGGTGCTATGGAGCTATGGAGCTATGGAGCTCTGGAAGTATGGAGCTCTGGTGCTATGGAGCTATGGAGCTCTGGTGCTATGGAGCTATGGAGCTCTGGTGCTATGGAGCTATGGAGCTCTGGTGCTATGGAGCTATGGTGCTATGGAGCTCTGGTGCTATGGAGCTATGGAGCTCTGGTGCTATGGAGCTATGGAGCTCTGGAGGTATGGAGCTCTGGAGGTATGGAGCTCTGGAGGTATGGAGCTTTGGAGCCCTGGAGCTCTGGAGGTATGGAGCTATGGTGCTATGGAGCTCTGAAGCCATGGAGCTCTGGTGCTATGGAGCTATGGAGCTCTGGTGCTATGGAGCTATGGAGGTATGGAGCTATGGAGCCCTGGAGCTCTGGAGGTATGGAGCTATGGTGCTATGGAGCTCTGAAGCCATGGAGCTCTGGTGCTATGGAGCTCTGGAGCTCTGGAGGTATGGAGCTCTGGAGGTATGGAGCTATGGAGCCCTGGAGCTCTGGAGGTATGGAGCTATGGTGCTATGGAGCTCTGAAGCCATGGAGCTCTGGTGCTATGGAGCTCTGGAGCTCTGGAGGTATGGAGCTCTGGAGGTATGGAGCTCTGGAGGTATGGAGCTATGGAGCCCTGGAGCTCTGGAGGTATGGAGCTATGGTGCTATGGAGCTCTGAAGCCATGGAGCTCTGGTGCTATGGAGCTCTGGAGGTATGGAGCTCTGGAGGTATGGAGCTCTGGAGGTATGGAGCTATGGAGCCCTGGAGCTCTGGAGGTATGGAGCTATGGTGCTATGGAGCTCTGAAGCCATGGAGCTCTGGTGCTATGGAGCTATGGAGCTCTGGTGCTATGGAGCTATGGAGGTATGGAGCCACCAGCCAGCACCCTCCGTGGCTGGATCCATGGAAGTGTTTTAGGTACCAGGCAGCCAAAGGGCCGAGGCCTCACGCTCGACCACGCCGGCGCAGAGTTCCAGCCGCTCGGATAAGCTCTGTCACTCACCCGCCGCGCAGCCACCGGTAACGGGGAAATGTCGCCGCCTTGTGGACACGCCGTTGTAAATGAATGGGCTTTCGCACTTAGTGCAATTTTCGCCAACTCTCTGACTGGAGCTATGGAAGTATGGAGCTATGGAGCCACCAGCCACCCAGGCTGGAGCTATGGAGCTCTGGAGGTATGGAGCTCTGGTGCTATGGAAGTATGGAGCTATGGAGCTATGGAAGTATGGAGCTATGGAGCTATGGAGCTCTGGAAGTATGGAGCTATGGAGCTCTGGAGGTATGGAGCTATGGAGCCCTGGAGCCCTGGAGCTATGGAGCCCTGGAGCTATGGAGCTATGGAGCCCTGGAGCTATGGAGCTATGGAGCCCTGGAGCTATGGAGCTATGGAGCTCTGGTGCTATGGAGCTATGGAGCTCTGGTGCTATGGAGCTATGGAGCTCTGGTGCTATGGAGCTATGGAGCTCTGGTGCTATGGAGCTATGGAGCTCTGGAAGTATGGAGCTATGGAGCTCTGGAGGTATGGAGCTATGGAGCTCTGGAGGTATGGAGCTATGGAGCCCTGGAGCTATGGAGCCCTGGAGCTATGGAAGTATGGAGCTCTGGTGCTATGGAGCTATGGAGCTCTGGTGCTATGGAGCTATGGAGCTCTGGAGCTATGGAGCTCTGGAGGTATGGAGCTATGGAGCTCTGGAGGTATGGAGCTATGGAGCTATGGAAGTATGGAGCTCTGGTGCTATGGAGCTATGGAGCTCTGGTGCTATGGAGCTATGGAGCTCTGGTGCTATGGAGCTATGGAGCTATGGAGCTCTGGAAGTATGGAGCTCTGGTGCTATGGAGCTATGGAGCTCTGGTGCTATGGAGCTATGGAGCTCTGGTGCTATGGAGCTATGGAGCTCTGGTGCTATGGAGCTATGGTGCTATGGAGCTCTGGTGCTATGGAGCTATGGAGCTCTGGTGCTATGGAGCTATGGAGCTCTGGAGGTATGGAGCTCTGGAGGTATGGAGCTCTGGAGGTATGGAGCTTTGGAGCCCTGGAGCTCTGGAGGTATGGAGCTATGGTGCTATGGAGCTCTGAAGCCATGGAGCTCTGGTGCTATGGAGCTATGGAGCTCTGGTGCTATGGAGCTATGGAGGTATGGAGCCACCAGCCAGCACCCTCCGTGGCTGGATCAATGGAAGTGTTTTAGGTACCAGGCAGCCAAAGGGCCGAGGCCTCACGCTCGACCACGCCGGCGCAGAGTTCCAGCCGCTCGGATAAGCTCTGTCACTCACCCGCCGCGCAGCCACCGGTAACGGGGAAATGTCGCCGCCTTGTGGACACGCCGTTGTAAATGAATGGGTTTTCGCACTTAGTGCAATTTTCGCCAACTCTCTGACTTAGAGCTATGGAAGTATGGAGCTATGGAGCCACCAGCCACCCAGGCTGGAGCTCTGGAGCTCTGGAGGTATGGAGCTCTGGTGCTATGGAAGTATGGAGCTCTGGTGCTATGGAAGTATGGAGCTATGGAGGTATGGAAGTATGGAGCTATGGAAGTATGGAGCTATGGAGCTCTGGAAGTATGGAGCTATGGAGCTCTGGAGGTATGGAGCCCTGGAGCTATGGAGCACTGGAGCTATGGAAGTATGGAGCTCTGGTGCTATGGAGCTATGGAGCTCTGGTGCTATGGAGCTATGGAGCTATGGAGCTCTGGAGCTATGGAGCTCTGGAGGTATGGAGCTATGGAGCTATGGAGCTCTGGAGGTATGGAGCTATGGAAGTATGGAGCTCTGGTGCTATGGAGCTATGGAGCTCTGGTGCTATGGAGCTATGGAGCTCTGGTGCTATGGAGCTATGGAGCTATGGAGCTCTGGAAGTATGGAGCTCTGGTGCTATGGAGCTATGGAGCTCTGGTGCTATGGAGCTATGGAGCTCTGGTGCTATGGAGCTCTGGTGCTATGGAGCTCTGGTGCTATGGAGCTATGGAGCTCTGGTGCTATGGAGCTATGGAGCTCTGGAGGTATGGAGCTCTGGAGGTATGGAGCTCTGGAGGTATGGAGCTATGGAGCCCTGGAGCTCTGGAGGTATGGAGCTATGGTGCTATGGAGCTCTGAAGCCATGGAGCTCTGGTGCTATGGAGCTCTGGAGCTCTGGAGGTATGGAGCTCTGGAGGTATGGAGCTATGGAGCCCTGGAGCTCTGGAGGTATGGAGCTATGGAGCTCTGAAGCCATGGAGCTCTGGTGCTATGGAGCTCTGGAGCTCTGGAGGTATGGAGCTCTGGAGGTATGGAGCTCTGGAGGTATGGAGCTATGGAGCCCTGGAGCTCTGGAGGTATGGAGCTATTGTGCTATGGAGCTCTGAAGCCATGGAGCTCTGGTGCTATGGAGTTCTGGAGGTATGGAGCTCTGGAGGTATGGAGCTCTGGAGGTATGGAGCTATGGAGCCCTGGAGCTCTGGAGGTATGGAGCTATTGTGCTATGGAGCTCTGAAGCCATGGAGCTCTGGTGCTATGGAGCTCTGGAGGTATGGAGCTCTGGAGGTATGGAGCTCTGGAGGTATGGAGCTATGGAGCCCTGGAGCTCTGGAGGTATGGAGCTATGGTGCTATGGAGCTCTGAAGCCATGGAGCTCTGGTGCTATGGAGCTCTGGAGGTATGGAGCTCTGGAGGTATGGAGCTCTGGAGGTATGGAGCTATGGAGCCCTGGAGCTCTGGAGGTATGGAGCTATGGTGCTATGGAGCTCTGAAGCCATGGAGCTCTGGTGCTATGGAGCTATGGAGCTCTGGTGCTATGGAGCTATGGAGGTATGGAGCCACCAGCCAGCACCCTCCGTGGCTGGATCAATGGAAGTGTTTTAGGTACCAGGCAGCCAAAGGGCCGAGGCCTCACGCTCGACCACGCCGGCGCAGAGTTCCAGCCGCTCGGATAAGCTCTGTCACTCACCCGCCGCGCAGCCACCGGTAACGGGGAAATGTCGCCGCCTGGCGGACACGCCGTTGTAAATGAATGGGCTTTCGCACTTAGTGCAATTTTCGCCAACTCTCTGACTTAGAGCTATGGAAGTATGGAGCTATGGAGCCACCAGCCACCCAGGCTGGAGCTATGGAGCTCTGGAGGTATGGAGCTCAGGTGCTATGGAAGTATGGAGCTATGGAGCTATGGAAGTATGGAGCTATGGAGCTATGGAGCTCTGGAAGTATGGAGCTATGGAGCTCTGGAGGTATGGAGCTATGGAGCCCTGGAGCTATGGAGCTCTGGTGCTATGGAGGTATGGAGCTCTGGAGGTATGGAGCTCTGGAGGTATGGAGCTATGGAGCTATGGAGCCCTGGAGCTATGGAGCTATGGAGCCCTGGAGCTATGGAGCTATGGAGCCCTGGAGCTATGGAGCTATGGAGCTCTGGTGCTATGGAGCTATGGAGCTCTGGTGCTATGGAGCTATGGAGCTCTGGTGCTATGGAGCTATGGAGCTCTGGTGCTATGGAGCTATGGAGCTCTGGAAGTATGGAGCTATGGAGCTCTGGAGGTATGGAGCTATGGAGCCCTGGAGCTATGGAGCCCTGGAGCTATGGAAGTATGGAGCTCTGGTGCTATGGAGCTATGGAGCTCTGGTGCTATGGAGCTATGGAGCTCTGGAGCTATGGAGCTCTGGAGGTATGGAGCTATGGAGCTATGGAGCTCTGGAGGTATGGAGCTATGGAGCTCCATACCTCCAGAGCTCCATACCTCCAGAGCTCCATAGCACCAGAGCTCCATGGCTTCAGAGCTCCATAGCACCATAGCTCCATAACTCCAGAGCTCCAGGGCTCCATAGCTCCATACCTCCAGAGCTCCATACCTCCAGAGCTCCATACCTCCAGAGCTCCAGAGCTCCATAGCACCAGAGCTCCATGGCTTCAGAGCTCCATAGCTCTGTTTAGTTTCGTTCTTGCCAGCACTTTTACAAATTTGTAAATAGGAGCTCCATAGAAATTTGCACCAGAGCTCCATAGCTCCATAGCACCAGAGCTATGGAGCTCTGGTGCTATGGAGCTATGGAGCTCTGGTGCTATGGAGCTATGGAGCTATGGAGCTCTGGAAGTATGGAGCTCTGGTGCTATGGAGCTATGGAGCTCTGGTGCTATGGAGCTATGGAGCTCTGGTGCTATGGAGCTATGGAGCTCTGGTGCTATGGAGCTCTGGTGCTATGGAGCTCTGGTGCTATGGAGCTATGGAGCTCTGGTGCTATGGAGCTATGGAGCTCTGGAGGTATGGAGCTCTGGAGGTATGGAGCTCTGGAGGTATGGAGCTTTGGAGCCCTGGAGCTCTGGAGGTATGGAGCTATGGTGCTATGGAGCTCTGAAGCCATGGAGCTCTGGTGCTATGGAGCTCTGGAGCTCTGGAGGTATGGAGCTCTGGAGGTATGGAGCTATGGAGCCCTGGAGCTCTGGAGGTATGGAGCTATGGTGCTATGGAGCTCTGAAGCCATGGAGCTCTGGTGCTATGGAGCTCTGGAGCTCTGGAGGTATGGAGCTCTGGAGGTATGGAGCTATGGAGCCCTGGAGCTCTGGAGGTATGGAGCTATGGTGCTATGGAGCTCTGAAGCCATGGAGCTCTGGTGCTATGGAGCTCTGGAGCTCTGGAGGTATGGAGCTCTGGAGGTATGGAGCTCTGGAGGTATGGAGCTATGGAGCCCTGGAGCTCTGGAGGTATGGAGCTATGGTGCTATGGAGCTCTGAAGCCATGGAGCTCTGGTGCTATGGAGCTCTGGAGGTATGGAGCTCTGGAGGTATGGAGCTCTGGAGGTATGGAGCTATGGAGCCCTGGAGCTCTGGAGGTATGGAGCTATGGTGCTATGGAGCTCTGAAGCCATGGAGCTCTGGTGCTATGGAGCTATGGAGCTCTGGTGCTATGGAGCTATGGAGGTATGGAGCCACCAGCCAGCACCCTCCGTGGCTGGATCAATGGAAGTGTTTTAGGTACCAGGCAGCCAAAGGGCCGAGGCCTCACGCTCGACCACGCCGGCGCAGAGTTCCAGCCGCTCGGATAAGCTCTGTCACTCACCCGCCGCGCAGCCACCGGTAACGGGGAAATGTCGCCGCCTTGTGGACACGCCGTTGTAAATGAATGGGCTTTCGCACTTAGTGCAATTTTCGCCAACTCTCTGACTTAGAGCTATGGAAGTATGGAGCTATGGAGCCACCAGCCACCCAGGCTGGAGCTCTGGAGCTCTGGAGGTATGGAGCTCTGGTGCTATGGAAGTATGGAGCTCTGGTGCTATGGAAGTATGGAGCTATGGAGGTATGGAAGTATGGAGCTATGGAAGTATGGAGCTATGGAGCTCTGGAAGTATGGAGCTATGGAGCTCTGGAGGTATGGAGCCCTGGAGCTATGGAGCCCTGGAGCTATGGAAGTATGGAGCTCTGGTGCTATGGAGCTATGGAGCTCTGGTGCTATGGAGCTATGGAGCTATGGAGCTCTGGAGCTCTGGAGGTATGGAGCTATGGAGCTATGGAGCTCTGGAGGTATGGAGCTATGGAGCTATGGAAGTATGGAGCTCTGGTGCTATGGAGCTATGGAGCTCTGGTGCTATGGAGCTATGGAGCTCTGGTGCTATGGAGCTATGGAGCTATGGAGCTCTGGAAGTATGGAGCTCTGGTGCTATGGAGCTATGGAGCTCTGGTGCTATGGAGCTATGGAGCTCTGGTGCTATGGAGCTATGGAGCTCTGGTGCTATGGAGCTCTGGTGCTATGGAGCTCTGGTGCTATGGAGCTATGGAGCTCTGGTGCTATGGAGCTATGGAGCTCTGGAGGTATGGAGCTCTGGAGGTATGGAGCTCTGGAGGTATGGAGCTATGGAGCCCTGGAGCTCTGGAGGTATGGAGCTATGGTGCTATGGAGCTCTGAAGCCATGGAGCTCTGGTGCTATGGAGCTCTGGAGCTCTGGAGGTATGGAGCTCTGGAGGTATGGAGCTATGGAGCCCTGGAGCTCTGGAGGTATGGAGCTATGGAGCTCTGAAGCCATGGAGCTCTGGTGCTATGGAGCTCTGGAGCTCTGGAGGTATGGAGCTCTGGAGGTATGGAGCTCTGGAGGTATGGAGCTATGGAGCCCTGGAGCTCTGGAGGTATGGAGCTATGGTGCTATGGAGCTCTGAAGCCATGGAGCTCTGGTGCTATGGAGCTCTGGAGGTATGGAGCTCTGGAGGTATGGAGCTCTGGAGGTATGGAGCTATGGAGCCCTGGAGCTCTGGAGGTATGGAGCTATGGTGCTATGGAGCTCTGAAGCCATGGAGCTCTGGTGCTATGGAGCTCTGGAGGTATGGAGCTCTGGAGGTATGGAGCTCTGGAGGTATGGAGCTATGGAGCCCTGGAGCTCTGGAGGTATGGAGCTATGGTGCTATGGAGCTCTGAAGCCATGGAGCTCTGGTGCTATGGAGCTATGGAGCTCTGGTGCTATGGAGCTATGGAGGTATGGAGCCACCAGCCAGCACCCTCCGTGGCTGGATCAATGGAAGTGTTTTAGGTACCAGGCAGCCAAAGGGCCGAGGCCTCACGCCGTTGTAAATGAATGGGCTTTCGCACTTAGTGCAATTTTCGCCAACTCTCTGACTTAGAGCTATGGAAGTATGGAGCTATGGAGCCACCAGCCACCCAGGCTGGAGCTATGGAGCTCTGGAGGTATGGAGCTCAGGTGCTATGGAAGTATGGAGCTATGGAGCTATGGAAGTATGGAGCTATGGAGCTATGGAGCTCTGGAAGTATGGAGCTATGGAGCTCTGGAGGTATGGAGCTATGGAGCCCTGGAGCCCTGGAGCTATGGAGCTCTGGTGCTATGGAGGTATGGAGCTCTGGAGGTATGGAGCTCTGGAGGTATGGAGCTATGGAGCTATGGAGCCCTGGAGCTATGGAGCTATGGAGCCCTGGAGCTATGGAGCTATGGAGCCCTGGAGCTATGGAGCTATGGAGCTCTGGTGCTATGGAGCTATGGAGCTCTGGTGCTATGGAGCTATGGAGCTCTGGTGCTATGGAGCTATGGAGCTCTGGTGCTATGGAGCTATGGAGCTCTGGAAGTATGGAGCTATGGAGCTCTGGAGGTATGGAGCTATGGAGGTATGGAGCCACCAGCCAGCACCCTCCGTGGCTGGATCAATGGAAGTGTTTTAGTTACCAGGCAGCCAAAGGGCCGAGGCCTCACGCTCGACCACGCCGGCGCAGAGTTCCAGCCGCTCGGATAAGCTCTGTCACTCACCCGCCGCGCAGCCACCGGTAACGGGGAAATGTCGCCGCCTTGTGGACACGCCGTTGTAAATGAATGGGCTTTCGCACTTAGTGCAATTTTCGCCAACTCTCTGACTTAGAGCTATGGAAGTATGGAGCTATGGAGCCACCAGCCACCCAGGCTGGAGCTCTGGAGCTCTGGAGGTATGGAGCTCTGGTGCTATGGAAGTATGGAGCTCTGGTGCTATGGAAGTATGGAGCTATGGAGGTATGGAAGTATGGAGCTATGGAAGTATGGAGCTATGGAGCTCTGGAAGTATGGAGCTATGGAGCTCTGGAGGTATGGAGCCCTGGAGCTATGGAGCCCTGGAGCTATGGAAGTATGGAGCTCTGGTGCTATGGAGCTATGGAGCTCTGGTGCTATGGAGCTATGGAGCTATGGAGCTCTGGAGCTATGGAGCTCTGGAGGTATGGAGCTATGGAGCTATGGAGCTCTGGAGCTCTGGAGGTATGGAGCTATGGAGCTATGGAAGTATGGAGCTCTGGTGCTATGGAGCTATGGAGCTCTGGTGCTATGGAGCTATGGAGCTCTGGTGCTATGGAGCTATGGAGCTATGGAGCTCTGGAAGTATGGAGCTCTGGTGCTATGGAGCTATGGAGCTCTGGTGCTATGGAGCTATGGAGCTCTGGTGCTATGGAGCTCTGGTGCTATGGAGCTCTGGTGCTATGGAGCTATGGAGCTCTGGTGCTATGGAGCTCTGGAGGTATGGAGCTCTGGAGGTATGGAGCTCTGGAGGTATGGAGCTATGGAGCCCTGGAGCTCTGGAGGTATGGAGCTATGGTGCTATGGAGCTCTGAAGCCATGGAGCTCTGGTGCTATGGAGCTATGGAGCTCTGGTGCTATGGAGCTATGGAGCTATGGAGCTCTGGAAGTATGGAGCTCTGGTGCTATGGAGCTATGGAGCTCTGGTGCTATGGAGCTATGGAGCTCTGGTGCTATGGAGCTATGGAGCTCTGGTGCTATGGAGCTCTGGTGCTATGGAGCTCTGGTGCTATGGAGCTATGGAGCTCTGGTGCTATGGAGCTATGGAGCTCTGGAGGTATGGAGCTCTGGAGGTATGGAGCTCTGGAGGTATGGAGCTATGGAGCCCTGGAGCTCTGGAGGTATGGAGCTATGGTGCTATGGAGCTCTGAAGCCATGGAGCTCTGGTGCTATGGAGCTCTGGAGCTCTGGAGGTATGGAGCTCTGGAGGTATGGAGCTATGGAGCCCTGGAGCTCTGGAGGTATGGAGCTATGGTGCTATGGAGCTCTGAAGCCATGGAGCTCTGGTGCTATGGAGCTCTGGAGCTCTGGAGGTATGGAGCTCTGGAGGTATGGAGCTCTGGAGGTATGGAGCTATGGAGCCCTGGAGCTCTGGAGGTATGGAGCTATGGTGCTATGGAGCTCTGAAGCCATGGAGCTCTGGTGCTATGGAGCTCTGGAGGTATGGAGCTCTGGAGGTATGGAGCTATGGAGCCCTGGAGCTCTGGAGGTATGGAGCTATGGTGCTATGGAGCTCTGAAGCCATGGAGCTCTGGTGCTATGGAGCTCTGGAGGTATGGAGCTCTGGAGGTATGGAGCTCTGGAGGTATGGAGCTATGGAGCCCTGGAGCTCTGGAGGTATGGAGCTATGGTGCTATGGAGCTCTGAAGCCATGGAGCTCTGGTGCTATGGAGCTATGGAGCTCTGGTGCTATGGAGCTATGGAGGTATGGAGCCACCAGCCAGCACCCTCCGTGGCTGGATCAATGAAAGTGTTTTAGGTACCAGGCAGCCAAAGGGCCGAGGCCTCACGCTCGACCACGCCGGCGCAGAGTTCCAGCCGCTCGGATAAGCTCTGTCACTCACCCGCCGCGCAGCCACCGGTAACGGGGAAATGTCGCCGCCTTGTGGACACGCCGTTGTAAATGAATGGGCTTTCGCACTTAGTGCAATTTTCGCCAACTCTCTGACTGGAGCTATGGAAGTATGGAGCTATGGAGCCACCAGCCACCCAGGCTGGAGCTATGGAGCTCTGGAGGTATGGAGCTCTGGTGCTATGGAAGTATGGAGCTATGGAGCTATGGAAGTATGGAGCTATGGAGCTATGGAGCTCTGGAAGTATGGAGCTATGGAGCTCTGGAGGTATGGAGCTATGGAGCCCTGGAGCCCTGGAGCTATGGAGCCCTGGAGCTATGGAGCTATGGAGCCCTGGAGCTATGGAGCTATGGAGCCCTGGAGCTATGGAGCTATGGAGCTCTGGTGCTATGGAGCTATGGAGCTCTGGTGCTATGGAGCTATGGAGCTCTGGTGCTATGGAGCTATGGAGCTCTGGTGCTATGGAGCTATGGAGCTCTGGAAGTATGGAGCTATAGAGCTCTGGAGGTATGGAGCTATGGAGCTCTGGAGGTATGGAGCTATGGAGCCCTGGAGCTATGGAGCCCTGGAGCTATGGAAGTATGGAGCTCTGGTGCTATGGAGCTATGGAGCTCTGGTGCTATGGAGCTATGGAGCTCTGGAGCTATGGAGCTCTGGAGGTATGGAGCTATGGAGCTCTGGAGGTATGGAGCTATGGAGCTATGGAAGTATGGAGCTCTGGTGCTATGGAGCTATGGAGCTCTGGTGCTATGGAGCTATGGAGCTCTGGTGCTATGGAGCTATGGAGCTATGGAGCTCTGGAAGTATGGAGCTCTGGTGCTATGGAGCTATGGAGCTCTGGTGCTATGGAGCTATGGAGCTCTGGTGCTATGGAGCTATGGAGCTCTGGTGCTATGGAGCTATGGTGCTATGGAGCTCTGGTGCTATGGAGCTATGGAGCTCTGGTGCTATGGAGCTATGGAGCTCTGGAGGTATGGAGCTCTGGAGGTATGGAGCTCTGGAGGTATGGAGCTTTGGAGCCCTGGAGCTCTGGAGGTATGGAGCTATGGTGCTATGGAGCTCTGAAGCCATGGAGCTCTGGTGCTATGGAGCTATGGAGCTCTGGTGCTATGGAGCTATGGAGGTATGGAGCTATGGAGCCCTGGAGCTCTGGAGGTATGGAGCTATGGTGCTATGGAGCTCTGAAGCCATGGAGCTCTGGTGCTATGGAGCTCTGGAGCTCTGGAGGTATGGAGCTCTGGAGGTATGGAGCTATGGAGCCCTGGAGCTCTGGAGGTATGGAGCTATGGTGCTATGGAGCTCTGAAGCCATGGAGCTCTGGTGCTATGGAGCTCTGGAGCTCTGGAGGTATGGAGCTCTGGAGGTATGGAGCTCTGGAGGTATGGAGCTATGGAGCCCTGGAGCTCTGGAGGTATGGAGCTATGGTGCTATGGAGCTCTGAAGCCATGGAGCTCTGGTGCTATGGAGCTCTGGAGGTATGGAGCTCTGGAGGTATGGAGCTCTGGAGGTATGGAGCTATGGAGCCCTGGAGCTCTGGAGGTATGGAGCTATGGTGCTATGGAGCTCTGAAGCCATGGAGCTCTGGTGCTATGGAGCTATGGAGCTCTGGTGCTATGGAGCTATGGAGGTATGGAGCCACCAGCCAGCACCCTCCGTGGCTGGATCAATGGAAGTGTTTTAGGTACCAGGCAGCCAAAGGGCCGAGGCCTCACGCTCGACCACGCCGGCGCAGAGTTCCAGCCGCTCGGATAAGCTCTGTCACTCACCCGCCGCGCAGCCACCGGTAACGGGGAAATGTCGCCGCCTTGTGGACACGCCGTTGTAAATGAATGGGCTTTCGCACTTAGTGCAATTTTCGCCAACTCTCTGACTTAGAGCTATGGAAGTATGGAGCTATGGAGCCACCAGCCACCCAGGCTGGAGCTCTGGAGCTCTGGAGGTATGGAGCTCTGGTGCTATGGAAGTATGGAGCTCTGGTGCTATGGAAGTATGGAGCTATGGAGGTATGGAAGTATGGAGCTATGGAAGTATGGAGCTATGGAGCTCTGGAAGTATGGAGCTATGGAGCTCTGGAGGTATGGAGCCCTGGAGCTATGGAGCCCTGGAGCTATGGAAGTATGGAGCTCTGGTGCTATGGAGCTATGGAGCTCTGGTGCTATGGAGCTATGGAGCTATGGAGCTCTGGAGCTATGGAGCTCTGGAGGTATGGAGCTATGGAGCTATGGAGCTCTGGAGGTATGGAGCTATGGAGCTATGGAAGTATGGAGCTCTGGTGCTATGGAGCTATGGAGCTCTGGTGCTATGGAGCTATGGAGCTCTGGTGCTATGGAGCTATGGAGCTATGGAGCTCTGGAAGTATGGAGCTCTGGTGCTATGGAGCTATGGAGCTCTGGTGCTATGGAGCTATGGAGCTCTGGTGCTATGGAGCTCTGGTGCTATGGAGCTCTGGTGCTATGGAGCTATGGAGCTCTGGTGCTATGGAGCTCTGGAGGTATGGAGCTCTGGAGGTATGGAGCTCTGGAGGTATGGAGCTATGGAGCCCTGGAGCTCTGGAGGTATGGAGCTATGGTGCTATGGAGCTCTGAAGCCATGGAGCTCTGGTGCTATGGAGCTATGGAGCTCTGGTGCTATGGAGCTATGGAGCTATGGAGCTCTGGAAGTATGGAGCTCTGGTGCTATGGAGCTATGGAGCTCTGGTGCTATGGAGCTATGGAGCTCTGGTGCTATGGAGCTATGGAGCTCTGGTGCTATGGAGCTCTGGTGCTATGGAGCTCTGGTGCTATGGAGCTATGGAGCTCTGGTGCTATGGAGCTATGGAGCTCTGGAGGTATGGAGCTCTGGAGGTATGGAGCTCTGGAGGTATGGAGCTATGGAGCCCTGGAGCTCTGGAGGTATGGAGCTATGGTGCTATGGAGCTCTGAAGCCATGGAGCTCTGGTGCTATGGAGCTCTGGAGCTCTGGAGGTATGGAGCTCTGGAGGTATGGAGCTATGGAGCCCTGGAGCTCTGGAGGTATGGAGCTATGGTGCTATGGAGCTCTGAAGCCATGGAGCTCTGGTGCTATGGAGCTCTGGAGCTCTGGAGGTATGGAGCTCTGGAGGTATGGAGCTCTGGAGGTATGGAGCTATGGAGCCCTGGAGCTCTGGAGGTATGGAGCTATGGTGCTATGGAGCTCTGAAGCCATGGAGCTCTGGTGCTATGGAGCTCTGGAGGTATGGAGCTCTGGAGGTATGGAGCTCTGGAGGTATGGAGCTATGGAGCCCTGGAGCTCTGGAGGTATGGAGCTATGGTGCTATGGAGCTCTGAAGCCATGGAGCTCTGGTGCTATGGAGCTCTGGAGGTATGGAGCTCTGGAGGTATGGAGCTCTGGAGGTATGGAGCTATGGAGCCCTGGAGCTCTGGAGGTATGGAGCTATGGTGCTATGGAGCTCTGAAGCCATGGAGCTCTGGTGCTATGGAGCTATGGAGCTCTGGTGCTATGGAGCTATGGAGGTATGGAGCCACCAGCCAGCACCCTCCGTGGCTGGATCAATGGAAGTGTTTTAGGTACCAGGCAGCCAAAGGGCCGAGGCCTCACGCTCGACCACGCCGGCGCAGAGTTCCAGCCGCTCGGATAAGCTCTGTCACTCACCCGCCGCGCAGCCACCGGTAACGGGGAAATGTCGCCGCCTTGTGGACACGCCGTTGTAAATGAATGGGCTTTCGCACTTAGTGCAATTTTCGCCAACTCTCTGACTGGAGCTATGGAAGTATGGAGCTATGGAGCCACCAGCCACCCAGGCTGGAGCTATGGAGCTCTGGAGGTATGGAGCTCTGGTGCTATGGAAGTATGGAGCTATGGAGCTATGGAAGTATGGAGCTATGGAGCTATCGAGCTCTGGAAGTATGGAGCTATGGAGCTCTGGAGGTATGGAGCTATGGAGCCCTGGAGCCCTGGAGCTATGGAGCCCTGGAGCTATGGAGCTATGGAGCCCTGGAGCTATGGAGCTATGGAGCCCTGGAGCTATGGAGCTATGGAGCTCTGGTGCTATGGAGCTATGGAGCTCTGGTGCTATGGAGCTATGGAGCTCTGGTGCTATGGAGCTATGGAGCTCTGGTGCTATGGAGCTATGGAGCTCTGGAAGTATGGAGCTATGGAGCTCTGGAGGTATGGAGCTATGGAGCTCTGGAGGTATGGAGCTATGGAGCCCTGGAGCTATGGAGCCCTGGAGCTATGGAAGTATGGAGCTCTGGTGCTATGGAGCTATGGAGCTCTGGTGCTATGGAGCTATGGAGCTCTGGAGCTATGGAGCTCTGGAGGTATGGAGCTATGGAGCTCTGGAGGTATGGAGCTATGGAGCTATGGAAGTATGGAGCTCTGGTGCTATGGAGCTATGGAGCTCTGGTGCTATGGAGCTATGGAGCTCTGGTGCTATGGAGCTATGGAGCTATGGAGCTCTGGAAGTATGGAGCTCTGGTGCTATGGAGCTATGGAGCTCTGGTGCTATGGAGCTATGGAGCTCTGGTGCTATGGAGCTATGGAGCTCTGGTGCTATGGAGCTATGGTGCTATGGAGCTCTGGTGCTATGGAGCTATGGAGCTCTGGTGCTATGGAGCTATGGAGCTCTGGAGGTATGGAGCTCTGGAGGTATGGAGCTCTGGAGGTATGGAGCTTTGGAGCCCTGGAGCTCTGGAGGTATGGAGCTATGGTGCTATGGAGCTCTGAAGCCATGGAGCTCTGGTGCTATGGAGCTATGGAGCTCTGGTGCTATGGAGCTATGGAGGTATGGAGCCACCAGCCAGCACCCTCCGTGGCTGGATCAATGGAAGTGTTTTAGGTACCAGGCAGCCAAAGGGCCGAGGCCTCACGCTCGACCACGCCGGCGCAGAGTTCCAGCCGCTCGGATAAGCTCTGTCACTCACCCGCCGCGCAGCCACCGGTAACGGGGAAATGTCGCCGCCTTGTGGACACGCCGTTGTAAATGAATGGGCTTTCGCACTTAGTGCAATTTTCGCCAACTCTCTGACTTAGAGCTATGGAAGTATGGAGCTATGGAGCCACCAGCCACCCAGGCTGGAGCTCTGGAGCTCTGGAGGTATGGAGCTCTGGTGCTATGGAAGTATGGAGCTCTGGTGCTATGGAAGTATGGAGCTATGGAGGTATGGAAGTATGGAGCTATGGAAGTATGGAGCTATGGAGCTCTGGAAGTATGGAGCTATGGAGCTCTGGAGGTATGGAGCCCTGGAGCTATGGAGCCCTGGAGCTATGGAAGTATGGAGCTCTGGTGCTATGGAGCTATGGAGCTCTGGTGCTATGGAGCTATGGAGCTATGGAGCTCTGGAGCTATGGAGCTCTGGAGGTATGGAGCTATGGAGCTATGGAGCTCTGGAGGTATGGAGCTATGGAAGTATGGAGCTCTGGTGCTATGGAGCTATGGAGCTCTGGTGCTATGGAGCTATGGAGCTCTGGTGCTATGGAGCTATGGAGCTATGGAGCTCTGGAAGTATGGAGCTCTGGTGCTATGGAGCTATGGAGCTCTGGTGCTATGGAGCTATGGAGCTCTGGTGCTATGGAGCTCTGGTGCTATGGAGCTCTGGTGCTATGGAGCTATGGAGCTCTGGTGCTATGGAGCTATGGAGCTCTGGAGCTATGGAGCTCTGGAGGTATGGAGCTATGGAGCTCTGGTGCTATGGAGCTCTGGAGGTATGGAGCTCTGGAGGTATGGAGCTCTGGAGGTATGGAGCTATGGAGCCCTGGAGCTCTGGAGGTATGGAGCTATGGTGCTATGGAGCTCTGAAGCCATGGAGCTCTGGTGCTATGGAGCTATGGAGCTCTGGTGCTATGGAGCTATGGAGCTATGGAGCTCTGGAAGTATGGAGCTCTGGTGCTATGGAGCTATGGAGCTCTGGTGCTATGGAGCTATGGAGCTCTGGTGCTATGGAGCTATGGAGCTCTGGTGCTATGGAGCTCTGGTGCTATGGAGCTCTGGTGCTATGGAGCTATGGAGCTCTGGTGCTATGGAGCTATGGAGCTCTGGAGGTATGGAGCTCTGGAGGTATGGAGCTCTGGAGGTATGGAGCTATGGAGCCCTGGAGCTCTGGAGGTATGGAGCTATGGTGCTATGGAGCTCTGAAGCCATGGAGCTCTGGTGCTATGGAGCTCTGGAGCTCTGGAGGTATGGAGCTCTGGAGGTATGGAGCTATGGAGCCCTGGAGCTCTGGAGGTATGGAGCTATGGTGCTATGGAGCTCTGAAGCCATGGAGCTCTGGTGCTATGGAGCTCTGGAGCTCTGGAGGTATGGAGCTCTGGAGGTATGGAGCTCTGGAGGTATGGAGCTATGGAGCCCTGGAGCTCTGGAGGTATGGAGCTATGGTGCTATGGAGCTCTGAAGCCATGGAGCTCTGGTGCTATGGAGCTCTGGAGGTATGGAGCTCTGGAGGTATGGAGCTCTGGAGGTATGGAGCTATGGAGCCCTGGAGCTCTGGAGGTATGGAGCTATGGTGCTATGGAGCTCTGAAGCCATGGAGCTCTGGTGCTATGGAGCTCTGGAGGTATGGAGCTCTGGAGGTATGGAGCTCTGGAGGTATGGAGCTATGGAGCCCTGGAGCTCTGGAGGTATGGAGCTATGGTGCTATGGAGCTCTGAAGCCATGGAGCTCTGGTGCTATGGAGCTATGGAGCTCTGGTGCTATGGAGCTATGGAGGTATGGAGCCACCAGCCAGCACCCTCCGTGGCTGGATCAATGGAAGTGTTTTAGGTACCAGGCAGCCAAAGGGCCGAGGCCTCACGCTCGACCACGCCGGCGCAGAGTTCCAGCCGCTCGGATAAGCTCTGTCACTCACCCGCCGCGCAGCCACCGGTAACGGGGAAATGTCGCCGCCTTGTGGACACGCCGTTGTAAATGAATGGGCTTTCGCACTTAGTGCAATTTTCGCCAACTCTCTGACTGGAGCTATGGAAGTATGGAGCTATGGAGCCACCAGCCACCCAGGCTGGAGCTATGGAGCTCTGGAGGTATGGAGCTCTGGTGCTATGGAAGTATGGAGCTATGGAGCTATGGAAGTATGGAGCTATGGAGCTATGGAGCTCTGGAAGTATGGAGCTATGGAGCTCTGGAGGTATGGAGCTATGGAGCCCTGGAGCCCTGGAGCTATGGAGCCCTGGAGCTATGGAGCTATGGAGCCCTGGAGCTATGGAGCTATGGAGCCCTGGAGCTATGGAGCTATGGAGCTCTGGTGCTATGGAGCTATGGAGCTCTGGTGCTATGGAGCTATGGAGCTCTGGTGCTATGGAGCTATGGAGCTCTGGTGCTATGGAGCTATGGAGCTCTGGAAGTATGGAGCTATGGAGCTCTGGAGGTATGGAGCTATGGAGCTCTGGAGGTATGGAGCTATGGAGCCCTGGAGCTATGGAGCCCTGGAGCTATGGAAGTATGGAGCTCTGGTGCTATGGAGCTATGGAGCTCTGGTGCTATGGAGCTATGGAGCTCTGGAGCTATGGAGCTCTGGAGGTATGGAGCTATGGAGCTCTGGAGGTATGGAGCTATGGAGCTATGGAAGTATGGAGCTCTGGTGCTATGGAGCTATGGAGCTCTGGTGCTATGGAGCTATGGAGCTCTGGTGCTATGGAGCTATGGAGCTATGGAGCTCTGGAAGTATGGAGCTCTGGTGCTATGGAGCTATGGAGCTCTGGTGCTATGGAGCTATGGAGCTCTGGTGCTATGGAGCTATGGAGCTCTGGTGCTATGGAGCTATGGTGCTATGGAGCTCTGGTGCTATGGAGCTATGGAGCTCTGGTGCTATGGAGCTATGGAGCTCTGGAGGTATGGAGCTCTGGAGGTATGGAGCTCTGGAGGTATGGAGCTTTGGAGCCCTGGAGCTCTGGAGGTATGGAGCTATGGTGCTATGGAGCTCTGAAGCCATGGAGCTCTGGTGCTATGGAGCTATGGAGCTCTGGTGCTATGGAGCTATGGAGGTATGGAGCCACCAGCCAGCACCCTCCGTGGCTGGATCAATGGAAGTGTTTTAGGTACCAGGCAGCCAAAGGGCCGAGGCCTCACGCTCGACCACGCCGGCGCAGAGTTCCAGCCGCTCGGATAAGCTCTGTCACTCACCCGCCGCGCAGCCACCGGTAACGGGGAAATGTCGCCGCCTTGTGGACACGCCGTTGTAAATGAATGGGCTTTCGCACTTAGTGCAATTTTCGCCAACTCTCTGACTTAGAGCTATGGAAGTATGGAGCTATGGAGCCACCAGCCACCCAGGCTGGAGCTCTGGAGCTCTGGAGGTATGGAGCTCTGGTGCTATGGAAGTATGGAGCTCTGGTGCTATGGAAGTATGGAGCTATGGAGGTATGGAAGTATGGAGCTATGGAAGTATGGAGCTATGGAGCTCTGGAAGTATGGAGCTATGGAGCTCTGGAGGTATGGAGCCCTGGAGCTATGGAGCCCTGGAGCTATGGAAGTATGGAGCTCTGGTGCTATGGAGCTATGGAGCTCTGGTGCTATGGAGCTATGGAGCTATGGAGCTCTGGAGCTATGGAGCTCTGGAGGTATGGAGCTATGGAGCTATGGAGCTCTGGAGGTATGGAGCTATGGAAGTATGGAGCTCTGGTGCTATGGAGCTATGGAGCTCTGGTGCTATGGAGCTATGGAGCTCTGGTGCTATGGAGCTATGGAGCTATGGAGCTCTGGAAGTATGGAGCTCTGGTGCTATGGAGCTATGGAGCTCTGGTGCTATGGAGCTATGGAGCTCTGGTGCTATGGAGCTCTGGTGCTATGGAGCTCTGGTGCTATGGAGCTATGGAGCTCTGGTGCTATGGAGCTATGGAGCTCTGGAGGTATGGAGCTCTGGAGGTATGGAGCTCTGGAGGTATGGAGCTATGGAGCCCTGGAGCTCTGGAGGTATGGAGCTATGGTGCTATGGAGCTCTGAAGCCATGGAGCTCTGGTGCTATGGAGCTCTGGAGCTCTGGAGGTATGGAGCTCTGGAGGTATGGAGCTATGGAGCCCTGGAGCTCTGGAGGTATGGAGCTATGGAGCTCTGAAGCCATGGAGCTCTGGTGCTATGGAGCTCTGGAGCTCTGGAGGTATGGAGCTCTGGAGGTATGGAGCTCTGGAGGTATGGAGCTATGGAGCCCTGGAGCTCTGGAGGTATGGAGCTATGGTGCTATGGAGCTCTGAAGCCATGGAGCTCTGGTGCTATGGAGCTCTGGAGGTATGGAGCTCTGGAGGTATGGAGCTCTGGAGGTATGGAGCTATGGAGCCCTGGAGCTCTGGAGGTATGGAGCTATGGTGCTATGGAGCTCTGAAGCCATGGAGCTCTGGTGCTATGGAGCTCTGGAGGTATGGAGCTCTGGAGGTATGGAGCTCTGGAGGTATGGAGCTATGGAGCCCTGGAGCTCTGGAGGTATGGAGCTATGGTGCTATGGAGCTCTGAAGCCATGGAGCTCTGGTGCTATGGAGCTATGGAGCTCTGGTGCTATGGAGGTATGGAGCTCTGGAGGTATGGAGCTATGGAGCCCTGGAGCTCTGGAGGTATGGAGCTATGGTGCTATGGAGCTCTGAAGCCATGGAGCTCTGGTGCTATGGAGCTATGGAGCTCTGGTGCTATGGAGCTATGGAGGTATGGAGCCACCAGCCAGCACCCTCCGTGGCTGGATCAATGGAAGTGTTTTAGGTACCAGGCAGCCAAAGGGCCGAGGCCTCACGCTCGACCACGCCGGCGCAGAGTTCCAGCCGCTCGGATAAGCTCTGTCACTCACCCGCCGCGCAGCCACCGGTAACGGGGAAATGTCGCCGCCTTGTGGACACGCCGTTTTAAATGAATGGGCTTTCGCACTTAGTGCAATTTTCGCCAACTCTCTGACTGGAGCTATGGAAGTATGGAGCTATGGAGCCACCAGCCACCCAGGCTGGAGCTATGGAGCTCTGGAGGTATGGAGCTCTGGTGCTATGGAAGTATGGAGCTATGGAGCTATGGAAGTATGGAGCTATGGAGCTATGGAGCTCTGGAAGTATGGAGCTATGGAGCTCTGGAGGTATGGAGCTATGGAGCCCTGGAGCCCTGGAGCTATGGAGCCCTGGAGCTATGGAGCTATGGAGCCCTGGAGCTATGGAGCTATGGAGCCCTGGAGCTATGGAGCTATGGAGCTCTGGTGCTATGGAGCTATGGAGCTCTGGTGCTATGGAGCTATGGAGCTCTGGTGCTATGGAGCTATGGAGCTCTGGTGCTATGGAGCTATGGAGCTCTGGAAGTATGGAGCTATGGAGCTCTGGAGGTATGGAGCTATGGAGCTCTGGAGGTATGGAGCTATGGAGCCCTGGAGCTATGGAGCCCTGGAGCTATGGAAGTATGGAGCTCTGGTGCTATGGAGCTATGGAGCTCTGGTGCTATGGAGCTATGGAGCTCTGGAGCTATGGAGCTCTGGAGGTATGGAGCTATGGAGCTCTGGAGGTATGGAGCTATGGAGCTATGGAAGTATGGAGCTCTGGTGCTATGGAGCTATGGAGCTCTGGTGCTATGGAGCTATGGAGCTCTGGTGCTATGGAGCTATGGAGCTATGGAGCTCTGGAAGTATGGAGCTCTGGTGCTATGGAGCTATGGAGCTCTGGTGCTATGGAGCTATGGAGCTCTGGTGCTATGGAGCTATGGAGCTCTGGTGCTATGGAGCTATGGTGCTATGGAGCTCTGGTGCTATGGAGCTATGGAGCTCTGGTGCTATGGAGCTATGGAGCTCTGGAGGTATGGAGCTCTGGAGGTATGGAGCTCTGGAGGTATGGAGCTTTGGAGCCCTGGAGCTCTGGAGGTATGGAGCTATGGTGCTATGGAGCTCTGAAGCCATGGAGCTCTGGTGCTATGGAGCTATGGAGCTCTGGTGCTATGGAGCTATGGAGGTATGGAGCCACCAGCCAGCACCCTCCGTGGCTGGATCAATGGAAGTGTTTTAGGTACCAGGCAGCCAAAGGGCCGAGGCCTCACGCTCGACCACGCCGGCGCAGAGTTCCAGCCGCTCGGATAAGCTCTGTCACTCACCCGCCGCGCAGCCACCGGTAACGGGGAAATGTCGCCGCCTTGTGGACACGCCGTTGTAAATGAATGGGCTTTCGCACTTAGTGCAATTTTCGCCAACTCTCTGACTTAGAGCTATGGAAGTATGGAGCTATGGAGCCACCAGCCACCCAGGCTGGAGCTCTGGAGCTCTGGAGGTATGGAGCTCTGGTGCTATGGAAGTATGGAGCTCTGGTGCTATGGAAGTATGGAGCTATGGAGCTATGGAAGTATGGAGCTATGGAGCTATGGAAGTCTGGAGCTATGGAAGTATGGAGCTATGGAGCTATGGAAGTATGGAGCTCTGGAGCTATGGAGCCACCAGCCAGCACCCTCCGTGGCTCAACCACGCCGGCCCAGAGTTCCAGCCGCTCGGCTTCACTCTCTCACAAGCCCCGCCTGGAGCTCCCCGGCCCACCCCTGGTACCTCAACTACCGAGGCCAGCCGCTCGACCACGCCGGCGCAGAGTTCCATCCGCTCGGATAAGCTCTGCCACTCACCCGCCGCGCAGCCACCGGTAACGGGGAAATGTCGCCGCCTTGTGGACACGCCGTTGTAAATGAATGGGCTTTCGCACTTAGTGCAATTTTCGCCAACTCTCTGACTTAGAGCTATGGAAGTATGGAGCTATGGAGCCACCAGCCACCCAGGCTGGAGCTATGGAGCTCTGGAGGTATGGAGCTCTGGTGCTATGGAAGTATGGAGCTCTGGTGCTATGGAAGTATGGAGCTCTGGTGCTATGGAAGTATGGAGCTATGGAAGTATGGAGCTCTGGTGCTATGGAGCTATGGAGCTCTGGTGCTATGGAAGTATGGAGCTATGGAAGTATGGAGCCCTGGTGCTATGGAGCTATGGAGCTCTGGTGCTATGGAGCTATGGAGCTCTGGTGCTATGGAGCTATGGAGCTCTGGTGCTATGGAGCTATGGAGCTCTGGTGCTATGGAAGTATGGAGCTCTGGTGCTATGGAAGTATGGAGCTCTGGTGCTATGGAAGTATGGAGCTATGGAAGTATGGAGCTCTGGTGCTATGGAGCTATGGAGCTCTGGTGCTATGGAAGTATGGAGCTATGGAAGTATGGAGCTCTGGTGCTATGGAGCTATGGAGCTCTGGTGCTATGGAGGTATGGAGCTCTGGTGCTATGGAGCTATGGAGCTCTGGTGCTATGGAGCTATGGAGCTCTGGTGCTATGGAGCTATGGAGCTCTGGTGCTATGGAGCTATGGAGCTCTGGTGCTATGGAGCTATGGAGCTCTGGAGGTATGGAGCTCTGGTGCTATGGAGCTCTGGAGCTCTGGTGCTATGGAGCTCTGGTGCTATGGAGCTATGGAGCTCTGGAGGTATGGAGCCACCAGCCAGCACCCTCCGTGGCTGGATCAATGGAAGTGTTTTAGGTACCAGGCAGCCAAAGGGCCGAGGCCTCACGCTCGACCACGCCGGCGCAGAGTTCCAGCCGCTCGGATAAGCTCTGTCACTCACCCGCCGCGCAGCCACCGGTAACGGGGAAATGTCGCCGCCTGGCGGACACGCCGTTGTAAATGAATGGGCTTTCGCACTTAGTGCAATTTTCGCCAACTCTCTGACTTAGAGCTATGGAAGTATGGAGCTATGGAGCCACCAGCCACCCAGGCTGGAGCTATGGAGCTCTGGAGGTATGGAGCTCAGGTGCTATGGAAGTATGGAGCTATGGAGCTATGGAAGTATGGAGCTATGGAGCTATGGAGCTCTGGAAGTATGGAGCTATGGAGCTCTGGAGCTATGGAGCCCTGGAGCCCTGGAGCTATGGAGCTCTGGTGCTATGGAGGTATGGAGCTCTGGAGGTATGGAGCTCTGGAGGTATGGAGCTATGGAGCTATGGAGCCCTGGAGCTATGGAGCTATGGAGCCCTGGAGCTATGGAGCTATGGAGCCCTGGAGCTATGGAGCTATGGAGCTCTGGTGCTATGGAGCTATGGAGCTCTGGTGCTATGGAGCTATGGAGCTCTGGTGCTATGGAGCTATGGAGCTCTGGTGCTATGGAGCTATGGAGCTCTGGAAGTATGGAGCTATGGAGCTCTGGAGGTATGGAGCTATGGAGCCCTGGAGCTATGGAGCCCTGGAGCTATGGAAGTATGGAGCTCTGGTGCTATGGAGCTATGGAGCTCTGGTGCTATGGAGCTATGGAGCTCTGGAGCTATGGAGCTCTGGAGGTATGGAGCTATGGAGCTATGGAGCTATGGAGGTATGGAGCTATGGAGCTATGGAAGTATGGAGCTCTGGTGCTATGGAGCTATGGAGCTCTGGTGCTATGGAGCTATGGAGCTCTGGTGCTATGGAGCTATGGAGCTATGGAGCTCTGGAAGTATGGAGCTCTGGTGCTATGGAGCTATGGAGCTCTGGTGCTATGGAGCTATGGAGCTCTGGTGCTATGGAGCTATGGAGCTCTGGTGCTATGGAGCTCTGGTGCTATGGAGCTCTGGTGCTATGGAGCTATGGAGCTCTGGTGCTATGGAGCTATGGAGCTCTGGAGGTATGGAGCTCTGGAGGTATGGAGCTCTGGAGGTATGGAGCTTTGGAGCCCTGGAGCTCTGGAGGTATGGAGCTATGGTGCTATGGAGCTCTGAAGCCATGGAGCTCTGGTGCTATGGAGCTCTGGAGCTCTGGAGGTATGGAGCTCTGGAGGTATGGAGCTATGGAGCCCTGGAGCTCTGGAGGTATGGAGCTATGGTGCTATGGAGCTCTGAAGCCATGGAGCTCTGGTGCTATGGAGCTCTGGAGCTCTGGAGGTATGGAGCTCTGGAGGTATGGAGCTATGGAGCCCTGGAGCTCTGGAGGTATGGAGCTATGGTGCTATGGAGCTCTGAAGCCATGGAGCTCTGGTGCTATGGAGCTCTGGAGCTCTGGAGGTATGGAGCTATGGAGCCCTGGAGCTCTGGAGGTATGGAGCTATGGTGCTATGGAGCTCTGAAGCCATGGAGCTCTGGTGCTATGGAGCTCTGGAGGTATGGAGCTCTGGAGGTATGGAGCTCTGGAGGTATGGAGCTATGGAGCCCTGGAGCTCTGGAGGTATGGAGCTATGGTGCTATGGAGCTCTGAAGCCATGGAGCTCTGGTGCTATGGAGCTATGGAGCTCTGGTGCTATGGAGCTATGGAGGTATGGAGCCACCAGCCAGCACCCTCCGTGGCTGGATCAATGGAAGTGTTTTAGGTACCAGGCAGCCAAAGGGCCGAGGCCTCACGCTCGACCACGCCGGCGCAGAGTTCCAGCCGCTCGGATAAGCTCTGTCACTCACCCGCCGCGCAGCCACCGGTAACGGGGAAATGTCGCCGCCTTGTGGACACGCCGTTGTAAATGAATGGGCTTTCGCACTTAGTGCAATTTTCGCCAACTCTCTGACTTAGAGCTATGGAAGTATGGAGCTATGGAGCCACCAGCCACCCAGGCTGGAGCTCTGGAGCTCTGGAGGTATGGAGCTCTGGTGCTATGGAAGTATGGAGCTCTGGTGCTATGGAAGTATGGAGCTATGGAGGTATGGAAGTATGGAGCTATGGACGTATGGAGCTATGGAGCTCTGGAAGTATGGAGCTATGGAGCTCTGGAGGTATGGAGCCCTGGAGCTATGGAGCCCTGGAGCTATGGAAGTATGGAGCTCTGGTGCTATGGAGCTATGGAGCTCTGGTGCTATGGAGCTGTGGAGCTATGGAGCTCTGGAGCTATGGAGCTCTGGAGGTATGGAGCTATGGAGCTATGGAGCTCTGGAGGTATGGAGCTATGGAGCTATGGAAGTATGGAGCTCTGGTGCTATGGAGCTATGGAGCTCTGGTGCTATGGAGCTATGGAGCTCTGGTGCTATGGAGCTATGGAGCTCTGGAAGTATGGAGCTCTGGTGCTATGGAGCTATGGAGCTCTGGTGCTATGGAGCTATGGAGCTCTGGTGCTATGGAGCTCTGGTGCTATGGAGCTCTGGTGCTATGGAGCTATGGAGCTCTGGTGCTATGGAGCTCTGGAGGTATGGAGCTCTGGAGGTATGGAGCTCTGGAGGTATGGAGCTATGGAGCCCTGGAGCTCTGGAGGTATGGAGCTATGGTGCTATGGAGCTCTGAAGCCATGGAGCTCTGGTGCTATGGAGCTATGGAGCTCTGGTGCTATGGAGCTATGGAGCTATGGAGCTCTGGAAGTATGGAGCTCTGGTGCTATGGAGCTATGGAGCTCTGGTGCTATGGAGCTATGGAGCTCTGGTGCTATGGAGCTATGGAGCTCTGGTGCTATGGAGCTCTGGTGCTATGGAGCTCTGGTGCTATGGAGCTATGGAGCTCTGGTGCTATGGAGCTATGGAGCTCTGGAGGTATGGAGCTCTGGAGGTATGGAGCTCTGGAGGTATGGAGCTATGGAGCCCTGGAGCTCTGGAGGTATGGAGCTATGGTGCTATGGAGCTCTGAAGCCATGGAGCTCTGGTGCTATGGAGCTCTGGAGCTCTGGAGGTATGGAGCTCTGGAGGTATGGAGCTATGGAGCCCTGGAGCTCTGGAGGTATGGAGCTATGGTGCTATGGAGCTCTGAAGCCATGGAGCTCTGGTGCTATGGAGCTCTGGAGCTCTGGAGGTATGGAGCTCTGGAGGTATGGAGCTCTGGAGGTATGGAGCTATGGAGCCCTGGAGCTCTGGAGGTATGGAGCTATGGTGCTATGGAGCTCTGAAGCCATGGAGCTCTGGTGCTATGGAGCTCTGGAGGTATGGAGCTCTGGAGGTATGGAGCTCTGGAGGTATGGAGCTATGGAGCCCTGGAGCTCTGGAGGTATGGAGCTATGGTGCTATGGAGCTCTGAAGCCATGGAGCTCTGGTGCTATGGAGCTCTGGAGGTATGGAGCTCTGGAGGTATGGAGCTCTGGAGGTATGGAGCTATGGAGCCCTGGAGCTCTGGAGGTATGGAGCTATGGTGCTATGGAGCTCTGAAGCCATGGAGCTCTGGTGCTATGGAGCTATGGAGCTCTGGTGCTATGGAGCTATGGAGGTATGGAGCCACCAGCCAGCACCCTCCGTGGCTGGATCAATGGAAGTGTTTTAGGTACCAGGCAGCCAAAGGGCCGAGGCCTCACGCTCGACCACGCCGGCGCAGAGTTCCAGCCGCTCGGATAAGCTCTGTCACTCACCCGCCGCGCAGCCACCGGTAACGGGGAAATGTCGCCGCCTGGCGGACACGCCGTTGTAAATGAATGGGCTTTCGCACTTAGTGCAATTTTCGCCAACTCTCTGACTTAGAGCTATGGAAGTATGGAGCTATGGAGCCACCAGCCACCCAGGCTGGAGCTATGGAGCTCTGGAGGTATGGAGCTCAGGTGCTATGGAAGTATGGAGCTATGGAGCTATGGAAGTATGGAGCTATGGAGCTATGGAGCTCTGGAAGTATGGAGCTATGGAGCTCTGGAGGTATGGAGCTAAGGAGCCCTGGAGCCCTGGAGCTATGGAGCTCTGGTGCTATGGAGGTACGGAGCTCTGGAGGTATGGAGCTCTGGAGGTATGGAGCTATGGAGCTATGGAGCCCTGGAGCTATGGAGCTATGGAGCCCTGGAGCTATGGAGCTATGGAGCCCTGGAGCTATGGAGCTATGGAGCTCTGGTGCTATGGAGCTATGGAGCTCTGGTGCTATGGAGCTATGGAGCTCTGGTGCTATGGAGCTATGGAGCTCTGGTGCTATGGAGCTATGGAGCTCTGGAAGTATGGAGCTATGGAGCTCTGGAGGTATGGAGCTATGGAGCCCTGGAGCTATGGAGCCCTGGAGCTATGGAAGTATGGAGCTCTGGTGCTATGGAGCTATGGAGCTCTGGTGCTATGGAGCTATGGAGCTCTGGAGCTATGGAGCTCTGGAGGTATGGAGCTATGGAGCTATGGAGCTCTGGAGGTATGGAGCTATGGAGCTATGGAAGTATGGAGCTCTGGTGCTATGGAGCTATGGAGCTCTGGTGCTATGGAGCTATGGAGCTCTGGTGCTATGGAGCTATGGAGCTATGGAGCTCTGGAAGTATGGAGCTCTGGTGCTATGGAGCTATGGAGCTCTGGTGCTATGGAGCTATGGAGCTCTGGTGCTATGGAGCTATGGAGCTCTGGTGCTATGGAGCTCTGGTGCTATGGAGCTCTGGTGCTATGGAGCTATGGAGCTCTGGTGCTATGGAGCTATGGAGCTCTGGAGGTATGGAGCTCTGGAGGTATGGAGCTCTGGAGGTATGGAGCTTTGGAGCCCTGGAGCTCTGGAGGTATGGAGCTATGGTGCTATGGAGCTCTGAAGCCATGGAGCTCTGGTGCTATGGAGCTCTGGAGCTCTGGAGGTATGGAGCTCTGGAGGTATGGAGCTATGGAGCCCTGGAGCTCTGGAGGTATGGAGCTATGGTGCTATGGAGCTCTGAAGCCATGGAGCTCTGGTGCTATGGAGCTCTGGAGCTCTGGAGGTATGGAGCTCTGGAGGTATGGAGCTATGGAGCCCTGGAGCTCTGGAGGTATGGAGCTATGGTGCTATGGAGCTCTGAAGCCATGGAGCTCTGGTGCTATGGAGCTCTGGAGCTCTGGAGGTATGGAGCTCTGGAGGTATGGAGCTCTGGAGGTATGGAGCTATGGAGCCCTGGAGCTCTGGAGGTATGGAGCTATGGTGCTATGGAGCTCTGAAGCCATGGAGCTCTGGTGCTATGGAGCTCTGGAGGTATGGAGCTCTGGAGGTATGGAGCTCTGGAGGTATGGAGCTATGGAGCCCTGGAGCTCTGGAGGTATGGAGCTATGGTGCTATGGAGCTCTGAAGCCATGGAGCTCTGGTGCTATGGAGCTCTGGAGGTATGGAGCTCTGGAGGTATGGAGCTCTGGAGGTATGGAGCTATGGAGCCCTGGAGCTCTGGAGGTATGGAGCTATGGTGTTATGGAGCTCTGAAGCCATGGAGCTATGGTGCTATGGAGCTCTGGAGGTATGGAGCTCTGGAGGTATGGAGCTCTGGAGGTATGGAGCTATGGAGCCCTGGAGCTCTGGAGGTATGGAGCTATGGTGCTATGGAGCTCTGAAGCCATGGAGCTCTGGTGCTATGGAGCTATGGAGCTCTGGTGCTATGGAGCTATGGAGGTATGGAGCCACCAGCCAGCACCCTCCGTGGCTGGATCAATGGAAGTGTTTTAGGTACCAGGCAGCCAAACGGCCGAGGCCTCACGCTCGACCACGCCGGCGCAGAGTTCCAGCCGCTCGGATAAGCTCTGTCACTCACCCGCCGCGCAGCCACCGGTAACGGGGAAATGTCGCCGCCTTGTGGACACGCCGTTGTAAATGAATGGGCTTTCGCACTTAGTGCAATTTTCGCCAACTCTCTGACTTAGAGCTATGGAAGTATGGAGCTATGGAGCCACCAGCCACCAAGGCTGGAGCTCTGGAGCTCTGGAGGTATGGAGCTCTGGTGCTATGGAAGTATGGAGCTCTGGTGCTATGGAAGTATGGAGCTATGGAGGTATGGAAGTATGGAGCTATGGAAGTATGGAGCTATGGAGCTCTGGAAGTATGGAGCTATGGAGCTCTGGAGGTATGGAGCCCTGGAGCTATGGAGCCCTGGAGCTATGGAAGTATGGAGCTCTGGTGCTATGGAGCTATGGAGCTATGGTGCTATGGAGCTATGGAGCTATGGAGCTCTGGAGCTATGGAGCTCTGGAGGTATGGAGCTATGGAGCTATGGAGCTCTGGAGGTATGGAGCTATGGAGCTATGGAAGTATGGAGCTCTGGTGCTATGGAGCTATGGAGCTCTGGTGCTATGGAGCTATGGAGCTCTGGTGCTATGGAGCTATGGAGCTATGGAGCTCTGGAAGTATGGAGCTCTGGTGCTATGGAGCTATGGAGCTCTGGTGCTATGGAGCTATGGAGCTCTGGTGCTATGGAGCTATGGAGCTCTGGTGCTATGGAGCTATGGTGCTATGGAGCTCTGGTGCTATGGAGCTATGGAGCTCTGGTGCTATGGAGCTATGGAGCTCTGGAGGTATGGAGCTCTGGAGGTATGGAGCTCTGGAGGTATGGAGCTTTGGAGCCCTGGAGCTCTGGAGGTATGGAGCTATGGTGCTATGGAGCTCTGAAGCCATGGAGCTCTGGTGCTATGGAGCTATGGAGCTCTGGTGCTATGGAGCTATGGAGGTATGGAGCCACCAGCCAGCACCCTCCGTGGCTGGATCAATGGAAGTGTTTTAGGTACCAGGCAGCCAAAGGGCCGAGGCCTCACGCTCGACCACGCCGGCGCAGAGTTCCAGCCGCTCGGATAAGCTCTGTCACTCACCCGCCGCGCAGCCACCGGTAACGGGGAAATGTCGCCGCCTTGTGGACACGCCGTTGTAAATGAATGGGCTTTCGCACTTAGTGCAATTTTCGCCAACTCTCTGACTTAGAGCTATGGAAGTATGGAGCTATGGAGCCACCAGCCACCCAGGCTGGAGCTCTGGAGCTCTGGAGGTATGGAGCTCTGGTGCTATGGAAGTATGGAGCTCTGGTGCTATGGAAGTATGGAGCTATGGAGGTATGGAAGTATGGAGCTATGGAAGTATGGAGCTATGGAGCTCTGGAAGTATGGAGCTATGGAGCTCTGGAGGTATGGAGCCCTGGAGCTATGGAGCCCTGGAGCTATGGAAGTATGGAGCTCTGGTGCTATGGAGCTATGGAGCTCTGGTGCTATGGAGCTATGGAGCTATGGAGCTCTGGAGCTATGGAGCTCTGGAGGTATGGAGCTATGGAGCTATGGAGCTCTGGAGGTATGGAGCTATGGAAGTATGGAGCTCTGGTGCTATGGAGCTATGGAGCTCTGGTGCTATGGAGCTATGGAGCTCTGGTGCTATGGAGCTATGGAGCTATGGAGCTCTGGAAGTATGGAGCTCTGGTGCTATGGAGCTATGGAGCTCTGGTGCTATGGAGCTATGGAGCTCTGGTGCTATGGAGCTCTGGTGCTATGGAGCTCTGGTGCTATGGAGCTATGGAGCTCTGGTGCTATGGAGCTATGGAGCTCTGGAGGTATGGAGCTCTGGAGGTATGGAGCTCTGGAGGTATGGAGCTATGGAGCCCTGGAGCTCTGGAGGTATGGAGCTATGGTGCTATGGAGCTCTGGAGGTATGGAGCTATGGTGCTATGGAGCTCTGAAGCCATGGAGCTCTGGTGCTATGGAGCTCTGGAGGTATGGAGCTCTGGAGGTATGGAGCTCTGGAGGTATGGAGCTATGGAGCCCTGGAGCTCTGGAGGTATGGAGCTATGGTGTTATGGAGCTCTGAAGCCATGGAGCTCTGGTGCTATGGAGCTCTGGAGGTATGGAGCTCTGGAGGTATGGAGCTCTGGAGGTATGGAGCTATGGAGCCCTGGAGCTCTGGAGGTATGGAGCTATGGTGCTATGGAGCTCTGAAGCCATGGAGCTCTGGTGCTATGGAGCTATGGAGCTCTGGTGCTATGGAGCTATGGAGGTATGGAGCCACCAGCCAGCACCCTCCGTGGCTGGATCAATGGAAGTGTTTTAGGTACCAGGCAGCCAAACGGCCGAGGCCTCACGCTCGACCACGCCGGCGCAGAGTTCCAGCCGCTCGGATAAGCTCTGTCACTCACCCGCCGCGCAGCCACCGGTAACGGGGAAATGTCGCCGCCTTGTGGACACGCCGTTGTAAATGAATGGGCTTTCGCACTTAGTGCAATTTTCGCCAACTCTCTGACTTAGAGCTATGGAAGTATGGAGCTATGGAGCCACCAGCCACCAAGGCTGGAGCTCTGGAGCTCTGGAGGTATGGAGCTCTGGTGCTATGGAAGTATGGAGCTCTGGTGCTATGGAAGTATGGAGCTATGGAGGTATGGAAGTATGGAGCTATGGAAGTATGGAGCTATGGAGCTCTGGAAGTATGGAGCTATGGAGCTCTGGAGGTATGGAGCCCTGGAGCTATGGAGCCCTGGAGCTATGGAAGTATGGAGCTCTGGTGCTATGGAGCTATGGAGCTATGGTGCTATGGAGCTATGGAGCTATGGAGCTCTGGAGCTATGGAGCTCTGGAGGTATGGAGCTATGGAGCTATGGAGCTCTGGAGGTATGGAGCTATGGAGCTATGGAAGTATGGAGCTCTGGTGCTATGGAGCTATGGAGCTCTGGTGCTATGGAGCTATGGAGCTCTGGTGCTATGGAGCTATGGAGCTATGGAGCTCTGGAAGTATGGAGCTCTGGTGCTATGGAGCTATGGAGCTCTGGTGCTATGGAGCTATGGAGCTCTGGTGCTATGGAGCTATGGAGCTCTGGTGCTATGGAGCTATGGTGCTATGGAGCTCTGGTGCTATGGAGCTATGGAGCTCTGGTGCTATGGAGCTATGGAGCTCTGGAGGTATGGAGCTCTGGAGGTATGGAGCTCTGGAGGTATGGAGCTTTGGAGCCCTGGAGCTCTGGAGGTATGGAGCTATGGTGCTATGGAGCTCTGAAGCCATGGAGCTCTGGTGCTATGGAGCTATGGAGCTCTGGTGCTATGGAGCTATGGAGGTATGGAGCCACCAGCCAGCACCCTCCGTGGCTGGATCAATGGAAGTGTTTTAGGTACCAGGCAGCCAAAGGGCCGAGGCCTCACGCTCGACCACGCCGGCGCAGAGTTCCAGCCGCTCGGATAAGCTCTGTCACTCACCCGCCGCGCAGCCACCGGTAACGGGGAAATGTCGCCGCCTTGTGGACACGCCGTTGTAAATGAATGGGCTTTCGCACTTAGTGCAATTTTCGCCAACTCTCTGACTTAGAGCTATGGAAGTATGGAGCTATGGAGCCACCAGCCACCCAGGCTGGAGCTCTGGAGCTCTGGAGGTATGGAGCTCTGGTGCTATGGAAGTATGGAGCTCTGGTGCTATGGAAGTATGGAGCTATGGAGGTATGGAAGTATGGAGCTATGGAAGTATGGAGCTATGGAGCTCTGGAAGTATGGAGCTATGGAGCTCTGGAGGTATGGAGCCCTGGAGCTATGGAGCCCTGGAGCTATGGAAGTATGGAGCTCTGGTGCTATGGAGCTATGGAGCTCTGGTGCTATGGAGCTATGGAGCTCTGGAGCTATGGAGCTCTGGAGGTATGGAGCTATGGAGCTATGGAGCTCTGGAGGTATGGAGCTATGGAAGTATGGAGCTCTGGTGCTATGGAGCTATGGAGCTCTGGTGCTATGGAGCTATGGAGCTCTGGTGCTATGGAGCTATGGAGCTATGGAGCTCTGGAAGTATGGAGCTCTGGTGCTATGGAGCTATGGAGCTCTGGTGCTATGGAGCTATGGAGCTCTGGTGCTATGGAGCTCTGGTGCTATGGAGCTCTGGTGCTATGGAGCTATGGAGCTCTGGTGCTATGGAGCTATGGAGCTCTGGAGGTATGGAGCTCTGGAGGTATGGAGCTTTGGAGGTATGGAGCTATGGAGCCCTGGAGCTCTGGAGGTATGGAGCTATGGTGCTATGGAGCTCTGAAGCCATGGAGCTCTGGTGCTATGGAGCTCTGGAGCTCTGGAGGTATGGAGCTCTGGAGGTATGGAGCTATGGAGCCCTGGAGCTCTGGAGGTATGGAGCTATGGAGCTCTGAAGCCATGGAGCTCTGGTGCTATGGAGCTCTGGAGCTCTGGAGGTATGGAGCTCTGGAGGTATGGAGCTCTGGAGGTATGGAGCTATGGAGCCCTGGAGCTCTGGAGGTATGGAGCTATGGTGCTATGGAGCTCTGAAGCCATGGAGCTCTGGTGCTATGGAGCTCTGGAGGTATGGAGCTCTGGAGGTATGGAGCTCTGGAGGTATGGAGCTATGGAGCCCTGGAGCTCTGGAGGTATGGAGCTATGGTGCTATGGAGCTCTGAAGCCATGGAGCTCTGGTGCTATGGAGCTCTGGAGGTATGGAGCTCTGGAGGTATGGAGCTCTGGAGGTATGGAGCTATGGAGCCCTGGAGCTCTGGAGGTATGGAGCTATGGTGCTATGGAGCTCTGAAGCCATGGAGCTCTGGTGCTATGGAGCTATGGAGCTCTGGTGCTATGGAGCTATGGAGGTATGGAGCCACCAGCCAGCACCCTCCGTGGCTGGATCAATGGAAGTGTTTTAGGTACCAGGCAGCCAAAGGGCCGAGGCCTCACGCTCGACCACGCCGGCGCAGAGTTCCAGCCGCTCGGATAAGCTCTGTCACTCACCCGCCGCGCAGCCACCGGTAACGGGGAAATGTCGCCGCCTGGCGGACACGCCGTTGTAAATGAATGGGCTTTCGCACTTAGTGCAATTTTCGCCAACTCTCTGACTTAGAGCTATGGAAGTATGGAGCTATGGAGCCACCAGCCACCCAGGCTGGAGCTATGGAGCTCTGGAGGTATGGAGCTCAGGTGCTATGGAAGTATGGAGCTATGGAGCTATGGAAGTATGGAGCTATGGAGCTATGGAGCTCTGGAAGTATGGAGCTATGGAGCTCTGGAGGTATGGAGCTATGGAGCCCTGGAGCCCTGGAGCTATGGAGCTCTGGTGCTATGGAGGTATGGAGCTCTGGAGGTATGGAGCTCTGGAGGTATGGAGCTATGGAGCTATGGAGCCCTGGAGCTATGGAGCTATGGAGCCCTGGAGCTATGGAGCTATGGAGCCCTGGAGCTATGGAGCTATGGAGCTCTGGTGCTATGGAGCTATGGAGCTCTGGTGCTATGGAGCTATGGAGCTCTGGTGCTATGGAGCTATGGAGCTCTGGTGCTATGGAGCTATGGAGCTCTGGAAGTATGGAGCTATGGAGCTCTGGAGGTATGGAGCTATGGAGCCCTGGAGCTATGGAGCCCTGGAGCTATGGAAGTATGGAGCTCTGGTGCTATGGAGCTATGGAGCTCTGGTGCTATGGAGCTATGGAGCTCTGGAGCTATGGAGCTCTGGAGGTATGGAGCTATGGAGCTATGGAGCTCTGGAGGTATGGAGCTATGGAGCTATGGAAGTATGGAGCTCTGGTGCTATGGAGCTATGGAGCTCTGGTGCTATGGAGCTATGGAGCTCTGGTGCTATGGAGCTATGGAGCTATGGAGCTCTGGAAGTATGGAGCTCTGGTGCTATGGAGCTATGGAGCTCTGGTGCTATGGAGCTATGGAGCTCTGGTGCTATGGAGCTATGGAGCTCTGGTGCTATGGAGCTCTGGTGCTATGGAGCTCTGGTGCTATGGAGCTATGGAGCTCTGGTGCTATGGAGCTATGGAGCTCTGGAGGTATGGAGCTCTGGAGGTATGGAGCTCTGGAGGTATGGAGCTTTGGAGCCCTGGAGCTCTGGAGGTATGGAGCTATGGTGCTATGGAGCTCTGAAGCCATGGAGCTCTGGTGCTATGGAGCTCTGGAGCTCTGGAGGTATGGAGCTCTGGAGGTATGGAGCTATGGAGCCCTGGAGCTCTGGAGGTATGGAGCTATGGTGCTATGGAGCTCTGAAGCCATGGAGCTCTGGTGCTATGGAGCTCTGGAGCTCTGGAGGTATGGAGCTCTGGAGGTATGGAGCTATGGAGCCCTGGAGCTCTGGAGGTATGGAGCTATGGTGCTATGGAGCTCTGAAGCCATGGAGCTCTGGTGCTATGGAGCTCTGGAGCTCTGGAGGTATGGAGCTCTGGAGGTATGGAGCTATGGAGCCCTGGAGCTCTGGAGGTATGGAGCTATGGTGCTATGGAGCTCTGAAGCCATGGAGCTCTGGTGCTATGGAGCTCTGGAGGTATGGAGCTCTGGAGGTATGGAGCTCTGGAGGTATGGAGCTATGGAGCCCTGGAGCTCTGGAGGTATGGAGCTATGGTGCTATGGAGCTCTGAAGCCATGGAGCTCTGGTGCTATGGAGCTATGGAGCTCTGGTGCTATGGAGCTATGGAGGTATGGAGCCACCAGCCAGCACCCTCCGTGGCTGGATCAATGGAAGTGTTTTAGGTACCAGGCAGCCAAAGGGCCGAGGCCTCACGCTCGACCACGCCGGCGCAGAGTTCCAGCCGCTCGGATAAGCTCTGTCACTCACCCGCCGCGCAGCCACCGGTAACGGGGAAATGTCGCCGCCTTGTGGACACGCCGTTGTAAATGAATGGGCTTTCGCACTTAGTGCAATTTTCGCCAACTCTCTGACTTAGAGCTATGGAAGTATGGAGCTATGGAGCCACCAGCCACCCAGGCTGGAGCTCTGGAGCTCTGGAGGTATGGAGCTCTGGTGCTATGGAAGTATGGAGCTCTGGTGCTATGGAAGTATGGAGCTATGGAGGTATGGAAGTATGGAGCTATGGAAGTATGGAGCTATGGAGCTCTGGAAGTATGGAGCTATGGAGCTCTGGAGGTATGGAGCCCTGGAGCTATGGAGCCCTGGAGCTATGGAAGTATGGAGCTCTGGTGCTATGGAGCTATGGAGCTCTGGTGCTATGGAGCTATGGAGCTATGGAGCTCTGGAGCTATGGAGCTCTGGAGGTATGGAGCTATGGAGCTATGGAGCTCTGGAGGTATGGAGCTATGGAGCTATGGAAGTATGGAGCTCTGGTGCTATGGAGCTATGGAGCTCTGGTGCTATGGAGCTATGGAGCTCTGGTGCTATGGAGCTATGGAGCTATGGAGCTCTGGAAGTATGGAGCTCTGGTGCTATGGAGCTATGGAGCTCTGGTGCTATGGAGCTATGGAGCTCTGGTGCTATGGAGCTCTGGTGCTATGGAGCTCTGGTGCTATGGAGCTATGGAGCTCTGGTGCTATGGAGCTCTGGAGGTATGGAGCTCTGGAGGTATGGAGCTCTGGAGGTATGGAGCTATGGAGCCCTGGAGCTCTGGAGGTATGGAGCTATGGTGCTATGGAGCTCTGAAGCCATGGAGCTCTGGTGCTATGGAGCTATGGAGCTCTGGTGCTATGGAGCTATGGAGCTATGGAGCTCTGGAAGTATGGAGCTCTGGTGCTATGGAGCTATGGAGCTCTGGTGCTATGGAGCTATGGAGCTCTGGTGCTATGGAGCTATGGAGCTCTGGTGCTATGGAGCTCTGGTGCTATGGAGCTCTGGTGCTATGGAGCTATGGAGCTCTGGTGCTATGGAGCTATGGAGCTCTGGAGGTATGGAGCTCTGGAGGTATGGAGCTCTGGAGGTATGGAGCTATGGAGCCCTGGAGCTCTGGAGGTATGGAGCTATGGTGCTATGGAGCTCTGAAGCCATGGAGCTCTGGTGCTATGGAGCTCTGGAGCTCTGGAGGTATGGAGCTCTGGAGGTATGGAGCTATGGAGCCCTGGAGCTCTGGAGGTATGGAGCTATGGTGCTATGGAGCTCTGAAGCCATGGAGCTCTGGTGCTATGGAGCTCTGGAGCTCTGGAGGTATGGAGCTCTGGAGGTATGGAGCTCTGGAGGTATGGAGCTATGGAGCCCTGGAGCTCTGGAGGTATGGAGCTATGGTGCTATGGAGCTCTGAAGCCATGGAGCTCTGGTGCTATGGAGCTCTGGAGGTATGGAGCTCTGGAGGTATGGAGCTCTGGAGGTATGGAGCTATGGAGCCCTGGAGCTCTGGAGGTATGGAGCTATGGTGCTATGGAGCTCTGAAGCCATGGAGCTCTGGTGCTATGGAGCTCTGGAGGTATGGAGCTCTGGAGGTATGGAGCTCTGGAGGTATGGAGCTATGGAGCCCTGGAGCTCTGGAGGTATGGAGCTATGGTGCTATGGAGCTCTGAAGCCATGGAGCTCTGGTGCTATGGAGCTATGGAGCTCTGGTGCTATGGAGCTATGGAGGTATGGAGCCACCAGCCAGCACCCTCCGTGGCTGGATCAATGGAAGTGTTTTAGGTACCAGGCAGCCAAAGGGCCGAGGCCTCACGCTCGACCACGCCGGCGCAGAGTTCCAGCCGCTCGGATAAGCTCTGTCACTCACCCGCCGCGCAGCCACCGGTAACGGGGAAATGTCGCCGCCTTGTGGACACGCCGTTGTAAATGAATGGGCTTTCGCACTTAGTGCAATTTTCGCCAACTCTCTGACTGGAGCTATGGAAGTATGGAGCTATGGAGCCACCAGCCACCCAGGCTGGAGCTATGGAGCTCTGGAGGTATGGAGCTCTGGTGCTATGGAAGTATGGAGCTATGGAGCTATGGAAGTATGGAGCTATGGAGCTATGGAGCTCTGGAAGTATGGAGCTATGGAGCTCTGGAGGTATGGAGCTATGGAGCCCTGGAGCCCTGGAGCTATGGAGCCCTGGAGCTATGGAGCTATGGAGCCCTGGAGCTATGGAGCTATGGAGCCCTGGAGCTATGGAGCTATGGAGCTCTGGTGCTATGGAGCTATGGAGCTCTGGTGCTATGGAGCTATGGAGCTCTGGTGCTATGGAGCTATGGAGCTCTGGTGCTATGGAGCTATGGAGCTCTGGAAGTATGGAGCTATGGAGCTCTGGAGGTATGGAGCTATGGAGCTCTGGAGGTATGGAGCTATGGAGCCCTGGAGCTATGGAGCCCTGGAGCTATGGAAGTATGGAGCTCTGGTGCTATGGAGCTATGGAGCTCTGGTGCTATGGAGCTATGGAGCTCTGGAGCTATGGAGCTCTGGAGGTATGGAGCTATGGAGCTCTGGAGGTATGGAGCTATGGAGCTATGGAAGTATGGAGCTCTGGTGCTATGGAGCTATGGAGCTCTGGTGCTATGGAGCTATGGAGCTCTGGTGCTATGGAGCTATGGAGCTATGGAGCTCTGGAAGTATGGAGCTCTGGTGCTATGGAGCTATGGAGCTCTGGTGCTATGGAGCTATGGAGCTCTGGTGCTATGGAGCTATGGAGCTCTGGTGCTATGGAGCTATGGTGCTATGGAGCTCTGGTGCTATGGAGCTATGGAGCTCTGGTGCTATGGAGCTATGGAGCTCTGGAGGTATGGAGCTCTGGAGGTATGGAGCTCTGGAGGTATGGAGCTTTGGAGCCCTGGAGCTCTGGAGGTATGGAGCTATGGTGCTATGGAGCTCTGAAGCCATGGAGCTCTGGTGCTATGGAGCTATGGAGCTCTGGTGCTATGGAGCTATGGAGGTATGGAGCCACCAGCCAGCACCCTCCGTGGCTGGATCAATGGAAGTGTTTTAGGTACCAGGCAGCCAAAGGGCCGAGGCCTCACGCTCGACCACGCCGGCGCAGAGTTCCAGCCGCTCGGATAAGCTCTGTCACTCACCCGCCGCGCAGCCACCGGTAACGGGGAAATGTCGCCGCCTTGTGGACACGCCGTTGTAAATGAATGGGCTTTCGCACTTAGTGCAATTTTCGCCAACTCTCTGACTTAGAGCTATGGAAGTATGGAGCTATGGAGCCACCAGCCACCCAGGCTGGAGCTCTGGAGCTCTGGAGGTATGGAGCTCTGGTGCTATGGAAGTATGGAGCTCTGGTGCTATGGAAGTATGGAGCTATGGAGCTATGGAAGTATGGAGCTATGGAGCTATGGAAGTCTGGAGCTATGGAAGTATGGAGCTATGGAGCTATGGAAGTATGGAGCTCTGGAGCTATGGAGCCACCAGCCAGCACCCTCCGTGGCTCAACCACGCCGGCCCAGAGTTCCAGCCGCTCGGCTTCACTCTCTCACAAGCCCCGCCTGGAGCTCCCCGGCCCACCCCTGGTACCTCAACTACCGAGGCCAGCCGCTCGACCACGCCGGCGCAGAGTTCCATCCGCTCGGATAAGCTCTGCCACTCACCCGCCGCGCAGCCACCGGTAACGGGGAAATGTCGCCGCCTTGTGGACACGCCGTTGTAAATGAATGGGCTTTCGCACTTAGTGCAATTTTCGCCAACTCTCTGACTTAGAGCTATGGAAGTATGGAGCTATGGAGCCACCAGCCACCCAGGCTGGAGCTATGGAGCTCTGGAGGTATGGAGCTCTGGTGCTATGGAAGTATGGAGCTCTGGTGCTATGGAAGTATGGAGCTCTGGTGCTATGGAAGTATGGAGCTATGGAAGTATGGAGCTCTGGTGCTATGGAGCTATGGAGCTCTGGTGCTATGGAAGTATGGAGCTATGGAAGTATGGAGCCCTGGTGCTATGGAGCTATGGAGCTCTGGTGCTATGGAGCTATGGAGCTCTGGTGCTATGGAGCTATGGAGCTCTGGTGCTATGGAGCTATGGAGCTCTGGTGCTATGGAAGTATGGAGCTCTGGTGCTATGGAAGTATGGAGCTCTGGTGCTATGGAAGTATGGAGCTATGGAAGTATGGAGCTCTGGTGCTATGGAGCTATGGAGCTCTGGTGCTATGGAAGTATGGAGCTATGGAAGTATGGAGCTCTGGTGCTATGGAGCTATGGAGCTCTGGTGCTATGGAGGTATGGAGCTCTGGTGCTATGGAGCTATGGAGCTCTGGTGCTATGGAGCTATGGAGCTCTGGTGCTATGGAGCTATGGAGCTCTGGTGCTATGGAGCTATGGAGCTCTGGTGCTATGGAGCTATGGAGCTCTGGAGGTATGGAGCTCTGGTGCTATGGAGCTCTGGAGCTCTGGTGCTATGGAGCTCTGGTGCTATGGAGCTATGGAGCTCTGGAGGTATGGAGCCACCAGCCAGCACCCTCCGTGGCTGGATCAATGGAAGTGTTTTAGGTACCAGGCAGCCAAAGGGCCGAGGCCTCACGCTCGACCACGCCGGCGCAGAGTTCCAGCCGCTCGGATAAGCTCTGTCACTCACCCGCCGCGCAGCCACCGGTAACGGGGAAATGTCGCCGCCTGGCGGACACGCCGTTGTAAATGAATGGGCTTTCGCACTTAGTGCAATTTTCGCCAACTCTCTGACTTAGAGCTATGGAAGTATGGAGCTATGGAGCCACCAGCCACCCAGGCTGGAGCTATGGAGCTCTGGAGGTATGGAGCTCAGGTGCTATGGAAGTATGGAGCTATGGAGCTATGGAAGTATGGAGCTATGGAGCTATGGAGCTCTGGAAGTATGGAGCTATGGAGCTCTGGAGCTATGGAGCCCTGGAGCCCTGGAGCTATGGAGCTCTGGTGCTATGGAGGTATGGAGCTCTGGAGGTATGGAGCTCTGGAGGTATGGAGCTATGGAGCTATGGAGCCCTGGAGCTATGGAGCTATGGAGCCCTGGAGCTATGGAGCTATGGAGCCCTGGAGCTATGGAGCTATGGAGCTCTGGTGCTATGGAGCTATGGAGCTCTGGTGCTATGGAGCTATGGAGCTCTGGTGCTATGGAGCTATGGAGCTCTGGTGCTATGGAGCTATGGAGCTCTGGAAGTATGGAGCTATGGAGCTCTGGAGGTATGGAGCTATGGAGCCCTGGAGCTATGGAGCCCTGGAGCTATGGAAGTATGGAGCTCTGGTGCTATGGAGCTATGGAGCTCTGGTGCTATGGAGCTATGGAGCTCTGGAGCTATGGAGCTCTGGAGGTATGGAGCTATGGAGCTATGGAGCTATGGAGGTATGGAGCTATGGAGCTATGGAAGTATGGAGCTCTGGTGCTATGGAGCTATGGAGCTCTGGTGCTATGGAGCTATGGAGCTCTGGTGCTATGGAGCTATGGAGCTATGGAGCTCTGGAAGTATGGAGCTCTGGTGCTATGGAGCTATGGAGCTCTGGTGCTATGGAGCTATGGAGCTCTGGTGCTATGGAGCTATGGAGCTCTGGTGCTATGGAGCTCTGGTGCTATGGAGCTCTGGTGCTATGGAGCTATGGAGCTCTGGTGCTATGGAGCTATGGAGCTCTGGAGGTATGGAGCTCTGGAGGTATGGAGCTCTGGAGGTATGGAGCTTTGGAGCCCTGGAGCTCTGGAGGTATGGAGCTATGGTGCTATGGAGCTCTGAAGCCATGGAGCTCTGGTGCTATGGAGCTCTGGAGCTCTGGAGGTATGGAGCTCTGGAGGTATGGAGCTATGGAGCCCTGGAGCTCTGGAGGTATGGAGCTATGGTGCTATGGAGCTCTGAAGCCATGGAGCTCTGGTGCTATGGAGCTCTGGAGCTCTGGAGGTATGGAGCTCTGGAGGTATGGAGCTATGGAGCCCTGGAGCTCTGGAGGTATGGAGCTATGGTGCTATGGAGCTCTGAAGCCATGGAGCTCTGGTGCTATGGAGCTCTGGAGCTCTGGAGGTATGGAGCTATGGAGCCCTGGAGCTCTGGAGGTATGGAGCTATGGTGCTATGGAGCTCTGAAGCCATGGAGCTCTGGTGCTATGGAGCTCTGGAGGTATGGAGCTCTGGAGGTATGGAGCTCTGGAGGTATGGAGCTATGGAGCCCTGGAGCTCTGGAGGTATGGAGCTATGGTGCTATGGAGCTCTGAAGCCATGGAGCTCTGGTGCTATGGAGCTATGGAGCTCTGGTGCTATGGAGCTATGGAGGTATGGAGCCACCAGCCAGCACCCTCCGTGGCTGGATCAATGGAAGTGTTTTAGGTACCAGGCAGCCAAAGGGCCGAGGCCTCACGCTCGACCACGCCGGCGCAGAGTTCCAGCCGCTCGGATAAGCTCTGTCACTCACCCGCCGCGCAGCCACCGGTAACGGGGAAATGTCGCCGCCTTGTGGACACGCCGTTGTAAATGAATGGGCTTTCGCACTTAGTGCAATTTTCGCCAACTCTCTGACTTAGAGCTATGGAAGTATGGAGCTATGGAGCCACCAGCCACCCAGGCTGGAGCTCTGGAGCTCTGGAGGTATGGAGCTCTGGTGCTATGGAAGTATGGAGCTCTGGTGCTATGGAAGTATGGAGCTATGGAGGTATGGAAGTATGGAGCTATGGACGTATGGAGCTATGGAGCTCTGGAAGTATGGAGCTATGGAGCTCTGGAGGTATGGAGCCCTGGAGCTATGGAGCCCTGGAGCTATGGAAGTATGGAGCTCTGGTGCTATGGAGCTATGGAGCTCTGGTGCTATGGAGCTGTGGAGCTATGGAGCTCTGGAGCTATGGAGCTCTGGAGGTATGGAGCTATGGAGCTATGGAGCTCTGGAGGTATGGAGCTATGGAGCTATGGAAGTATGGAGCTCTGGTGCTATGGAGCTATGGAGCTCTGGTGCTATGGAGCTATGGAGCTCTGGTGCTATGGAGCTATGGAGCTCTGGAAGTATGGAGCTCTGGTGCTATGGAGCTATGGAGCTCTGGTGCTATGGAGCTATGGAGCTCTGGTGCTATGGAGCTCTGGTGCTATGGAGCTCTGGTGCTATGGAGCTATGGAGCTCTGGTGCTATGGAGCTCTGGAGGTATGGAGCTCTGGAGGTATGGAGCTCTGGAGGTATGGAGCTATGGAGCCCTGGAGCTCTGGAGGTATGGAGCTATGGTGCTATGGAGCTCTGAAGCCATGGAGCTCTGGTGCTATGGAGCTATGGAGCTCTGGTGCTATGGAGCTATGGAGCTATGGAGCTCTGGAAGTATGGAGCTCTGGTGCTATGGAGCTATGGAGCTCTGGTGCTATGGAGCTATGGAGCTCTGGTGCTATGGAGCTATGGAGCTCTGGTGCTATGGAGCTCTGGTGCTATGGAGCTCTGGTGCTATGGAGCTATGGAGCTCTGGTGCTATGGAGCTATGGAGCTCTGGAGGTATGGAGCTCTGGAGGTATGGAGCTCTGGAGGTATGGAGCTATGGAGCCCTGGAGCTCTGGAGGTATGGAGCTATGGTGCTATGGAGCTCTGAAGCCATGGAGCTCTGGTGCTATGGAGCTCTGGAGCTCTGGAGGTATGGAGCTCTGGAGGTATGGAGCTATGGAGCCCTGGAGCTCTGGAGGTATGGAGCTATGGTGCTATGGAGCTCTGAAGCCATGGAGCTCTGGTGCTATGGAGCTCTGGAGCTCTGGAGGTATGGAGCTCTGGAGGTATGGAGCTCTGGAGGTATGGAGCTATGGAGCCCTGGAGCTCTGGAGGTATGGAGCTATGGTGCTATGGAGCTCTGAAGCCATGGAGCTCTGGTGCTATGGAGCTCTGGAGGTATGGAGCTCTGGAGGTATGGAGCTCTGGAGGTATGGAGCTATGGAGCCCTGGAGCTCTGGAGGTATGGAGCTATGGTGCTATGGAGCTCTGAAGCCATGGAGCTCTGGTGCTATGGAGCTCTGGAGGTATGGAGCTCTGGAGGTATGGAGCTCTGGAGGTATGGAGCTATGGAGCCCTGGAGCTCTGGAGGTATGGAGCTATGGTGCTATGGAGCTCTGAAGCCATGGAGCTCTGGTGCTATGGAGCTATGGAGCTCTGGTGCTATGGAGCTATGGAGGTATGGAGCCACCAGCCAGCACCCTCCGTGGCTGGATCAATGGAAGTGTTTTAGGTACCAGGCAGCCAAAGGGCCGAGGCCTCACGCTCGACCACGCCGGCGCAGAGTTCCAGCCGCTCGGATAAGCTCTGTCACTCACCCGCCGCGCAGCCACCGGTAACGGGGAAATGTCGCCGCCTGGCGGACACGCCGTTGTAAATGAATGGGCTTTCGCACTTAGTGCAATTTTCGCCAACTCTCTGACTTAGAGCTATGGAAGTATGGAGCTATGGAGCCACCAGCCACCCAGGCTGGAGCTATGGAGCTCTGGAGGTATGGAGCTCAGGTGCTATGGAAGTATGGAGCTATGGAGCTATGGAAGTATGGAGCTATGGAGCTATGGAGCTCTGGAAGTATGGAGCTATGGAGCTCTGGAGGTATGGAGCTAAGGAGCCCTGGAGCCCTGGAGCTATGGAGCTCTGGTGCTATGGAGGTACGGAGCTCTGGAGGTATGGAGCTCTGGAGGTATGGAGCTATGGAGCTATGGAGCCCTGGAGCTATGGAGCTATGGAGCCCTGGAGCTATGGAGCTATGGAGCCCTGGAGCTATGGAGCTATGGAGCTCTGGTGCTATGGAGCTATGGAGCTCTGGTGCTATGGAGCTATGGAGCTCTGGTGCTATGGAGCTATGGAGCTCTGGTGCTATGGAGCTATGGAGCTCTGGAAGTATGGAGCTATGGAGCTCTGGAGGTATGGAGCTATGGAGCCCTGGAGCTATGGAGCCCTGGAGCTATGGAAGTATGGAGCTCTGGTGCTATGGAGCTATGGAGCTCTGGTGCTATGGAGCTATGGAGCTCTGGAGCTATGGAGCTCTGGAGGTATGGAGCTATGGAGCTATGGAGCTCTGGAGGTATGGAGCTATGGAGCTATGGAAGTATGGAGCTCTGGTGCTATGGAGCTATGGAGCTCTGGTGCTATGGAGCTATGGAGCTCTGGTGCTATGGAGCTATGGAGCTATGGAGCTCTGGAAGTATGGAGCTCTGGTGCTATGGAGCTATGGAGCTCTGGTGCTATGGAGCTATGGAGCTCTGGTGCTATGGAGCTATGGAGCTCTGGTGCTATGGAGCTCTGGTGCTATGGAGCTCTGGTGCTATGGAGCTATGGAGCTCTGGTGCTATGGAGCTATGGAGCTCTGGAGGTATGGAGCTCTGGAGGTATGGAGCTCTGGAGGTATGGAGCTTTGGAGCCCTGGAGCTCTGGAGGTATGGAGCTATGGTGCTATGGAGCTCTGAAGCCATGGAGCTCTGGTGCTATGGAGCTCTGGAGCTCTGGAGGTATGGAGCTCTGGAGGTATGGAGCTATGGAGCCCTGGAGCTCTGGAGGTATGGAGCTATGGTGCTATGGAGCTCTGAAGCCATGGAGCTCTGGTGCTATGGAGCTCTGGAGCTCTGGAGGTATGGAGCTCTGGAGGTATGGAGCTATGGAGCCCTGGAGCTCTGGAGGTATGGAGCTATGGTGCTATGGAGCTCTGAAGCCATGGAGCTCTGGTGCTATGGAGCTCTGGAGCTCTGGAGGTATGGAGCTCTGGAGGTATGGAGCTCTGGAGGTATGGAGCTATGGAGCCCTGGAGCTCTGGAGGTATGGAGCTATGGTGCTATGGAGCTCTGAAGCCATGGAGCTCTGGTGCTATGGAGCTCTGGAGGTATGGAGCTCTGGAGGTATGGAGCTCTGGAGGTATGGAGCTATGGAGCCCTGGAGCTCTGGAGGTATGGAGCTATGGTGCTATGGAGCTCTGAAGCCATGGAGCTCTGGTGCTATGGAGCTCTGGAGGTATGGAGCTCTGGAGGTATGGAGCTCTGGAGGTATGGAGCTATGGAGCCCTGGAGCTCTGGAGGTATGGAGCTATGGTGTTATGGAGCTCTGAAGCCATGGAGCTATGGTGCTATGGAGCTCTGGAGGTATGGAGCTCTGGAGGTATGGAGCTCTGGAGGTATGGAGCTATGGAGCCCTGGAGCTCTGGAGGTATGGAGCTATGGTGCTATGGAGCTCTGAAGCCATGGAGCTCTGGTGCTATGGAGCTATGGAGCTCTGGTGCTATGGAGCTATGGAGGTATGGAGCCACCAGCCAGCACCCTCCGTGGCTGGATCAATGGAAGTGTTTTAGGTACCAGGCAGCCAAACGGCCGAGGCCTCACGCTCGACCACGCCGGCGCAGAGTTCCAGCCGCTCGGATAAGCTCTGTCACTCACCCGCCGCGCAGCCACCGGTAACGGGGAAATGTCGCCGCCTTGTGGACACGCCGTTGTAAATGAATGGGCTTTCGCACTTAGTGCAATTTTCGCCAACTCTCTGACTTAGAGCTATGGAAGTATGGAGCTATGGAGCCACCAGCCTCCAAGGCTGGAGCTCTGGAGCTCTGGAGGTATGGAGCTCTGGTGCTATGGAAGTATGGAGCTCTGGTGCTATGGAAGTATGGAGCTATGGAGGTATGGAAGTATGGAGCTATGGAAGTATGGAGCTATGGAGCTCTGGAAGTATGGAGCTATGGAGCTCTGGAGGTATGGAGCCCTGGAGCTATGGAGCCCTGGAGCTATGGAAGTATGGAGCTCTGGTGCTATGGAGCTATGGAGCTATGGTGCTATGGAGCTATGGAGCTATGGAGCTCTGGAGCTATGGAGCTCTGGAGGTATGGAGCTATGGAGCTATGGAGCTCTGGAGGTATGGAGCTATGGAGCTATGGAAGTATGGAGCTCTGGTGCTATGGAGCTATGGAGCTCTGGTGCTATGGAGCTATGGAGCTCTGGTGCTATGGAGCTATGGAGCTATGGAGCTCTGGAAGTATGGAGCTCTGGTGCTATGGAGCTATGGAGCTCTGGTGCTATGGAGCTATGGAGCTCTGGTGCTATGGAGCTATGGAGCTCTGGTGCTATGGAGCTATGGTGCTATGGAGCTCTGGTGCTATGGAGCTATGGAGCTCTGGTGCTATGGAGCTATGGAGCTCTGGAGGTATGGAGCTCTGGAGGTATGGAGCTCTGGAGGTATGGAGCTTTGGAGCCCTGGAGCTCTGGAGGTATGGAGCTATGGTGCTATGGAGCTCTGAAGCCATGGAGCTCTGGTGCTATGGAGCTATGGAGCTCTGGTGCTATGGAGCTATGGAGGTATGGAGCCACCAGCCAGCACCCTCCGTGGCTGGATCAATGGAAGTGTTTTAGGTACCAGGCAGCCAAAGGGCCGAGGCCTCACGCTCGACCACGCCGGCGCAGAGTTCCAGCCGCTCGGATAAGCTCTGTCACTCACCCGCCGCGCAGCCACCGGTAACGGGGAAATGTCGCCGCCTTGTGGACACGCCGTTGTAAATGAATGGGCTTTCGCACTTAGTGCAATTTTCGCCAACTCTCTGACTTAGAGCTATGGAAGTATGGAGCTATGGAGCCACCAGCCACCCAGGCTGGAGCTCTGGAGCTCTGGAGGTATGGAGCTCTGGTGCTATGGAAGTATGGAGCTCTGGTGCTATGGAAGTATGGAGCTATGGAGGTATGGAAGTATGGAGCTATGGAAGTATGGAGCTATGGAGCTCTGGAAGTATGGAGCTATGGAGCTCTGGAGGTATGGAGCCCTGGAGCTATGGAGCCCTGGAGCTATGGAAGTATGGAGCTCTGGTGCTATGGAGCTATGGAGCTCTGGTGCTATGGAGCTATGGAGCTATGGAGCTCTGGAGCTATGGAGCTCTGGAGGTATGGAGCTATGGAGCTATGGAGCTCTGGAGGTATGGAGCTATGGAAGTATGGAGCTCTGGTGCTATGGAGCTATGGAGCTCTGGTGCTATGGAGCTATGGAGCTCTGGTGCTATGGAGCTATGGAGCTATGGAGCTCTGGAAGTATGGAGCTCTGGTGCTATGGAGCTATGGAGCTCTGGTGCTATGGAGCTATGGAGCTCTGGTGCTATGGAGCTCTGGTGCTATGGAGCTCTGGTGCTATGGAGCTATGGAGCTCTGGTGCTATGGAGCTATGGAGCTCTGGAGGTATGGAGCTCTGGAGGTATGGAGCTCTGGAGGTATGGAGCTATGGAGCCCTGGAGCTCTGGAGGTATGGAGCTATGGTGCTATGGAGCTCTGGAGGTATGGAGCTATGGTGCTATGGAGCTCTGAAGCCATGGAGCTCTGGTGCTATGGAGCTCTGGAGGTATGGAGCTCTGGAGGTATGGAGCTCTGGAGGTATGGAGCTATGGAGCCCTGGAGCTCTGGAGGTATGGAGCTATGGTGTTATGGAGCTCTGAAGCCATGGAGCTCTGGTGCTATGGAGCTCTGGAGGTATGGAGCTCTGGAGGTATGGAGCTCTGGAGGTATGGAGCTATGGAGCCCTGGAGCTCTGGAGGTATGGAGCTATGGTGCTATGGAGCTCTGAAGCCATGGAGCTCTGGTGCTATGGAGCTATGGAGCTCTGGTGCTATGGAGCTATGGAGGTATGGAGCCACCAGCCAGCACCCTCCGTGGCTGGATCAATGGAAGTGTTTTAGGTACCAGGCAGCCAAACGGCCGAGGCCTCACGCTCGACCACGCCGGCGCAGAGTTCCAGCCGCTCGGATAAGCTCTGTCACTCACCCGCCGCGCAGCCACCGGTAACGGGGAAATGTCGCCGCCTTGTGGACACGCCGTTGTAAATGAATGGGCTTTCGCACTTAGTGCAATTTTCGCCAACTCTCTGACTTAGAGCTATGGAAGTATGGAGCTATGGAGCCACCAGCCACCAAGGCTGGAGCTCTGGAGCTCTGGAGGTATGGAGCTCTGGTGCTATGGAAGTATGGAGCTCTGGTGCTATGGAAGTATGGAGCTATGGAGGTATGGAAGTATGGAGCTATGGAAGTATGGAGCTATGGAGCTCTGGAAGTATGGAGCTATGGAGCTCTGGAGGTATGGAGCCCTGGAGCTATGGAGCCCTGGAGCTATGGAAGTATGGAGCTCTGGTGCTATGGAGCTATGGAGCTATGGTGCTATGGAGCTATGGAGCTATGGAGCTCTGGAGCTATGGAGCTCTGGAGGTATGGAGCTATGGAGCTATGGAGCTCTGGAGGTATGGAGCTATGGAGCTATGGAAGTATGGAGCTCTGGTGCTATGGAGCTATGGAGCTCTGGTGCTATGGAGCTATGGAGCTCTGGTGCTATGGAGCTATGGAGCTATGGAGCTCTGGAAGTATGGAGCTCTGGTGCTATGGAGCTATGGAGCTCTGGTGCTATGGAGCTATGGAGCTCTGGTGCTATGGAGCTATGGAGCTCTGGTGCTATGGAGCTATGGTGCTATGGAGCTCTGGTGCTATGGAGCTATGGAGCTCTGGTGCTATGGAGCTATGGAGCTCTGGAGGTATGGAGCTCTGGAGGTATGGAGCTCTGGAGGTATGGAGCTTTGGAGCCCTGGAGCTCTGGAGGTATGGAGCTATGGTGCTATGGAGCTCTGAAGCCATGGAGCTCTGGTGCTATGGAGCTATGGAGCTCTGGTGCTATGGAGCTATGGAGGTATGGAGCCACCAGCCAGCACCCTCCGTGGCTGGATCAATGGAAGTGTTTTAGGTACCAGGCAGCCAAAGGGCCGAGGCCTCACGCTCGACCACGCCGGCGCAGAGTTCCAGCCGCTCGGATAAGCTCTGTCACTCACCCGCCGCGCAGCCACCGGTAACGGGGAAATGTCGCCGCCTTGTGGACACGCCGTTGTAAATGAATGGGCTTTCGCACTTAGTGCAATTTTCGCCAACTCTCTGACTTAGAGCTATGGAAGTATGGAGCTATGGAGCCACCAGCCACCCAGGCTGGAGCTCTGGAGCTCTGGAGGTATGGAGCTCTGGTGCTATGGAAGTATGGAGCTCTGGTGCTATGGAAGTATGGAGCTATGGAGGTATGGAAGTATGGAGCTATGGAAGTATGGAGCTATGGAGCTCTGGAAGTATGGAGCTATGGAGCTCTGGAGGTATGGAGCCCTGGAGCTATGGAGCCCTGGAGCTATGGAAGTATGGAGCTCTGGTGCTATGGAGCTATGGAGCTCTGGTGCTATGGAGCTATGGAGCTCTGGAGCTATGGAGCTCTGGAGGTATGGAGCTATGGAGCTATGGAGCTCTGGAGGTATGGAGCTATGGAAGTATGGAGCTCTGGTGCTATGGAGCTATGGAGCTCTGGTGCTATGGAGCTATGGAGCTCTGGTGCTATGGAGCTATGGAGCTATGGAGCTCTGGAAGTATGGAGCTCTGGTGCTATGGAGCTATGGAGCTCTGGTGCTATGGAGCTATGGAGCTCTGGTGCTATGGAGCTCTGGTGCTATGGAGCTCTGGTGCTATGGAGCTATGGAGCTCTGGTGCTATGGAGCTATGGAGCTCTGGAGGTATGGAGCTCTGGAGGTATGGAGCTTTGGAGGTATGGAGCTATGGAGCCCTGGAGCTCTGGAGGTATGGAGCTATGGTGCTATGGAGCTCTGAAGCCATGGAGCTCTGGTGCTATGGAGCTCTGGAGCTCTGGAGGTATGGAGCTCTGGAGGTATGGAGCTATGGAGCCCTGGAGCTCTGGAGGTATGGAGCTATGGAGCTCTGAAGCCATGGAGCTCTGGTGCTATGGAGCTCTGGAGCTCTGGAGGTATGGAGCTCTGGAGGTATGGAGCTCTGGAGGTATGGAGCTATGGAGCCCTGGAGCTCTGGAGGTATGGAGCTATGGTGCTATGGAGCTCTGAAGCCATGGAGCTCTGGTGCTATGGAGCTCTGGAGGTATGGAGCTCTGGAGGTATGGAGCTCTGGAGGTATGGAGCTATGGAGCCCTGGAGCTCTGGAGGTATGGAGCTATGGTGCTATGGAGCTCTGAAGCCATGGAGCTCTGGTGCTATGGAGCTCTGGAGGTATGGAGCTCTGGAGGTATGGAGCTCTGGAGGTATGGAGCTATGGAGCCCTGGAGCTCTGGAGGTATGGAGCTATGGTGCTATGGAGCTCTGAAGCCATGGAGCTCTGGTGCTATGGAGCTATGGAGCTCTGGTGCTATGGAGCTATGGAGGTATGGAGCCACCAGCCAGCACCCTCCGTGGCTGGATCAATGGAAGTGTTTTAGGTACCAGGCAGCCAAAGGGCCGAGGCCTCACGCTCGACCACGCCGGCGCAGAGTTCCAGCCGCTCGGATAAGCTCTGTCACTCACCCGCCGCGCAGCCACCGGTAACGGGGAAATGTCGCCGCCTTGTGGACACGCCGTTGTAAATGAATGGGCTTTCGCACTTAGTGCAATTTTCGCCAACTCTCTGACTTAGAGCTATGGAAGTATGGAGCTATGGAGCCACCAGCCACCCAGGCTGGAGCTCTGGAGCTCTGGAGGTATGGAGCTCTGGTGCTATGGAAGTATGGAGCTCTGGTGCTATGGAAGTATGGAGCTATGGAGGTATGGAAGTATGGAGCTATGGAAGTATGGAGCTATGGAGCTCTGGAAGTATGGAGCTATGGAGCTCTGGAGGTATGGAGCCCTGGAGCTATGGAGCCCTGGAGCTATGGAAGTATGGAGCTCTGGTGCTATGGAGCTATGGAGCTCTGGTGCTATGGAGCTATGGAGCTATGGAGCTCTGGAGCTATGGAGCTCTGGAGGTATGGAGCTATGGAGCTATGGAGCTCTGGAGGTATGGAGCTATGGAGCTATGGAAGTATGGAGCTCTGGTGCTATGGAGCTATGGAGCTCTGGTGCTATGGAGCTATGGAGCTCTGGTGCTATGGAGCTATGGAGCTATGGAGCTCTGGAAGTATGGAGCTCTGGTGCTATGGAGCTATGGAGCTCTGGTGCTATGGAGCTATGGAGCTCTGGTGCTATGGAGCTCTGGTGCTATGGAGCTCTGGTGCTATGGAGCTATGGAGCTCTGGTGCTATGGAGCTCTGGAGGTATGGAGCTCTGGAGGTATGGAGCTCTGGAGGTATGGAGCTATGGAGCCCTGGAGCTCTGGAGGTATGGAGCTATGGTGCTATGGAGCTCTGAAGCCATGGAGCTCTGGTGCTATGGAGCTATGGAGCTCTGGTGCTATGGAGCTATGGAGCTATGGAGCTCTGGAAGTATGGAGCTCTGGTGCTATGGAGCTATGGAGCTCTGGTGCTATGGAGCTATGGAGCTCTGGTGCTATGGAGCTATGGAGCTCTGGTGCTATGGAGCTCTGGTGCTATGGAGCTCTGGTGCTATGGAGCTATGGAGCTCTGGTGCTATGGAGCTATGGAGCTCTGGAGGTATGGAGCTCTGGAGGTATGGAGCTCTGGAGGTATGGAGCTATGGAGCCCTGGAGCTCTGGAGGTATGGAGCTATGGTGCTATGGAGCTCTGAAGCCATGGAGCTCTGGTGCTATGGAGCTCTGGAGCTCTGGAGGTATGGAGCTCTGGAGGTATGGAGCTATGGAGCCCTGGAGCTCTGGAGGTATGGAGCTATGGTGCTATGGAGCTCTGAAGCCATGGAGCTCTGGTGCTATGGAGCTCTGGAGCTCTGGAGGTATGGAGCTCTGGAGGTATGGAGCTCTGGAGGTATGGAGCTATGGAGCCCTGGAGCTCTGGAGGTATGGAGCTATGGTGCTATGGAGCTCTGAAGCCATGGAGCTCTGGTGCTATGGAGCTCTGGAGGTATGGAGCTCTGGAGGTATGGAGCTCTGGAGGTATGGAGCTATGGAGCCCTGGAGCTCTGGAGGTATGGAGCTATGGTGCTATGGAGCTCTGAAGCCATGGAGCTCTGGTGCTATGGAGCTCTGGAGGTATGGAGCTCTGGAGGTATGGAGCTCTGGAGGTATGGAGCTATGGAGCCCTGGAGCTCTGGAGGTATGGAGCTATGGTGCTATGGAGCTCTGAAGCCATGGAGCTCTGGTGCTATGGAGCTATGGAGCTCTGGTGCTATGGAGCTATGGAGGTATGGAGCCACCAGCCAGCACCCTCCGTGGCTGGATCAATGGAAGTGTTTTAGGTACCAGGCAGCCAAAGGGCCGAGGCCTCACGCTCGACCACGCCGGCGCAGAGTTCCAGCCGCTCGGATAAGCTCTGTCACTCACCCGCCGCGCAGCCACCGGTAACGGGGAAATGTCGCCGCCTTGTGGACACGCCGTTGTAAATGAATGGGCTTTCGCACTTAGTGCAATTTTCGCCAACTCTCTGACTGGAGCTATGGAAGTATGGAGCTATGGAGCCACCAGCCACCCAGGCTGGAGCTATGGAGCTCTGGAGGTATGGAGCTCTGGTGCTATGGAAGTATGGAGCTATGGAGCTATGGAAGTATGGAGCTATGGAGCTATGGAGCTCTGGAAGTATGGAGCTATGGAGCTCTGGAGGTATGGAGCTATGGAGCCCTGGAGCCCTGGAGCTATGGAGCCCTGGAGCTATGGAGCTATGGAGCCCTGGAGCTATGGAGCTATGGAGCCCTGGAGCTATGGAGCTATGGAGCTCTGGTGCTATGGAGCTATGGAGCTCTGGTGCTATGGAGCTATGGAGCTCTGGTGCTATGGAGCTATGGAGCTCTGGTGCTATGGAGCTATGGAGCTCTGGAAGTATGGAGCTATGGAGCTCTGGAGGTATGGAGCTATGGAGCTCTGGAGGTATGGAGCTATGGAGCCCTGGAGCTATGGAGCCCTGGAGCTATGGAAGTATGGAGCTCTGGTGCTATGGAGCTATGGAGCTCTGGTGCTATGGAGCTATGGAGCTCTGGAGCTATGGAGCTCTGGAGGTATGGAGCTATGGAGCTCTGGAGGTATGGAGCTATGGAGCTATGGAAGTATGGAGCTCTGGTGCTATGGAGCTATGGAGCTCTGGTGCTATGGAGCTATGGAGCTCTGGTGCTATGGAGCTATGGAGCTATGGAGCTCTGGAAGTATGGAGCTCTGGTGCTATGGAGCTATGGAGCTCTGGTGCTATGGAGCTATGGAGCTCTGGTGCTATGGAGCTATGGAGCTCTGGTGCTATGGAGCTATGGTGCTATGGAGCTCTGGTGCTATGGAGCTATGGAGCTCTGGTGCTATGGAGCTATGGAGCTCTGGAGGTATGGAGCTCTGGAGGTATGGAGCTCTGGAGGTATGGAGCTTTGGAGCCCTGGAGCTCTGGAGGTATGGAGCTATGGTGCTATGGAGCTCTGAAGCCATGGAGCTCTGGTGCTATGGAGCTATGGAGCTCTGGTGCTATGGAGCTATGGAGGTATGGAGCCACCAGCCAGCACCCTCCGTGGCTGGATCAATGGAAGTGTTTTAGGTACCAGGCAGCCAAAGGGCCGAGGCCTCACGCTCGACCACGCCGGCGCAGAGTTCCAGCCGCTCGGATAAGCTCTGTCACTCACCCGCCGCGCAGCCACCGGTAACGGGGAAATGTCGCCGCCTTGTGGACACGCCGTTGTAAATGAATGGGCTTTCGCACTTAGTGCAATTTTCGCCAACTCTCTGACTTAGAGCTATGGAAGTATGGAGCTATGGAGCCACCAGCCACCCAGGCTGGAGCTCTGGAGCTCTGGAGGTATGGAGCTCTGGTGCTATGGAAGTATGGAGCTCTGGTGCTATGGAAGTATGGAGCTATGGAGGTATGGAAGTATGGAGCTATGGAAGTATGGAGCTATGGAGCTCTGGAAGTATGGAGCTATGGAGCTCTGGAGGTATGGAGCCCTGGAGCTATGGAGCCCTGGAGCTATGGAAGTATGGAGCTCTGGTGCTATGGAGCTATGGAGCTCTGGTGCTATGGAGCTATGGAGCTATGGAGCTCTGGAGCTATGGAGCTCTGGAGGTATGGAGCTATGGAGCTATGGAGCTCTGGAGGTATGGAGCTATGGAAGTATGGAGCTCTGGTGCTATGGAGCTATGGAGCTCTGGTGCTATGGAGCTATGGAGCTCTGGTGCTATGGAGCTATGGAGCTATGGAGCTCTGGAAGTATGGAGCTCTGGTGCTATGGAGCTATGGAGCTCTGGTGCTATGGAGCTATGGAGCTCTGGTGCTATGGAGCTCTGGTGCTATGGAGCTCTGGTGCTATGGAGCTATGGAGCTCTGGTGCTATGGAGCTATGGAGCTCTGGAGGTATGGAGCTCTGGAGGTATGGAGCTCTGGAGGTATGGAGCTATGGAGCCCTGGAGCTCTGGAGGTATGGAGCTATGGTGCTATGGAGCTCTGAAGCCATGGAGCTCTGGTGCTATGGAGCTCTGGAGCTCTGGAGGTATGGAGCTCTGGAGGTATGGAGCTATGGAGCCCTGGAGCTCTGGAGGTATGGAGCTATGGAGCTCTGAAGCCATGGAGCTCTGGTGCTATGGAGCTCTGGAGCTCTGGAGGTATGGAGCTCTGGAGGTATGGAGCTCTGGAGGTATGGAGCTATGGAGCCCTGGAGCTCTGGAGGTATGGAGCTATGGTGCTATGGAGCTCTGAAGCCATGGAGCTCTGGTGCTATGGAGCTCTGGAGGTATGGAGCTCTGGAGGTATGGAGCTCTGGAGGTATGGAGCTATGGAGCCCTGGAGCTCTGGAGGTATGGAGCTATGGTGCTATGGAGCTCTGAAGCCATGGAGCTCTGGTGCTATGGAGCTCTGGAGGTATGGAGCTCTGGAGGTATGGAGCTCTGGAGGTATGGAGCTATGGAGCCCTGGAGCTCTGGAGGTATGGAGCTATGGTGCTATGGAGCTCTGAAGCCATGGAGCTCTGGTGCTATGGAGCTATGGAGCTCTGGTGCTATGGAGGTATGGAGCTCTGGAGGTATGGAGCTATGGAGCCCTGGAGCTCTGGAGGTATGGAGCTATGGTGCTATGGAGCTCTGAAGCCATGGAGCTCTGGTGCTATGGAGCTATGGAGCTCTGGTGCTATGGAGCTATGGAGGTATGGAGCCACCAGCCAGCACCCTCCGTGGCTGGATCAATGGAAGTGTTTTAGGTACCAGGCAGCCAAAGGGCCGAGGCCTCACGCTCGACCACGCCGGCGCAGAGTTCCAGCCGCTCGGATAAGCTCTGTCACTCACCCGCCGCGCAGCCACCGGTAACGGGGAAATGTCGCCGCCTTGTGGACACGCCGTTGTAAATGAATGGGCTTTCGCACTTAGTGCAATTTTCGCCAACTCTCTGACTGGAGCTATGGAAGTATGGAGCTATGGAGCCACCAGCCACCCAGGCTGGAGGTATGGAGCTATGGAGCCCTGGAGCCCTGGAGCTATGGAGCCCTGGAGCTATGGAGCTATGGAGCCCTGGAGCTATGGAGCTATGGAGCCCTGGAGCTATGGAGCTATGGAGCTCTGGTGCTATGGAGCTATGGAGCTCTGGTGCTATGGAGCTATGGAGCTCTGGTGCTATGGAGCTATGGAGCTCTGGTGCTATGGAGCTATGGAGCTCTGGAAGTATGGAGCTATGGAGCTCTGGAGGTATGGAGCTATGGAGCTCTGGAGGTATGGAGCTATGGAGCCCTGGAGCTATGGAGCCCTGGAGCTATGGAAGTATGGAGCTCTGGTGCTATGGAGCTATGGAGCTCTGGTGCTATGGAGCTATGGAGCTCTGGAGCTATGGAGCTCTGGAGGTATGGAGCTATGGAGCTCTGGAGGTATGGAGCTATGGAGCTATGGAAGTATGGAGCTCTGGTGCTATGGAGCTATGGAGCTCTGGTGCTATGGAGCTATGGAGCTCTGGTGCTATGGAGCTATGGAGCTATGGAGCTCTGGAAGTATGGAGCTCTGGTGCTATGGAGCTATGGAGCTCTGGTGCTATGGAGCTATGGAGCTCTGGTGCTATGGAGCTATGGAGCTCTGGTGCTATGGAGCTATGGTGCTATGGAGCTCTGGTGCTATGGAGCTATGGAGCTCTGGTGCTATGGAGCTATGGAGCTCTGGAGGTATGGAGCTCTGGAGGTATGGAGCTCTGGAGGTATGGAGCTTTGGAGCCCTGGAGCTCTGGAGGTATGGAGCTATGGTGCTATGGAGCTCTGAAGCCATGGAGCTCTGGTGCTATGGAGCTATGGAGCTCTGGTGCTATGGAGCTATGGAGGTATGGAGCCACCAGCCAGCACCCTCCGTGGCTGGATCAATGGAAGTGTTTTAGGTACCAGGCAGCCAAAGGGCCGAGGCCTCACGCTCGACCACGCCGGCGCAGAGTTCCAGCCGCTCGGATAAGCTCTGTCACTCACCCGCCGCGCAGCCACCGGTAACGGGGAAATGTCGCCGCCTTGTGGACACGCCGTTGTAAATGAATGGGCTTTCGCACTTAGTGCAATTTTCGCCAACTCTCTGACTTAGAGCTATGGAAGTATGGAGCTATGGAGCCACCAGCCACCCAGGCTGGAGCTCTGGAGCTCTGGAGGTATGGAGCTCTGGTGCTATGGAAGTATGGAGCTCTGGTGCTATGGAAGTATGGAGCTATGGAGCTATGGAAGTATGGAGCTATGGAGCTATGGAAGTCTGGAGCTATGGAAGTATGGAGCTATGGAGCTATGGAAGTATGGAGCTCTGGAGCTATGGAGCCACCAGCCAGCACCCTCCGTGGCTCAACCACGCCGGCCCAGAGTTCCAGCCGCTCGGCTTCACTCTCTCACAAGCCCCGCCTGGAGCTCCCCGGCCCACCCCTGGTACCTCAACTACCGAGGCCAGCCGCTCGACCACGCCGGCGCAGAGTTCCATCCGCTCGGATAAGCTCTGCCACTCACCCGCCGCGCAGCCACCGGTAACGGGGAAATGTCGCCGCCTTGTGGACACGCCGTTGTAAATGAATGGGCTTTCGCACTTAGTGCATTTTTCGCCAACTCTCTGACTTAGAGCTATGGAAGTATGGAGCTATGGAGCCACCAGCCACCCAGGCTGGAGCTATGGAGCTCTGGAGGTATGGAGCTCTGGTGCTATGGAAGTATGGAGCTCTGGTGCTATGGAAGTATGGAGCTCTGGTGCTATGGAAGTATGGAGCTATGGAAGTATGGAGCTCTGGTGCTATGGAGCTATGGAGCTCTGGTGCTATGGAAGTATGGAGCTATGGAAGTATGGAGCCCTGGTGCTATGGAGCTATGGAGCTCTGGTGCTATGGAGCTATGGAGCTCTGGTGCTATGGAGCTATGGAGCTCTGGTGCTATGGAGCTATGGAGCTCTGGTGCTATGGAAGTATGGAGCTCTGGTGCTATGGAAGTATGGAGCTCTGGTGCTATGGAAGTATGGAGCTATGGAAGTATGGAGCTCTGGTGCTATGGAGCTATGGAGCTCTGGTGCTATGGAAGTATGGAGCTATGGAAGTATGGAGCTCTGGTGCTATGGAGCTATGGAGCTCTGGTGCTATGGAGGTATGGAGCTCTGGTGCTATGGATCTATGGAGCTCTGGTGCTATGGAGCTATGGAGCTCTGGTGCTATGGAGCTATGGAGCTCTGGTGCTATGGAGCTATGGAGCTCTGGTGCTATGGAGCTATGGAGCTCTGGAGGTATGGAGCTCTGGTGCTATGGAGCTCTGGAGCTCTGGTGCTATGGAGCTCTGGTGCTATGGAGCTATGGAGCTCTGGAGGTATGGAGCCACCAGCCAGCACCCTCCGTGGCTGGATCAATGGAAGTGTTTTAGGTACCAGGCAGCCAAAGGGCCGAGGCCTCACGCTCGACCACGCCGGCGCAGAGTTCCAGCCGCTCGGATAAGCTCTGTCACTCACCCGCCGCGCAGCCACCGGTAACGGGGAAATGTCGCCGCCTGGCGGACACGCCGTTGTAAATGAATGGGCTTTCGCACTTAGTGCAATTTTCGCCAACTCTCTGACTTAGAGCTATGGAAGTATGGAGCTATGGAGCCACCAGCCACCCAGGCTGGAGCTATGGAGCTCTGGAGGTATGGAGCTCAGGTGCTATGGAAGTATGGAGCTATGGAGCTATGGAAGTATGGAGCTATGGAGCTATGGAGCTCTGGAAGTATGGAGCTATGGAGCTCTGGAGCTATGGAGCCCTGGAGCCCTGGAGCTATGGAGCTCTGGTGCTATGGAGGTATGGAGCTCTGGAGGTATGGAGCTCTGGAGGTATGGAGCTATGGAGCTATGGAGCCCTGGAGCTATGGAGCTATGGAGCCCTGGAGCTATGGAGCTATGGAGCCCTGGAGCTATGGAGCTATGGAGCTCTGGTGCTATGGAGCTATGGAGCTCTGGTGCTATGGAGCTATGGAGCTCTGGTGCTATGGAGCTATGGAGCTCTGGTGCTATGGAGCTATGGAGCTCTGGAAGTATGGAGCTATGGAGCTCTGGAGGTATGGAGCTATGGAGCCCTGGAGCTATGGAGCCCTGGAGCTATGGAAGTATGGAGCTCTGGTGCTATGGAGCTATGGAGCTCTGGTGCTATGGAGCTATGGAGCTCTGGAGCTATGGAGCTCTGGAGGTATGGAGCTATGGAGCTATGGAGCTATGGAGGTATGGAGCTATGGAGCTATGGAAGTATGGAGCTCTGGTGCTATGGAGCTATGGAGCTCTGGTGCTATGGAGCTATGGAGCTCTGGTGCTATGGAGCTATGGAGCTATGGAGCTCTGGAAGTATGGAGCTCTGGTGCTATGGAGCTATGGAGCTCTGGTGCTATGGAGCTATGGAGCTCTGGTGCTATGGAGCTATGGAGCTCTGGTGCTATGGAGCTCTGGTGCTATGGAGCTCTGGTGCTATGGAGCTATGGAGCTCTGGTGCTATGGAGCTATGGAGCTCTGGAGGTATGGAGCTCTGGAGGTATGGAGCTCTGGAGGTATGGAGCTTTGGAGCCCTGGAGCTCTGGAGGTATGGAGCTATGGTGCTATGGAGCTCTGAAGCCATGGAGCTCTGGTGCTATGGAGCTCTGGAGCTCTGGAGGTATGGAGCTCTGGAGGTATGGAGCTATGGAGCCCTGGAGCTCTGGAGGTATGGAGCTATGGTGCTATGGAGCTCTGAAGCCATGGAGCTCTGGTGCTATGGAGCTCTGGAGCTCTGGAGGTATGGAGCTCTGGAGGTATGGAGCTATGGAGCCCTGGAGCTCTGGAGGTATGGAGCTATGGTGCTATGGAGCTCTGAAGCCATGGAGCTCTGGTGCTATGGAGCTCTGGAGCTCTGGAGGTATGGAGCTATGGAGCCCTGGAGCTCTGGAGGTATGGAGCTATGGTGCTATGGAGCTCTGAAGCCATGGAGCTCTGGTGCTATGGAGCTCTGGAGGTATGGAGCTCTGGAGGTATGGAGCTCTGGAGGTATGGAGCTATGGAGCCCTGGAGCTCTGGAGGTATGGAGCTATGGTGCTATGGAGCTCTGAAGCCATGGAGCTCTGGTGCTATGGAGCTATGGAGCTCTGGTGCTATGGAGCTATGGAGGTATGGAGCCACCAGCCAGCACCCTCCGTGGCTGGATCAATGGAAGTGTTTTAGGTACCAGGCAGCCAAAGGGCCGAGGCCTCACGCTCGACCACGCCGGCGCAGAGTTCCAGCCGCTCGGATAAGCTCTGTCACTCACCCGCCGCGCAGCCACCGGTAACGGGGAAATGTCGCCGCCTTGTGGACACGCCGTTGTAAATGAATGGGCTTTCGCACTTAGTGCAATTTTCGCCAACTCTCTGACTTAGAGCTATGGAAGTATGGAGCTATGGAGCCACCAGCCACCCAGGCTGGAGCTCTGGAGCTCTGGAGGTATGGAGCTCTGGTGCTATGGAAGTATGGAGCTCTGGTGCTATGGAAGTATGGAGCTATGGAGGTATGGAAGTATGGAGCTATGGACGTATGGAGCTATGGAGCTCTGGAAGTATGGAGCTATGGAGCTCTGGAGGTATGGAGCCCTGGAGCTATGGAGCCCTGGAGCTATGGAAGTATGGAGCTCTGGTGCTATGGAGCTATGGAGCTCTGGTGCTATGGAGCTGTGGAGCTATGGAGCTCTGGAGCTATGGAGCTCTGGAGGTATGGAGCTATGGAGCTATGGAGCTCTGGAGGTATGGAGCTATGGAGCTATGGAAGTATGGAGCTCTGGTGCTATGGAGCTATGGAGCTCTGGTGCTATGGAGCTATGGAGCTCTGGTGCTATGGAGCTATGGAGCTCTGGAAGTATGGAGCTCTGGTGCTATGGAGCTATGAAGCTCTGGTGCTATGGAGCTATGGAGCTCTGGTGCTATGGAGCTCTGGTGCTATGGAGCTCTGGTGCTATGGAGCTATGGAGCTCTGGTGCTATGGAGCTCTGGAGGTATGGAGCTCTGGAGGTATGGAGCTCTGGAGGTATGGAGCTATGGAGCCCTGGAGCTCTGGAGGTATGGAGCTATGGTGCTATGGAGCTCTGAAGCCATGGAGCTCTGGTGCTATGGAGCTATGGAGCTCTGGTGCTATGGAGCTATGGAGCTATGGAGCTCTGGAAGTATGGAGCTCTGGTGCTATGGAGCTATGGAGCTCTGGTGCTATGGAGCTATGGAGCTCTGGTGCTATGGAGCTATGGAGCTCTGGTGCTATGGAGCTCTGGTGCTATGGAGCTCTGGTGCTATGGAGCTATGGAGCTCTGGTGCTATGGAGCTATGGAGCTCTGGAGGTATGGAGCTCTGGAGGTATGGAGCTCTGGAGGTATGGAGCTATGGAGCCCTGGAGCTCTGGAGGTATGGAGCTATGGTGCTATGGAGCTCTGAAGCCATGGAGCTCTGGTGCTATGGAGCTCTGGAGCTCTGGAGGTATGGAGCTCTGGAGGTATGGAGCTATGGAGCCCTGGAGCTCTGGAGGTATGGAGCTATGGTGCTATGGAGCTCTGAAGCCATGGAGCTCTGGTGCTATGGAGCTCTGGAGCTCTGGAGGTATGGAGCTCTGGAGGTATGGAGCTCTGGAGGTATGGAGCTATGGAGCCCTGGAGCTCTGGAGGTATGGAGCTATGGTGCTATGGAGCTCTGAAGCCATGGAGCTCTGGTGCTATGGAGCTCTGGAGGTATGGAGCTCTGGAGGTATGGAGCTCTGGAGGTATGGAGCTATGGAGCCCTGGAGCTCTGGAGGTATGGAGCTATGGTGCTATGGAGCTCTGAAGCCATGGAGCTCTGGTGCTATGGAGCTCTGGAGGTATGGAGCTCTGGAGGTATGGAGCTCTGGAGGTATGGAGCTATGGAGCCCTGGAGCTCTGGAGGTATGGAGCTATGGTGCTATGGAGCTCTGAAGCCATGGAGCTCTGGTGCTATGGAGCTATGGAGCTCTGGTGCTATGGAGCTATGGAGGTATGGAGCCACCAGCCAGCACCCTCCGTGGCTGGATCAATGGAAGTGTTTTAGGTACCAGGCAGCCAAAGGGCCGAGGCCTCACGCTCGACCACGCCGGCGCAGAGTTCCAGCCGCTCGGATAAGCTCTGTCACTCACCCGCCGCGCAGCCACCGGTAACGGGGAAATGTCGCCGCCTGGCGGACACGCCGTTGTAAATGAATGGGCTTTCGCACTTAGTGCAATTTTCGCCAACTCTCTGACTTAGAGCTATGGAAGTATGGAGCTATGGAGCCACCAGCCACCCAGGCTGGAGCTATGGAGCTCTGGAGGTATGGAGCTCAGGTGCTATGGAAGTATGGAGCTATGGAGCTATGGAAGTATGGAGCTATGGAGCTATGGAGCTCTGGAAGTATGGAGCTATGGAGCTCTGGAGGTATGGAGCTAAGGAGCCCTGGAGCCCTGGAGCTATGGAGCTCTGGTGCTATGGAGGTACGGAGCTCTGGAGGTATGGAGCTCTGGAGGTATGGAGCTATGGAGCTATGGAGCCCTGGAGCTATGGAGCTATGGAGCCCTGGAGCTATGGAGCTATGGAGCCCTGGAGCTATGGAGCTATGGAGCTCTGGTGCTATGGAGCTATGGAGCTCTGGTGCTATGGAGCTATGGAGCTCTGGTGCTATGGAGCTATGGAGCTCTGGTGCTATGGAGCTATGGAGCTCTGGAAGTATGGAGCTATGGAGCTCTGGAGGTATGGAGCTATGGAGCCCTGGAGCTATGGAGCCCTGGAGCTATGGAAGTATGGAGCTCTGGTGCTATGGAGCTATGGAGCTCTGGTGCTATGGAGCTATGGAGCTCTGGAGCTATGGAGCTCTGGAGGTATGGAGCTATGGAGCTATGGAGCTCTGGAGGTATGGAGCTATGGAGCTATGGAAGTATGGAGCTCTGGTGCTATGGAGCTATGGAGCTCTGGTGCTATGGAGCTATGGAGCTCTGGTGCTATGGAGCTATGGAGCTATGGAGCTCTGGAAGTATGGAGCTCTGGTGCTATGGAGCTATGGAGCTCTGGTGCTATGGAGCTATGGAGCTCTGGTGCTATGGAGCTATGGAGCTCTGGTGCTATGGAGCTCTGGTGCTATGGAGCTATGGAGCTCTGGTGCTATGGAGCTATGGAGCTCTGGAGGTATGGAGCTCTGGAGGTATGGAGCTCTGGAGGTATGGAGCTTTGGAGCCCTGGAGCTCTGGAGGTATGGAGCTATGGTGCTATGGAGCTCTGAAGCCATGGAGCTCTGGTGCTATGGAGCTCTGGAGCTCTGGAGGTATGGAGCTCTGGAGGTATGGAGCTATGGAGCCCTGGAGCTCTGGAGGTATGGAGCTATGGTGCTATGGAGCTCTGAAGCCATGGAGCTCTGGTGCTATGGAGCTCTGGAGCTCTGGAGGTATGGAGCTCTGGAGGTATGGAGCTATGGAGCCCTGGAGCTCTGGAGGTATGGAGCTATGGTGCTATGGAGCTCTGAAGCCATGGAGCTCTGGTGCTATGGAGCTCTGGAGCTCTGGAGGTATGGAGCTCTGGAGGTATGGAGCTCTGGAGGTATGGAGCTATGGAGCCCTGGAGCTCTGGAGGTATGGAGCTATGGTGCTATGGAGCTCTGAAGCCATGGAGCTCTGGTGCTATGGAGCTCTGGAGGTATGGAGCTCTGGAGGTATGGAGCTCTGGAGGTATGGAGCTATGGAGCCCTGGAGCTCTGGAGGTATGGAGCTATGGTGCTATGGAGCTCTGAAGCCATGGAGCTCTGGTGCTATGGAGCTCTGGAGGTATGGAGCTCTGGAGGTATGGAGCTCTAGAGGTATGGAGCTATGGAGCCCTGGAGCTCTGGAGGTATGGAGCTATGGTGTTATGGAGCTCTGAAGCCATGGAGCTCTGGTGCTATGGAGCTCTGGAGGTATGGAGCTCTGGAGGTATGGAGCTCTGGAGGTATGGAGCTATGGAGCCCTGGAGCTCTGGAGGTATGGAGCTATGGTGCTATGGAGCTCTGAAGCCATGGAGCTCTGGTGCTATGGAGCTATGGAGCTCTGGTGCTATGGAGCTATGGAGGTATGGAGCCACCAGCCAGCACCCTCCGTGGCTGGATCAATGGAAGTGTTTTAGGTACCAGGCAGCCAAACGGCCGAGGCCTCACGCTCGACCACGCCGGCGCAGAGTTCCAGCCGCTCGGATAAGCTCTGTCACTCACCCGCCGCGCAGCCACCGGTAACGGGGAAATGTCGCCGCCTTGTGGACACGCCGTTGTAAATGAATGGGCTTTCGCACTTAGTGCAATTTTCGCCAACTCTCTGACTTAGAGCTATGGAAGTATGGAGCTATGGAGCCACCAGCCACCAAGGCTGGAGCTCTGGAGCTCTGGAGGTATGGAGCTCTGGTGCTATGGAAGTATGGAGCTCTGGTGCTATGGAAGTATGGAGCTATGGAGGTATGGAAGTATGGAGCTATGGAAGTATGGAGCTATGGAGCTCTGGAAGTATGGAGCTATGGAGCTCTGGAGGTATGGAGCCCTGGAGCTATGGAGCCCTGGAGCTATGGAAGTATGGAGCTCTGGTGCTATGGAGCTATGGAGCTCTGGTGCTATGGAGCTATGGAGCTATGGAGCTCTGGAGCTATGGAGCTCTGGAGGTATGGAGCTATGGAGCTATGGAGCTCTGGAGGTATGGAGCTATGGAGCTATGGAAGTATGGAGCTCTGGTGCTATGGAGCTATGGAGCTCTGGTGCTATGGAGCTATGGAGCTCTGGTGCTATGGAGCTATGGAGCTATGGAGCTCTGGAAGTATGGAGCTCTGGTGCTATGGAGCTATGGAGCTCTGGTGCTATGGAGCTATGGAGCTCTGGTGCTATGGAGCTATGGAGCTCTGGTGCTATGGAGCTATGGTGCTATGGAGCTCTGGTGCTATGGAGCTATGGAGCTCTGGTGCTATGGAGCTATGGAGCTCTGGAGGTATGGAGCTCTGGAGGTATGGAGCTCTGGAGGTATGGAGCTTTGGAGCCCTGGAGCTCTGGAGGTATGGAGCTATGGTGCTATGGAGCTCTGAAGCCATGGAGCTCTGGTGCTATGGAGCTATGGAGCTCTGGTGCTATGGAGCTATGGAGGTATGGAGCCACCAGCCAGCACCCTCCGTGGCTGGATCAATGGAAGTGTTTTAGGTACCAGGCAGCCAAAGGGCCGAGGCCTCACGCTCGACCACGCCGGCGCAGAGTTCCAGCCGCTCGGATAAGCTCTGTCACTCACCCGCCGCGCAGCCACCGGTAACGGGGAAATGTCGCCGCCTTGTGGACACGCCGTTGTAAATGAATGGGCTTTCGCACTTAGTGCAATTTTCGCCAACTCTCTGACTTAGAGCTATGGAAGTATGGAGCTATGGAGCCACCAGCCACCCAGGCTGGAGCTCTGGAGCTCTGGAGGTATGGAGCTCTGGTGCTATGGAAGTATGGAGCTCTGGTGCTATGGAAGTATGGAGCTATGGAGGTATGGAAGTATGGAGCTATGGAAGTATGGAGCTATGGAGCTCTGGAAGTATGGAGCTATGGAGCTCTGGAGGTATGGAGCCCTGGAGCTATGGAGCCCTGGAGCTATGGAAGTATGGAGCTCTGGTGCTATGGAGCTATGGAGCTCTGGTGCTATGGAGCTATGGAGCTATGGAGCTCTGGAGCTATGGAGCTCTGGAGGTATGGAGCTATGGAGCTATGGAGCTCTGGAGGTATGGAGCTATGGAAGTATGGAGCTCTGGTGCTATGGAGCTATGGAGCTCTGGTGCTATGGAGCTATGGAGCTCTGGTGCTATGGAGCTATGGAGCTATGGAGCTCTGGAAGTATGGAGCTCTGGTGCTATGGAGCTATGGAGCTCTGGTGCTATGGAGCTATGGAGCTCTGGTGCTATGGAGCTCTGGTGCTATGGAGCTCTGGTGCTATGGAGCTATGGAGCTCTGGTGCTATGGAGCTATGGAGCTCTGGAGGTATGGAGCTCTGGAGGTATGGAGCTCTGGAGGTATGGAGCTATGGAGCCCTGGAGCTCTGGAGGTATGGAGCTATGGTGCTATGGAGCTCTGAAGCCATGGAGCTCTGGTGCTATGGAGCTCTGGAGCTCTGGAGGTATGGAGCTCTGGAGGTATGGAGCTATGGAGCCCTGGAGCTCTGGAGGTATGGAGCTATGGAGCTCTGAAGCCATGGAGCTCTGGTGCTATGGAGCTCTGGAGCTCTGGAGGTATGGAGCTCTGGAGGTATGGAGCTCTGGAGGTATGGAGCTATGGAGCCCTGGAGCTCTGGAGGTATGGAGCTATGGTGCTATGGAGCTCTGAAGCCATGGAGCTCTGGTGCTATGGAGCTCTGGAGGTATGGAGCTCTGGAGGTATGGAGCTCTGGAGGTATGGAGCTATGGAGCCCTGGAGCTCTGGAGGTATGGAGCTATGGTGCTATGGAGCTCTGAAGCCATGGAGCTCTGGTGCTATGGAGCTCTGGAGGTATGGAGCTCTGGAGGTATGGAGCTCTGGAGGTATGGAGCTATGGAGCCCTGGAGCTCTGGAGGTATGGAGCTATGGTGCTATGGAGCTCTGAAGCCATGGAGCTCTGGTGCTATGGAGCTATGGAGCTCTGGTGCTATGGAGGTATGGAGCTCTGGAGGTATGGAGCTATGGAGCCCTGGAGCTCTGGAGGTATGGAGCTATGGTGCTATGGAGCTCTGAAGCCATGGAGCTCTGGTGCTATGGAGCTATGGAGCTCTGGTGCTATGGAGCTATGGAGGTATGGAGCCACCAGCCAGCACCCTCCGTGGCTGGATCAATGGAAGTGTTTTAGGTACCAGGCAGCCAAAGGGCCGAGGCCTCACGCTCGACCACGCCGGCGCAGAGTTCCAGCCGCTCGGATAAGCTCTGTCACTCACCCGCCGCGCAGCCACCGGTAACGGGGAAATGTCGCCGCCTTGTGGACACGCCGTTGTAAATGAATGGGCTTTCGCACTTAGTGCAATTTTCGCCAACTCTCTGACTGGAGCTATGGAAGTATGGAGCTATGGAGCCACCAGCCACCCAGGCTGGAGGTATGGAGCTATGGAGCCCTGGAGCCCTGGAGCTATGGAGCCCTGGAAATATGGAGCTATGGAGCCCTGGAGCTATGGAGCTATGGAGCCCTGGAGCTATGGAGCTATGGAGCTCTGGTGCTATGGAGCTATGGAGCTCTGGTGCTATGGAGCTATGGAGCTCTGGTGCTATGGAGCTATGGAGCTCTGGTGCTATGGAGCTATGGAGCTCTGGAAGTATGGAGCTATGGAGCTCTGGAGGTATGGAGCTATGGAGCTCTGGAGGTATGGAGCTATGGAGCCCTGGAGCTATGGAGCCCTGGAGCTATGGAAGTATGGAGCTCTGGTGCTATGGAGCTATGGAGCTCTGGTGCTATGGAGCTATGGAGCTCTGGAGCTATGGAGCTCTGGAGGTATGGAGCTATGGAGCTCTGGAGGTATGGAGCTATGGAGCTATGGAAGTATGGAGCTCTGGTGCTATGGAGCTATGGAGCTCTGGTGCTATGGAGCTATGGAGCTCTGGTGCTATGGAGCTATGGAGCTATGGAGCTCTGGAAGTATGGAGCTCTGGTGCTATGGAGCTATGGAGCTCTGGTGCTATGGAGCTATGGAGCTCTGGTGCTATGGAGCTATGGAGCTCTGGTGCTATGGAGCTATGGTGCTATGGAGCTCTGGTGCTATGGAGCTATGGAGCTCTGGTGCTATGGAGCTATGGAGCTCTGGAGGTATGGAGCTCTGGAGGTATGGAGCTCTGGAGGTATGGAGCTTTGGAGCCCTGGAGCTCTGGAGGTATGGAGCTATGGTGCTATGGAGCTCTGAAGCCATGGAGCTCTGGTGCTATGGAGCTATGGAGCTCTGGTGCTATGGAGCTATGGAGGTATGGAGCCACCAGCCAGCACCCTCCGTGGCTGGATCAATGGAAGTGTTTTAGGTACCAGGCAGCCAAAGGGCCGAGGCCTCACGCTCGACCACGCCGGCGCAGAGTTCCAGCCGCTCGGATAAGCTCTGTCACTCACCCGCCGCGCAGCCACCGGTAACGGGGAAATGTCGCCGCCTTGTGGACACGCCGTTGTAAATGAATGGGCTTTCGCACTTAGTGCAATTTTCGCCAACTCTCTGACTTAGAGCTATGGAAGTATGGAGCTATGGAGCCACCAGCCACCCAGGCTGGAGCTCTGGAGCTCTGGAGGTATGGAGCTCTGGTGCTATGGAAGTATGGAGCTCTGGTGCTATGGAAGTATGGAGCTATGGAGCTATGGAAGTATGGAGCTATGGAGCTATGGAAGTCTGGAGCTATGGAAGTATGGAGCTATGGAGCTATGGAAGTATGGAGCTCTGGAGCTATGGAGCCACCAGCCAGCACCCTCCGTGGCTCAACCACGCCGGCCCAGAGTTCCAGCCGCTCGGCTTCACTCTCTCACAAGCCCCGCCTGGAGCTCCCCGGCCCACCCCTGGTACCTCAACTACCGAGGCCAGCCGCTCGACCACGCCGGCGCAGAGTTCCATCCGCTCGGATAAGCTCTGCCACTCACCCGCCGCGCAGCCACCGGTAACGGGGAAATGTCGCCGCCTTGTGGACACGCCGTTGTAAATGAATGGGCTTTCGCACTTAGTGCATTTTTCGCCAACTCTCTGACTTAGAGCTATGGAAGTATGGAGCTATGGAGCCACCAGCCACCCAGGCTGGAGCTATGGAGCTCTGGAGGTATGGAGCTCTGGTGCTATGGAAGTATGGAGCTCTGGTGCTATGGAAGTATGGAGCTCTGGTGCTATGGAAGTATGGAGCTATGGAAGTATGGAGCTCTGGTGCTATGGAGCTATGGAGCTCTGGTGCTATGGAAGTATGGAGCTATGGAAGTATGGAGCCCTGGTGCTATGGAGCTATGGAGCTCTGGTGCTATGGAGCTATGGAGCTCTGGTGCTATGGAGCTATGGAGCTCTGGTGCTATGGAGCTATGGAGCTCTGGTGCTATGGAAGTATGGAGCTCTGGTGCTATGGAAGTATGGAGCTCTGGTGCTATGGAAGTATGGAGCTATGGAAGTATGGAGCTCTGGTGCTATGGAGCTATGGAGCTCTGGTGCTATGGAAGTATGGAGCTATGGAAGTATGGAGCTCTGGTGCTATGGAGCTATGGAGCTCTGGTGCTATGGAGGTATGGAGCTCTGGTGCTATGGAGCTATGGAGCTCTGGTGCTATGGAGCTATGGAGCTCTGGTGCTATGGAGCTATGGAGCTCTGGTGCTATGGAGCTATGGAGCTCTGGTGCTATGGAGCTATGGAGCTCTGGAGGTATGGAGCTCTGGTGCTATGGAGCTCTGGAGCTCTGGTGCTATGGAGCTCTGGTGCTATGGAGCTATGGAGCTCTGGAGGTATGGAGCCACCAGCCAGCACCCTCCGTGGCTGGATCAATGGAAGTGTTTTAGGTACCAGGCAGCCAAAGGGCCGAGGCCTCACGCTCGACCACGCCGGCGCAGAGTTCCAGCCGCTCGGATAAGCTCTGTCACTCACCCGCCGCGCAGCCACCGGTAACGGGGAAATGTCGCCGCCTGGCGGACACGCCGTTGTAAATGAATGGGCTTTCGCACTTAGTGCAATTTTCGCCAACTCTCTGACTTAGAGCTATGGAAGTATGGAGCTATGGAGCCACCAGCCACCCAGGCTGGAGCTATGGAGCTCTGGAGGTATGGAGCTCAGGTGCTATGGAAGTATGGAGCTATGGAGCTATGGAAGTATGGAGCTATGGAGCTATGGAGCTCTGGAAGTATGGAGCTATGGAGCTCTGGAGCTATGGAGCCCTGGAGCCCTGGAGCTATGGAGCTCTGGTGCTATGGAGGTATGGAGCTCTGGAGGTATGGAGCTCTGGAGGTATGGAGCTATGGAGCTATGGAGCCCTGGAGCTATGGAGCTATGGAGCCCTGGAGCTATGGAGCTATGGAGCCCTGGAGCTATGGAGCTATGGAGCTCTGGTGCTATGGAGCTATGGAGCTCTGGTGCTATGGAGCTATGGAGCTCTGGTGCTATGGAGCTATGGAGCTCTGGTGCTATGGAGCTATGGAGCTCTGGAAGTATGGAGCTATGGAGCTCTGGAGGTATGGAGCTATGGAGCCCTGGAGCTATGGAGCCCTGGAGCTATGGAAGTATGGAGCTCTGGTGCTATGGAGCTATGGAGCTCTGGTGCTATGGAGCTATGGAGCTCTGGAGCTATGGAGCTCTGGAGGTATGGAGCTATGGAGCTATGGAGCTATGGAGGTATGGAGCTATGGAGCTATGGAAGTATGGAGCTCTGGTGCTATGGAGCTATGGAGCTCTGGTGCTATGGAGCTATGGAGCTCTGGTGCTATGGAGCTATGGAGCTATGGAGCTCTGGAAGTATGGAGCTCTGGTGCTATGGAGCTATGGAGCTCTGGTGCTATGGAGCTATGGAGCTCTGGTGCTATGGAGCTATGGAGCTCTGGTGCTATGGAGCTCTGGTGCTATGGAGCTCTGGTGCTATGGAGCTATGGAGCTCTGGTGCTATGGAGCTATGGAGCTCTGGAGGTATGGAGCTCTGGAGGTATGGAGCTCTGGAGGTATGGAGCTTTGGAGCCCTGGAGCTCTGGAGGTATGGAGCTATGGTGCTATGGAGCTCTGAAGCCATGGAGCTCTGGTGCTATGGAGCTCTGGAGCTCTGGAGGTATGGAGCTCTGGAGGTATGGAGCTATGGAGCCCTGGAGCTCTGGAGGTATGGAGCTATGGTGCTATGGAGCTCTGAAGCCATGGAGCTCTGGTGCTATGGAGCTCTGGAGCTCTGGAGGTATGGAGCTCTGGAGGTATGGAGCTATGGAGCCCTGGAGCTCTGGAGGTATGGAGCTATGGTGCTATGGAGCTCTGAAGCCATGGAGCTCTGGTGCTATGGAGCTCTGGAGCTCTGGAGGTATGGAGCTATGGAGCCCTGGAGCTCTGGAGGTATGGAGCTATGGTGCTATGGAGCTCTGAAGCCATGGAGCTCTGGTGCTATGGAGCTCTGGAGGTATGGAGCTCTGGAGGTATGGAGCTCTGGAGGTATGGAGCTATGGAGCCCTGGAGCTCTGGAGGTATGGAGCTATGGTGCTATGGAGCTCTGAAGCCATGGAGCTCTGGTGCTATGGAGCTATGGAGCTCTGGTGCTATGGAGCTATGGAGGTATGGAGCCACCAGCCAGCACCCTCCGTGGCTGGATCAATGGAAGTGTTTTAGGTACCAGGCAGCCAAAGGGCCGAGGCCTCACGCTCGACCACGCCGGCGCAGAGTTCCAGCCGCTCGGATAAGCTCTGTCACTCACCCGCCGCGCAGCCACCGGTAACGGGGAAATGTCGCCGCCTTGTGGACACGCCGTTGTAAATGAATGGGCTTTCGCACTTAGTGCAATTTTCGCCAACTCTCTGACTTAGAGCTATGGAAGTATGGAGCTATGGAGCCACCAGCCACCCAGGCTGGAGCTCTGGAGCTCTGGAGGTATGGAGCTCTGGTGCTATGGAAGTATGGAGCTCTGGTGCTATGGAAGTATGGAGCTATGGAGGTATGGAAGTATGGAGCTATGGACGTATGGAGCTATGGAGCTCTGGAAGTATGGAGCTATGGAGCTCTGGAGGTATGGAGCCCTGGAGCTATGGAGCCCTGGAGCTATGGAAGTATGGAGCTCTGGTGCTATGGAGCTATGGAGCTCTGGTGCTATGGAGCTGTGGAGCTATGGAGCTCTGGAGCTATGGAGCTCTGGAGGTATGGAGCTATGGAGCTATGGAGCTCTGGAGGTATGGAGCTATGGAGCTATGGAAGTATGGAGCTCTGGTGCTATGGAGCTATGGAGCTCTGGTGCTATGGAGCTATGGAGCTCTGGTGCTATGGAGCTATGGAGCTCTGGAAGTATGGAGCTCTGGTGCTATGGAGCTATGGAGCTCTGGTGCTATGGAGCTATGGAGCTCTGGTGCTATGGAGCTCTGGTGCTATGGAGCTCTGGTGCTATGGAGCTATGGAGCTCTGGTGCTATGGAGCTCTGGAGGTATGGAGCTCTGGAGGTATGGAGCTCTGGAGGTATGGAGCTATGGAGCCCTGGAGCTCTGGAGGTATGGAGCTATGGTGCTATGGAGCTCTGAAGCCATGGAGCTCTGGTGCTATGGAGCTATGGAGCTCTGGTGCTATGGAGCTATGGAGCTATGGAGCTCTGGAAGTATGGAGCTCTGGTGCTATGGAGCTATGGAGCTCTGGTGCTATGGAGCTATGGAGCTCTGGTGCTATGGAGCTATGGAGCTCTGGTGCTATGGAGCTCTGGTGCTATGGAGCTCTGGTGCTATGGAGCTATGGAGCTCTGGTGCTATGGAGCTATGGAGCTCTGGAGGTATGGAGCTCTGGAGGTATGGAGCTCTGGAGGTATGGAGCTATGGAGCCCTGGAGCTCTGGAGGTATGGAGCTATGGTGCTATGGAGCTCTGAAGCCATGGAGCTCTGGTGCTATGGAGCTCTGGAGCTCTGGAGGTATGGAGCTCTGGAGGTATGGAGCTATGGAGCCCTGGAGCTCTGGAGGTATGGAGCTATGGTGCTATGGAGCTCTGAAGCCATGGAGCTCTGGTGCTATGGAGCTCTGGAGCTCTGGAGGTATGGAGCTCTGGAGGTATGGAGCTCTGGAGGTATGGAGCTATGGAGCCCTGGAGCTCTGGAGGTATGGAGCTATGGTGCTATGGAGCTCTGAAGCCATGGAGCTCTGGTGCTATGGAGCTCTGGAGGTATGGAGCTCTGGAGGTATGGAGCTCTGGAGGTATGGAGCTATGGAGCCCTGGAGCTCTGGAGGTATGGAGCTATGGTGCTATGGAGCTCTGAAGCCATGGAGCTCTGGTGCTATGGAGCTCTGGAGGTATGGAGCTCTGGAGGTATGGAGCTCTGGAGGTATGGAGCTATGGAGCCCTGGAGCTCTGGAGGTATGGAGCTATGGTGCTATGGAGCTCTGAAGCCATGGAGCTCTGGTGCTATGGAGCTATGGAGCTCTGGTGCTATGGAGCTATGGAGGTATGGAGCCACCAGCCAGCACCCTCCGTGGCTGGATCAATGGAAGTGTTTTAGGTACCAGGCAGCCAAAGGGCCGAGGCCTCACGCTCGACCACGCCGGCGCAGAGTTCCAGCCGCTCGGATAAGCTCTGTCACTCACCCGCCGCGCAGCCACCGGTAACGGGGAAATGTCGCCGCCTGGCGGACACGCCGTTGTAAATGAATGGGCTTTCGCACTTAGTGCAATTTTCGCCAACTCTCTGACTTAGAGCTATGGAAGTATGGAGCTATGGAGCCACCAGCCACCCAGGCTGGAGCTATGGAGCTCTGGAGGTATGGAGCTCAGGTGCTATGGAAGTATGGAGCTATGGAGCTATGGAAGTATGGAGCTATGGAGCTATGGAGCTCTGGAAGTATGGAGCTATGGAGCTCTGGAGGTATGGAGCTAAGGAGCCCTGGAGCCCTGGAGCTATGGAGCTCTGGTGCTATGGAGGTACGGAGCTCTGGAGGTATGGAGCTCTGGAGGTATGGAGCTATGGAGCTATGGAGCCCTGGAGCTATGGAGCTATGGAGCCCTGGAGCTATGGAGCTATGGAGCCCTGGAGCTATGGAGCTATGGAGCTCTGGTGCTATGGAGCTATGGAGCTCTGGTGCTATGGAGCTATGGAGCTCTGGTGCTATGGAGCTATGGAGCTCTGGTGCTATGGAGCTATGGAGCTCTGGAAGTATGGAGCTATGGAGCTCTGGAGGTATGGAGCTATGGAGCCCTGGAGCTATGGAGCCCTGGAGCTATGGAAGTATGGAGCTCTGGTGCTATGGAGCTATGGAGCTCTGGTGCTATGGAGCTATGGAGCTCTGGAGCTATGGAGCTCTGGAGGTATGGAGCTATGGAGCTATGGAGCTCTGGAGGTATGGAGCTATGGAGCTATGGAAGTATGGAGCTCTGGTGCTATGGAGCTATGGAGCTCTGGTGCTATGGAGCTATGGAGCTCTGGTGCTATGGAGCTATGGAGCTATGGAGCTCTGGAAGTATGGAGCTCTGGTGCTATGGAGCTATGGAGCTCTGGTGCTATGGAGCTATGGAGCTCTGGTGCTATGGAGCTATGGAGCTCTGGTGCTATGGAGCTCTGGTGCTATGGAGCTCTGGTGCTATGGAGCTATGGAGCTCTGGTGCTATGGAGCTATGGAGCTCTGGAGGTATGGAGCTCTGGAGGTATGGAGCTCTGGAGGTATGGAGCTTTGGAGCCCTGGAGCTCTGGAGGTATGGAGCTATGGTGCTATGGAGCTCTGAAGCCATGGAGCTCTGGTGCTATGGAGCTCTGGAGCTCTGGAGGTATGGAGCTCTGGAGGTATGGAGCTATGGAGCCCTGGAGCTCTGGAGGTATGGAGCTATGGTGCTATGGAGCTCTGAAGCCATGGAGCTCTGGTGCTATGGAGCTCTGGAGCTCTGGAGGTATGGAGCTCTGGAGGTATGGAGCTATGGAGCCCTGGAGCTCTGGAGGTATGGAGCTATGGTGCTATGGAGCTCTGAAGCCATGGAGCTCTGGTGCTATGGAGCTCTGGAGCTCTGGAGGTATGGAGCTCTGGAGGTATGGAGCTCTGGAGGTATGGAGCTATGGAGCCCTGGAGCTCTGGAGGTATGGAGCTATGGTGCTATGGAGCTCTGAAGCCATGGAGCTCTGGTGCTATGGAGCTCTGGAGGTATGGAGCTCTGGAGGTATGGAGCTCTGGAGGTATGGAGCTATGGAGCCCTGGAGCTCTGGAGGTATGGAGCTATGGTGCTATGGAGCTCTGAAGCCATGGAGCTCTGGTGCTATGGAGCTCTGGAGGTATGGAGCTCTGGAGGTATGGAGCTCTGGAGGTATGGAGCTATGGAGCCCTGGAGCTCTGGAGGTATGGAGCTATGGTGTTATGGAGCTCTGAAGCCATGGAGCTCTGGTGCTATGGAGCTCTGGAGGTATGGAGCTCTGGAGGTATGGAGCTCTGGAGGTATGGAGCTATGGAGCCCTGGAGCTCTGGAGGTATGGAGCTATGGTGCTATGGAGCTCTGAAGCCATGGAGCTCTGGTGCTATGGAGCTATGGAGCTCTGGTGCTATGGAGCTATGGAGGTATGGAGCCACCAGCCAGCACCCTCCGTGGCTGGATCAATGGAAGTGTTTTAGGTACCAGGCAGCCAAACGGCCGAGGCCTCACGCTCGACCACGCCGGCGCAGAGTTCCAGCCGCTCGGATAAGCTCTGTCACTCACCCGCCGCGCAGCCACCGGTAACGGGGAAATGTCGCCGCCTTGTGGACACGCCGTTGTAAATGAATGGGCTTTCGCACTTAGTGCAATTTTCGCCAACTCTCTGACTTAGAGCTATGGAAGTATGGAGCTATGGAGCCACCAGCCACCAAGGCTGGAGCTCTGGAGCTCTGGAGGTATGGAGCTCTGGTGCTATGGAAGTATGGAGCTCTGGTGCTATGGAAGTATGGAGCTATGGAGGTATGGAAGTATGGAGCTATGGAAGTATGGAGCTATGGAGCTCTGGAAGTATGGAGCTATGGAGCTCTGGAGGTATGGAGCCCTGGAGCTATGGAGCCCTGGAGCTATGGAAGTATGGAGCTCTGGTGCTATGGAGCTATGGAGCTCTGGTGCTATGGAGCTATGGAGCTATGGAGCTCTGGAGCTATGGAGCTCTGGAGGTATGGAGCTATGGAGCTATGGAGCTCTGGAGGTATGGAGCTATGGAGCTATGGAAGTATGGAGCTCTGGTGCTATGGAGCTATGGAGCTCTGGTGCTATGGAGCTATGGAGCTCTGGTGCTATGGAGCTATGGAGCTATGGAGCTCTGGAAGTATGGAGCTCTGGTGCTATGGAGCTATGGAGCTCTGGTGCTATGGAGCTATGGAGCTCTGGTGCTATGGAGCTATGGAGCTCTGGTGCTATGGAGCTATGGTGCTATGGAGCTCTGGTGCTATGGAGCTATGGAGCTCTGGTGCTATGGAGCTATGGAGCTCTGGAGGTATGGAGCTCTGGAGGTATGGAGCTCTGGAGGTATGGAGCTTTGGAGCCCTGGAGCTCTGGAGGTATGGAGCTATGGTGCTATGGAGCTCTGAAGCCATGGAGCTCTGGTGCTATGGAGCTATGGAGCTCTGGTGCTATGGAGCTATGGAGGTATGGAGCCACCAGCCAGCACCCTCCGTGGCTGGATCAATGGAAGTGTTTTAGGTACCAGGCAGCCAAAGGGCCGAGGCCTCACGCTCGACCACGCCGGCGCAGAGTTCCAGCCGCTCGGATAAGCTCTGTCACTCACCCGCCGCGCAGCCACCGGTAACGGGGAAATGTCGCCGCCTTGTGGACACGCCGTTGTAAATGAATGGGCTTTCGCACTTAGTGCAATTTTCGCCAACTCTCTGACTTAGAGCTATGGAAGTATGGAGCTATGGAGCCACCAGCCACCCAGGCTGGAGCTCTGGAGCTCTGGAGGTATGGAGCTCTGGTGCTATGGAAGTATGGAGCTCTGGTGCTATGGAAGTATGGAGCTATGGAGGTATGGAAGTATGGAGCTATGGAAGTATGGAGCTATGGAGCTCTGGAAGTATGGAGCTATGGAGCTCTGGAGGTATGGAGCCCTGGAGCTATGGAGCCCTGGAGCTATGGAAGTATGGAGCTCTGGTGCTATGGAGCTATGGAGCTCTGGTGCTATGGAGCTATGGAGCTATGGAGCTCTGGAGCTATGGAGCTCTGGAGGTATGGAGCTATGGAGCTATGGAGCTCTGGAGGTATGGAGCTATGGAAGTATGGAGCTCTGGTGCTATGGAGCTATGGAGCTCTGGTGCTATGGAGCTATGGAGCTCTGGTGCTATGGAGCTATGGAGCTATGGAGCTCTGGAAGTATGGAGCTCTGGTGCTATGGAGCTATGGAGCTCTGGTGCTATGGAGCTATGGAGCTCTGGTGCTATGGAGCTCTGGTGCTATGGAGCTCTGGTGCTATGGAGCTATGGAGCTCTGGTGCTATGGAGCTATGGAGCTCTGGAGGTATGGAGCTCTGGAGGTATGGAGCTCTGGAGGTATGGAGCTATGGAGCCCTGGAGCTCTGGAGGTATGGAGCTATGGTGCTATGGAGCTCTGAAGCCATGGAGCTCTGGTGCTATGGAGCTCTGGAGCTCTGGAGGTATGGAGCTCTGGAGGTATGGAGCTATGGAGCCCTGGAGCTCTGGAGGTATGGAGCTATGGAGCTCTGAAGCCATGGAGCTCTGGTGCTATGGAGCTCTGGAGCTCTGGAGGTATGGAGCTCTGGAGGTATGGAGCTCTGGAGGTATGGAGCTATGGAGCCCTGGAGCTCTGGAGGTATGGAGCTATGGTGCTATGGAGCTCTGAAGCCATGGAGCTCTGGTGCTATGGAGCTCTGGAGGTATGGAGCTCTGGAGGTATGGAGCTCTGGAGGTATGGAGCTATGGAGCCCTGGAGCTCTGGAGGTATGGAGCTATGGTGCTATGGAGCTCTGAAGCCATGGAGCTCTGGTGCTATGGAGCTCTGGAGGTATGGAGCTCTGGAGGTATGGAGCTCTGGAGGTATGGAGCTATGGAGCCCTGGAGCTCTGGAGGTATGGAGCTATGGTGCTATGGAGCTCTGAAGCCATGGAGCTCTGGTGCTATGGAGCTATGGAGCTCTGGTGCTATGGAGCTATGGAGGTATGGAGCCACCAGCCAGCACCCTCCGTGGCTGGATCAATGGAAGTGTTTTAGGTACCAGGCAGCCAAAGGGCCGAGGCCTCACGCTCGACCACGCCGGCGCAGAGTTCCAGCCGCTCGGATAAGCTCTGTCACTCACCCGCCGCGCAGCCACCGGTAACGGGGAAATGTCGCCGCCTGGCGGACACGCCGTTGTAAATGAATGGGCTTTCGCACTTAGTGCAATTTTCGCCAACTCTCTGACTTAGAGCTATGGAAGTATGGAGCTATGGAGCCACCAGCCACCCAGGCTGGAGCTATGGAGCTCTGGAGGTATGGAGCTCAGGTGCTATGGAAGTATGGAGCTATGGAGCTATGGAAGTATGGAGCTATGGAGCTATGGAGCTCTGGAAGTATGGAGCTATGGAGCTCTGGAGGTATGGAGCTATGGAGCCCTGGAGCCCTGGAGCTATGGAGCTCTGGTGCTATGGAGGTATGGAGCTCTGGAGGTATGGAGCTCTGGAGGTATGGAGCTATGGAGCTATGGAGCCCTGGAGCTATGGAGCTATGGAGCCCTGGAGCTATGGAGCTATGGAGCCCTGGAGCTATGGAGCTATGGAGCTCTGGTGCTATGGAGCTATGGAGCTCTGGTGCTATGGAGCTATGGAGCTCTGGTGCTATGGAGCTATGGAGCTCTGGTGCTATGGAGCTATGGAGCTCTGGAAGTATGGAGCTATGGAGCTCTGGAGGTATGGAGCTATGGAGCCCTGGAGCTATGGAGCCCTGGAGCTATGGAAGTATGGAGCTCTGGTGCTATGGAGCTATGGAGCTCTGGTGCTATGGAGCTATGGAGCTCTGGAGCTATGGAGCTCTGGAGGTATGGAGCTATGGAGCTATGGAGCTCTGGAGGTATGGAGCTATGGAGCTATGGAAGTATGGAGCTCTGGTGCTATGGAGCTATGGAGCTCTGGTGCTATGGAGCTATGGAGCTCTGGTGCTATGGAGCTATGGAGCTATGGAGCTCTGGAAGTATGGAGCTCTGGTGCTATGGAGCTATGGAGCTCTGGTGCTATGGAGCTATGGAGCTCTGGTGCTATGGAGCTATGGAGCTCTGGTGCTATGGAGCTCTGGTGCTATGGAGCTCTGGTGCTATGGAGCTATGGAGCTCTGGTGCTATGGAGCTATGGAGCTCTGGAGGTATGGAGCTCTGGAGGTATGGAGCTCTGGAGGTATGGAGCTTTGGAGCCCTGGAGCTCTGGAGGTATGGAGCTATGGTGCTATGGAGCTCTGAAGCCATGGAGCTCTGGTGCTATGGAGCTCTGGAGCTCTGGAGGTATGGAGCTCTGGAGGTATGGAGCTATGGAGCCCTGGAGCTCTGGAGGTATGGAGCTATGGTGCTATGGAGCTCTGAAGCCATGGAGCTCTGGTGCTATGGAGCTCTGGAGCTCTGGAGGTATGGAGCTCTGGAGGTATGGAGCTATGGAGCCCTGGAGCTCTGGAGGTATGGAGCTATGGTGCTATGGAGCTCTGAAGCCATGGAGCTCTGGTGCTATGGAGCTCTGGAGCTCTGGAGGTATGGAGCTCTGGAGGTATGGAGCTCTGGAGGTATGGAGCTATGGAGCCCTGGAGCTCTGGAGGTATGGAGCTATGGTGCTATGGAGCTCTGAAGCCATGGAGCTCTGGTGCTATGGAGCTCTGGAGGTATGGAGCTCTGGAGGTATGGAGCTCTGGAGGTATGGAGCTATGGAGCCCTGGAGCTCTGGAGGTATGGAGCTATGGTGCTATGGAGCTCTGAAGCCATGGAGCTCTGGTGCTATGGAGCTATGGAGCTCTGGTGCTATGGAGCTATGGAGGTATGGAGCCACCAGCCAGCACCCTCCGTGGCTGGATCAATGGAAGTGTTTTAGGTACCAGGCAGCCAAAGGGCCGAGGCCTCACGCTCGACCACGCCGGCGCAGAGTTCCAGCCGCTCGGATAAGCTCTGTCACTCACCCGCCGCGCAGCCACCGGTAACGGGGAAATGTCGCCGCCTTGTGGACACGCCGTTGTAAATGAATGGGCTTTCGCACTTAGTGCAATTTTCGCCAACTCTCTGACTTAGAGCTATGGAAGTATGGAGCTATGGAGCCACCAGCCACCCAGGCTGGAGCTCTGGAGCTCTGGAGGTATGGAGCTCTGGTGCTATGGAAGTATGGAGCTCTGGTGCTATGGAAGTATGGAGCTATGGAGGTATGGAAGTATGGAGCTATGGAAGTATGGAGCTATGGAGCTCTGGAAGTATGGAGCTATGGAGCTCTGGAGGTATGGAGCCCTGGAGCTATGGAGCCCTGGAGCTATGGAAGTATGGAGCTCTGGTGCTATGGAGCTATGGAGCTCTGGTGCTATGGAGCTATGGAGCTATGGAGCTCTGGAGCTATGGAGCTCTGGAGGTATGGAGCTATGGAGCTATGGAGCTCTGGAGGTATGGAGCTATGGAGCTATGGAAGTATGGAGCTCTGGTGCTATGGAGCTATGGAGCTCTGGTGCTATGGAGCTATGGAGCTCTGGTGCTATGGAGCTATGGAGCTATGGAGCTCTGGAAGTATGGAGCTCTGGTGCTATGGAGCTATGGAGCTCTGGTGCTATGGAGCTATGGAGCTCTGGTGCTATGGAGCTCTGGTGCTATGGAGCTCTGGTGCTATGGAGCTATGGAGCTCTGGTGCTATGGAGCTCTGGAGGTATGGAGCTCTGGAGGTATGGAGCTCTGGAGGTATGGAGCTATGGAGCCCTGGAGCTCTGGAGGTATGGAGCTATGGTGCTATGGAGCTCTGAAGCCATGGAGCTCTGGTGCTATGGAGCTATGGAGCTCTGGTGCTATGGAGCTATGGAGCTATGGAGCTCTGGAAGTATGGAGCTCTGGTGCTATGGAGCTATGGAGCTCTGGTGCTATGGAGCTATGGAGCTCTGGTGCTATGGAGCTATGGAGCTCTGGTGCTATGGAGCTCTGGTGCTATGGAGCTCTGGTGCTATGGAGCTATGGAGCTCTGGTGCTATGGAGCTATGGAGCTCTGGAGGTATGGAGCTCTGGAGGTATGGAGCTCTGGAGGTATGGAGCTATGGAGCCCTGGAGCTCTGGAGGTATGGAGCTATGGTGCTATGGAGCTCTGAAGCCATGGAGCTCTGGTGCTATGGAGCTCTGGAGCTCTGGAGGTATGGAGCTCTGGAGGTATGGAGCTATGGAGCCCTGGAGCTCTGGAGGTATGGAGCTATGGTGCTATGGAGCTCTGAAGCCATGGAGCTCTGGTGCTATGGAGCTCTGGAGCTCTGGAGGTATGGAGCTCTGGAGGTATGGAGCTCTGGAGGTATGGAGCTATGGAGCCCTGGAGCTCTGGAGGTATGGAGCTATGGTGCTATGGAGCTCTGAAGCCATGGAGCTCTGGTGCTATGGAGCTCTGGAGGTATGGAGCTCTGGAGGTATGGAGCTATGGAGCCCTGGAGCTCTGGAGGTATGGAGCTATGGTGCTATGGAGCTCTGAAGCCATGGAGCTCTGGTGCTATGGAGCTCTGGAGGTATGGAGCTCTGGAGGTATGGAGCTCTGGAGGTATGGAGCTATGGAGCCCTGGAGCTCTGGAGGTATGGAGCTATGGTGCTATGGAGCTCTGAAGCCATGGAGCTCTGGTGCTATGGAGCTATGGAGCTCTGGTGCTATGGAGCTATGGAGGTATGGAGCCACCAGCCAGCACCCTCCGTGGCTGGATCAATGGAAGTGTTTTAGGTACCAGGCAGCCAAAGGGCCGAGGCCTCACGCTCGACCACGCCGGCGCAGAGTTCCAGCCGCTCGGATAAGCTCTGTCACTCACCCGCCGCGCAGCCACCGGTAACGGGGAAATGTCGCCGCCTTGTGGACACGCCGTTGTAAATGAATGGGCTTTCGCACTTAGTGCAATTTTCGCCAACTCTCTGACTGGAGCTATGGAAGTATGGAGCTATGGAGCCACCAGCCACCCAGGCTGGAGCTATGGAGCTCTGGAGGTATGGAGCTCTGGTGCTATGGAAGTATGGAGCTATGGAGCTATGGAAGTATGGAGCTATGGAGCTATGGAGCTCTGGAAGTATGGAGCTATGGAGCTCTGGAGGTATGGAGCTATGGAGCCCTGGAGCCCTGGAGCTATGGAGCCCTGGAGCTATGGAGCTATGGAGCCCTGGAGCTATGGAGCTATGGAGCCCTGGAGCTATGGAGCTATGGAGCTCTGGTGCTATGGAGCTATGGAGCTCTGGTGCTATGGAGCTATGGAGCTCTGGTGCTATGGAGCTATGGAGCTCTGGTGCTATGGAGCTATGGAGCTCTGGAAGTATGGAGCTATGGAGCTCTGGAGGTATGGAGCTATGGAGCTCTGGAGGTATGGAGCTATGGAGCCCTGGAGCTATGGAGCCCTGGAGCTATGGAAGTATGGAGCTCTGGTGCTATGGAGCTATGGAGCTATGGTGCTATGGAGCTATGGAGCTCTGGAGCTATGGAGCTCTGGAGGTATGGAGCTATGGAGCTCTGGAGGTATGGAGCTATGGAGCTATGGAAGTATGGAGCTCTGGTGCTATGGAGCTATGGAGCTCTGGTGCTATGGAGCTATGGAGCTCTGGTGCTATGGAGCTATGGAGCTATGGAGCTCTGGAAGTATGGAGCTCTGGTGCTATGGAGCTATGGAGCTCTGGTGCTATGGAGCTATGGAGCTCTGGTGCTATGGAGCTATGGAGCTCTGGTGCTATGGAGCTATGGTGCTATGGAGCTCTGGTGCTATGGAGCTATGGAGCTCTGGTGCTATGGAGCTATGGAGCTCTGGAGGTATGGAGCTCTGGAGGTATGGAGCTCTGGAGGTATGGAGCTTTGGAGCCCTGGAGCTCTGGAGGTATGGAGCTATGGTGCTATGGAGCTCTGAAGCCATGGAGCTCTGGTGCTATGGAGCTATGGAGCTCTGGTGCTATGGAGCTATGGAGGTATGGAGCTATGGAGCCCTGGAGCTCTGGAGGTATGGAGCTATGGTGCTATGGAGCTCTGAAGCCATGGAGCTCTGGTGCTATGGAGCTCTGGAGCTCTGGAGGTATGGAGCTCTGGAGGTATGGAGCTATGGAGCCCTGGAGCTCTGGAGGTATGGAGCTATGGTGCTATGGAGCTCTGAAGCCATGGAGCTCTGGTGCTATGGAGCTCTGGAGCTCTGGAGGTATGGAGCTCTGGAGGTATGGAGCTCTGGAGGTATGGAACTATGGAGCCCTGGAGCTCTGGAGGTATGGAGCTATGGTGCTATGGAGCTCTGAAGCCATGGAGCTCTGGTGCTATGGAGCTCTGGAGGTATGGAGCTCTGGAGGTATGGAGCTCTGGAGGTATGGAGCTATGGAGCCCTGGAGCTCTGGAGGTATGGAGCTATGGTGCTATGGAGCTCTGAAGCCATGGAGCTCTGGTGCTATGGAGCTATGGAGCTCTGGTGCTATGGAGCTATGGAGGTATGGAGCCACCAGCCAGCACCCTCCGTGGCTGGATCAATGGAAGTGTTTTAGGTACCAGGCAGCCAAAGGGCCGAGGCCTCACGCTCGACCACGCCGGCGCAGAGTTCCAGCCGCTCGGATAAGCTCTGTCACTCACCCGCCGCGCAGCCACCGGTAACGGGGAAATGTCGCCGCCTTGTGGACACGCCGTTGTAAATGAATGGGCTTTCGCACTTAGTGCAATTTTCGCCAACTCTCTGACTTAGAGCTATGGAAGTATGGAGCTATGGAGCCACCAGCCACCCAGGCTGGAGCTCTGGAGCTCTGGAGGTATGGAGCTCTGGTGCTATGGAAGTATGGAGCTCTGGTGCTATGGAAGTATGGAGCTATGGAGGTATGGAAGTATGGAGCTATGGAAGTATGGAGCTATGGAGCTCTGGAAGTATGGAGCTATGGAGCTCTGGAGGTATGGAGCCCTGGAGCTATGGAGCCCTGGAGCTATGGAAGTATGGAGCTCTGGTGCTATGGAGCTATGGAGCTCTGGTGCTATGGAGCTATGGAGCTATGGAGCTCTGGAGCTATGGAGCTCTGGAGGTATGGAGCTATGGAGCTATGGAGCTCTGGAGGTATGGAGCTATGGAGCTATGGAAGTATGGAGCTCTGGTGCTATGGAGCTATGGAGCTCTGGTGCTATGGAGCTATGGAGCTCTGGTGCTATGGAGCTATGGAGCTATGGAGCTCTGGAAGTATGGAGCTCTGGTGCTATGGAGCTATGGAGCTCTGGTGCTATGGAGCTATGGAGCTCTGGTGCTATGGAGCTCTGGTGCTATGGAGCTCTGGTGCTATGGAGCTATGGAGCTCTGGTGCTATGGAGCTCTGGAGGTATGGAGCTCTGGAGGTATGGAGCTCTGGAGGTATGGAGCTATGGAGCCCTGGAGCTCTGGAGGTATGGAGCTATGGTGCTATGGAGCTCTGAAGCCATGGAGCTCTGGTGCTATGGAGCTATGGAGCTCTGGTGCTATGGAGCTATGGAGCTATGGAGCTCTGGAAGTATGGAGCTCTGGTGCTATGGAGCTATGGAGCTCTGGTGCTATGGAGCTATGGAGCTCTGGTGCTATGGAGCTATGGAGCTCTGGTGCTATGGAGCTCTGGTGCTATGGAGCTCTGGTGCTATGGAGCTATAAAGCTCTGGTGCTATGGAGCTATGGAGCTCTGGAGGTATGGAGCTCTGGAGGTATGGAGCTCTGGAGGTATGGAGCTATGGAGCCCTGGAGCTCTGGAGGTATGGAGCTATGGTGCTATGGAGCTCTGAAGCCATGGAGCTCTGGTGCTATGGAGCTCTGGAGCTCTGGAGGTATGGAGCTCTGGAGGTATGGAGCTATGGAGCCCTGGAGCTCTGGAGGTATGGAGCTATGGTGCTATGGAGCTCTGAAGCCATGGAGCTCTGGTGCTATGGAGCTCTGGAGCTCTGGAGGTATGGAGCTCTGGAGGTATGGAGCTCTGGAGGTATGGAGCTATGGAGCCCTGGAGCTCTGGAGGTATGGAGCTATGGTGCTATGGAGCTCTGAAGCCATGGAGCTCTGGTGCTATGGAGCTCTGGAGGTATGGAGCTCTGGAGGTATGGAGCTCTGGAGGTATGGAGCTATGGAGCCCTGGAGCTCTGGAGGTATGGAGCTATGGTGCTATGGAGCTCTGAAGCCATGGAGCTCTGGTGCTATGGAGCTATGGAGCTCTGGTGCTATGGAGCTATGGAGGTATGGAGCCACCAGCCAGCACCCTCCGTGGCTGGATCCATGGAAGTGTTTTAGGTACCAGGCAGCCAAAGGGCCGAGGCCTCACGCTCGACCACGCCGGCGCAGAGTTCCAGCCGCTCGGATAAGCTCTGTCACTCACCCGCCGCGCAGCCACCGGTAACGGGGAAATGTCGCCGCCTTGTGGACACGCCGTTGTAAATGAATGGGCTTTCGCACTTAGTGCAATTTTCGCCAACTCTCTGACTGGAGCTATGGAAGTATGGAGCTATGGAGCCACCAGCCACCCAGGCTGGAGCTATGGAGCTCTGGAGGTATGGAGCTCTGGTGCTATGGAAGTATGGAGCTATGGAGCTATGGAAGTATGGAGCTATGGAGCTATGGAGCTCTGGAAGTATGGAGCTATGGAGCTCTGGAGGTATGGAGCTATGGAGCCCTGGAGCCCTGGAGCTATGGAGCCCTGGAGCTATGGAGCTATGGAGCCCTGGAGCTATGGAGCTATGGAGCCCTGGAGCTATGGAGCTATGGAGCTCTGGTGCTATGGAGCTATGGAGCTCTGGTGCTATGGAGCTATGGAGCTCTGGTGCTATGGAGCTATGGAGCTCTGGTGCTATGGAGCTATGGAGCTCTGGAAGTATGGAGCTATGGAGCTCTGGAGGTATGGAGCTATGGAGCTCTGGAGGTATGGAGCTATGGAGCCCTGGAGCTATGGAGCCCTGGAGCTATGGAAGTATGGAGCTCTGGTGCTATGGAGCTATGGAGCTCTGGTGCTATGGAGCTATGGAGCTCTGGAGGTATGGAGCTATGGAGCTCTGGAGGTATGGAGCTATGGAGCTATGGAAGTATGGAGCTCTGGTGCTATGGAGCTATGGAGCTCTGGTGCTATGGAGCTATGGAGCTCTGGTGCTATGGAGCTATGGAGCTATGGAGCTCTGGAAGTATGGAGCTCTGGTGCTATGGAGCTATGGAGCTCTGGTGGTATGGAGCTATGGAGCTCTGGTGCTATGGAGCTATGGAGCTCTGGTGCTATGGAGCTATGGTGCTATGGAGCTCTGGTGCTATGGAGCTATGGAGCTCTGGTGCTATGGAGCTATGGAGCTCTGGAGGTATGGAGCTCTGGAGGTATGGAGCTCTGGAGGTATGGAGCTTTGGAGCCCTGGAGCTCTGGAGGTATGGAGCTATGGTGCTATGGAGCTCTGAAGCCATGGAGCTCTGGTGCTATGGAGCTATGGAGCTCTGGTGCTATGGAGCTATGGAGGTATGGAGCCACCAGCCAGCACCCTCCGTGGCTGGATCAATGGAAGTGTTTTAGGTACCAGGCAGCCAAAGGGCCGAGGCCTCACGCTCGACCACGCCGGCGCAGAGTTCCAGCCGCTCGGATAAGCTCTGTCACTCACCCGCCGCGCAGCCACCGGTAACGGGGAAATGTCGCCGCCTTGTGGACACGCCGTTGTAAATGAATGGGTTTTCGCACTTAGTGCAATTTTCGCCAACTCTCTGACTTAGAGCTATGGAAGTATGGAGCTATGGAGCCACCAGCCACCCAGGCTGGAGCTCTGGAGCTCTGGAGGTATGGAGCTCTGGTGCTATGGAAGTATGGAGCTCTGGTGCTATGGAAGTATGGAGCTATGGAGGTATGGAAGTATGGAGCTATGGAAGTATGGAGCTATGGAGCTCTGGAAGTATGGAGCTATGGAGCTCTGGAGGTATGGAGCCCTGGAGCTATGGAGCACTGGAGCTATGGAAGTATGGAGCTCTGGTGCTATGGAGCTATGGAGCTCTGGTGCTATGGAGCTATGGAGCTATGGAGCTCTGGAGCTATGGAGCTCTGGAGGTATGGAGCTATGGAGCTATGGAGCTCTGGAGGTATGGAGCTATGGAAGTATGGAGCTCTGGTGCTATGGAGCTATGGAGCTCTGGTGCTATGGAGCTATGGAGCTCTGGTGCTATGGAGCTATGGAGCTATGGAGCTCTGGAAGTATGGAGCTCTGGTGCTATGGAGCTATGGAGCTCTGGTGCTATGGAGCTATGGAGCTCTGGTGCTATGGAGCTCTGGTGCTATGGAGCTCTGGTGCTATGGAGCTATGGAGCTCTGGTGCTATGGAGCTATGGAGCTCTGGAGGTATGGAGCTCTGGAGGTATGGAGCTCTGGAGGTATGGAGCTATGGAGCCCTGGAGCTCTGGAGGTATGGAGCTATGGTGCTATGGAGCTCTGAAGCCATGGAGCTCTGGTGCTATGGAGCTCTGGAGCTCTGGAGGTATGGAGCTCTGGAGGTATGGAGCTATGGAGCCCTGGAGCTCTGGAGGTATGGAGCTATGGAGCTCTGAAGCCATGGAGCTCTGGTGCTATGGAGCTCTGGAGCTCTGGAGGTATGGAGCTCTGGAGGTATGGAGCTCTGGAGGTATGGAGCTATGGAGCCCTGGAGCTCTGGAGGTATGGAGCTATTGTGCTATGGAGCTCTGAAGCCATGGAGCTCTGGTGCTATGGAGTTCTGGAGGTATGGAGCTCTGGAGGTATGGAGCTCTGGAGGTATGGAGCTATGGAGCCCTGGAGCTCTGGAGGTATGGAGCTATTGTGCTATGGAGCTCTGAAGCCATGGAGCTCTGGTGCTATGGAGCTCTGGAGGTATGGAGCTCTGGAGGTATGGAGCTCTGGAGGTATGGAGCTATGGAGCCCTGGAGCTCTGGAGGTATGGAGCTATGGTGCTATGGAGCTCTGAAGCCATGGAGCTCTGGTGCTATGGAGCTCTGGAGGTATGGAGCTCTGGAGGTATGGAGCTCTGGAGGTATGGAGCTATGGAGCCCTGGAGCTCTGGAGGTATGGAGCTATGGTGCTATGGAGCTCTGAAGCCATGGAGCTCTGGTGCTATGGAGCTATGGAGCTCTGGTGCTATGGAGGTATGGAGCTATGGAGCTATGGAGCTCTGGAGGTATGGAGCTATGGAGCTCCATACCTCCAGAGCTCCATACCTCCAGAGCTCCATAGCACCAGAGCTCCATGGCTTCAGAGCTCCATAGCACCATAGCTCCATAACTCCAGAGCTCCAGGGCTCCATAGCTCCATACCTCCAGAGCTCCATACCTCCAGAGCTCCATACCTCCAGAGCTCCAGAGCTCCATAGCACCAGAGCTCCATGGCTTCAGAGCTCCATAGCTCTGTTTAGTTTCGTTCTTGCCAGCACTTTTACAAATTTGTAAATAGGAGCTCCATAGAAATTTGCACCAGAGCTCCATAGCTCCATAGCACCAGAGCTATGGAGCTCTGGTGCTATGGAGCTATGGAGCTCTGGTGCTATGGAGCTATGGAGCTATGGAGCTCTGGAAGTATGGAGCTCTGGTGCTATGGAGCTATGGAGCTCTGGTGCTATGGAGCTATGGAGCTCTGGTGCTATGGAGCTATGGAGCTCTGGTGCTATGGAGCTCTGGTGCTATGGAGCTCTGGTGCTATGGAGCTATGGAGCTCTGGTGCTATGGAGCTATGGAGCTCTGGAGGTATGGAGCTCTGGAGGTATGGAGCTCTGGAGGTATGGAGCTTTGGAGCCCTGGAGCTCTGGAGGTATGGAGCTATGGTGCTATGGAGCTCTGAAGCCATGGAGCTCTGGTGCTATGGAGCTCTGGAGCTCTGGAGGTATGGAGCTCTGGAGGTATGGAGCTATGGAGCCCTGGAGCTCTGGAGGTATGGAGCTATGGTGCTATGGAGCTCTGAAGCCATGGAGCTCTGGTGCTATGGAGCTCTGGAGCTCTGGAGGTATGGAGCTCTGGAGGTATGGAGCTATGGAGCCCTGGAGCTCTGGAGGTATGGAGCTATGGTGCTATGGAGCTCTGAAGCCATGGAGCTCTGGTGCTATGGAGCTCTGGAGCTCTGGAGGTATGGAGCTCTGGAGGTATGGAGCTCTGGAGGTATGGAGCTATGGAGCCCTGGAGCTCTGGAGGTATGGAGCTATGGTGCTATGGAGCTCTGAAGCCATGGAGCTCTGGTGCTATGGAGCTCTGGAGGTATGGAGCTCTGGAGGTATGGAGCTCTGGAGGTATGGAGCTATGGAGCCCTGGAGCTCTGGAGGTATGGAGCTATGGTGCTATGGAGCTCTGAAGCCATGGAGCTCTGGTGCTATGGAGCTATGGAGCTCTGGTGCTATGGAGCTATGGAGGTATGGAGCCACCAGCCAGCACCCTCCGTGGCTGGATCAATGGAAGTGTTTTAGGTACCAGGCAGCCAAAGGGCCGAGGCCTCACGCTCGACCACGCCGGCGCAGAGTTCCAGCCGCTCGGATAAGCTCTGTCACTCACCCGCCGCGCAGCCACCGGTAACGGGGAAATGTCGCCGCCTTGTGGACACGCCGTTGTAAATGAATGGGCTTTCGCACTTAGTGCAATTTTCGCCAACTCTCTGACTTAGAGCTATGGAAGTATGGAGCTATGGAGCCACCAGCCACCCAGGCTGGAGCTCTGGAGCTCTGGAGGTATGGAGCTCTGGTGCTATGGAAGTATGGAGCTCTGGTGCTATGGAAGTATGGAGCTATGGAGGTATGGAAGTATGGAGCTATGGAAGTATGGAGCTATGGAGCTCTGGAAGTATGGAGCTATGGAGCTCTGGAGGTATGGAGCCCTGGAGCTATGGAGCCCTGGAGCTATGGAAGTATGGAGCTCTGGTGCTATGGAGCTATGGAGCTCTGGTGCTATGGAGCTATGGAGCTATGGAGCTCTGGAGCTATGGAGCTCTGGAGGTATGGAGCTATGGAGCTATGGAGCTCTGGAGGTATGGAGCTATGGAAGTATGGAGCTCTGGTGCTATGGAGCTATGGAGCTCTGGTGCTATGGAGCTATGGAGCTCTGGTGCTATGGAGCTATGGAGCTATGGAGCTCTGGAAGTATGGAGCTCTGGTGCTATGGAGCTATGGAGCTCTGGTGCTATGGAGCTATGGAGCTCTGGTGCTATGGAGCTCTGGTGCTATGGAGCTCTGGTGCTATGGAGCTATGGAGCTCTGGTGCTATGGAGCTATGGAGCTCTGGAGGTATGGAGCTCTGGAGGTATGGAGCTCTGGAGGTATGGAGCTATGGAGCCCTGGAGCTCTGGAGGTATGGAGCTATGGTGCTATGGAGCTCTGAAGCCATGGAGCTCTGGTGCTATGGAGCTCTGGAGCTCTGGAGGTATGGAGCTCTGGAGGTATGGAGCTATGGAGCCCTGGAGCTCTGGAGGTATGGAGCTATGGAGCTCTGAAGCCATGGAGCTCTGGTGCTATGGAGCTCTGGAGCTCTGGAGGTATGGAGCTCTGGAGGTATGGAGCTCTGGAGGTATGGAGCTATGGAGCCCTGGAGCTCTGGAGGTATGGAGCTATGGTGCTATGGAGCTCTGAAGCCATGGAGCTCTGGTGCTATGGAGCTCTGGAGGTATGGAGCTCTGGAGGTATGGAGCTCTGGAGGTATGGAGCTATGGAGCCCTGGAGCTCTGGAGGTATGGAGCTATGGTGCTATGGAGCTCTGAAGCCATGGAGCTCTGGTGCTATGGAGCTCTGGAGGTATGGAGCTCTGGAGGTATGGAGCTCTGGAGGTATGGAGCTATGGAGCCCTGGAGCTCTGGAGGTATGGAGCTATGGTGCTATGGAGCTCTGAAGCCATGGAGCTCTGGTGCTATGGAGCTATGGAGCTCTGGTGCTATGGAGCTATGGAGGTATGGAGCCACCAGCCAGCACCCTCCGTGGCTGGATCAATGGAAGTGTTTTAGGTACCAGGCAGCCAAAGGGCCGAGGCCTCACGCTCGACCACGCCGGCGCAGAGTTCCAGCCGCTCGGATAAGCTCTGTCACTCACCCGCCGCGCAGCCACCGGTAACGGGGAAATGTCGCCGCCTGGCGGACACGCCGTTGTAAATGAATGGGCTTTCGCACTTAGTGCAATTTTCGCCAACTCTCTGACTTAGAGCTATGGAAGTATGGAGCTATGGAGCCACCAGCCACCCAGGCTGGAGCTATGGAGCTCTGGAGGTATGGAGCTCAGGTGCTATGGAAGTATGGAGCTATGGAGCTATGGAAGTATGGAGCTATGGAGCTATGGAGCTCTGGAAGTATGGAGCTATGGAGCTCTGGAGGTATGGAGCTATGGAGCCCTGGAGCCCTGGAGCTATGGAGCTCTGGTGCTATGGAGGTATGGAGCTCTGGAGGTATGGAGCTCTGGAGGTATGGAGCTCTGGAGCTATGGAGCCCTGGAGCTATGGAGCTATGGAGCCCTGGAGCTATGGAGCTATGGAGCCCTGGAGCTATGGAGCTATGGAGCTCTGGTGCTATGGAGCTATGGAGCTCTGGTGCTATGGAGCTATGGAGCTCTGGTGCTATGGAGCTATGGAGCTCTGGTGCTATGGAGCTATGGAGCTCTGGAAGTATGGAGCTATGGAGCTCTGGAGGTATGGAGCTATGGAGCCCTGGAGCTATGGAGCCCTGGAGCTATGGAAGTATGGAGCTCTGGTGCTATGGAGCTATGGAGCTCTGGTGCTATGGAGCTATGGAGCTCTGGAGCTATGGAGCTCTGGAGGTATGGAGCTATGGAGCTATGGAGCTCTGGAGGTATGGAGCTATGGAGCTATGGAAGTATGGAGCTCTGGTGCTATGGAGCTATGGAGCTCTGGTGCTATGGAGCTATGGAGCTCTGGTGCTATGGAGCTATGGAGGTATGGAGCCACCAGCCAGCACCCTCCGTGGCTGGATCAATGGAAGTGTTTTAGGTACCAGGCAGCCAAAGGGCCGAGGCCTCACGCTCGACCACGCCGGCGCAGAGTTCCAGCCGCTCGGATAAGCTCTGTCACTCACCCGCCGCGCAGCCACCGGTAACGGGGAAATGTCGCCGCCTTGTGGACACGCCGTTGTAAATGAATGGGCTTTCGCACTTAGTGCAATTTTCGCCAACTCTCTGACTTAGAGCTATGGAAGTATGGAGCTATGGAGCCACCAGCCACCCAGGCTGGAGCTCTGGAGCTCTGGAGGTATGGAGCTCTGGTGCTATGGAAGTATGGAGCTCTGGTGCTATGGAAGTATGGAGCTATGGAGGTATGGAAGTATGGAGCTATGGAAGTATGGAGCTATGGAGCTCTGGAAGTATGGAGCTATGGAGCTCTGGAGGTATGGAGCCCTGGAGCTATGGAGCCCTGGAGCTATGGAAGTATGGAGCTCTGGTGCTATGGAGCTATGGAGCTCTGGTGCTATGGAGCTATGGAGCTATGGAGCTCTGGAGCTATGGAGCTCTGGAGGTATGGAGCTATGGAGCTATGGAGCTCTGGAGGTATGGAGCTATGGAAGTATGGAGCTCTGGTGCTATGGAGCTATGGAGCTCTGGTGCTATGGAGCTATGGAGCTCTGGTGCTATGGAGCTATGGAGCTATGGAGCTCTGGAAGTATGGAGCTCTGGTGCTATGGAGCTATGGAGCTCTGGTGCTATGGAGCTATGGAGCTCTGGTGCTATGGAGCTCTGGTGCTATGGAGCTCTGGTGCTATGGAGCTATGGAGCTCTGGTGCTATGGAGCTATGGAGCTCTGGAGGTATGGAGCTCTGGAGGTATGGAGCTCTGGAGGTATGGAGCTATGGAGCCCTGGAGCTCTGGAGGTATGGAGCTATGGTGCTATGGAGCTCTGAAGCCATGGAGCTCTGGTGCTATGGAGCTCTGGAGCTCTGGAGGTATGGAGCTCTGGAGGTATGGAGCTATGGAGCCCTGGAGCTCTGGAGGTATGGAGCTATGGAGCTCTGAAGCCATGGAGCTCTGGTGCTATGGAGCTCTGGAGCTCTGGAGGTATGGAGCTCTGGAGGTATGGAGCTCTGGAGGTATGGAGCTATGGAGCCCTGGAGCTCTGGAGGTATGGAGCTATGGTGCTATGGAGCTCTGAAGCCATGGAGCTCTGGTGCTATGGAGCTCTGGAGGTATGGAGCTCTGGAGGTATGGAGCTCTGGAGGTATGGAGCTATGGAGCCCTGGAGCTCTGGAGGTATGGAGCTATGGTGCTATGGAGCTCTGAAGCCATGGAGCTCTGGTGCTATGGAGCTCTGGAGGTATGGAGCTCTGGAGGTATGGAGCTCTGGAGGTATGGAGCTATGGAGCCCTGGAGCTCTGGAGGTATGGAGCTATGGTGCTATGGAGCTCTGAAGCCATGGAGCTCTGGTGCTATGGAGCTATGGAGCTCTGGTGCTATGGAGGTATGGAGCTCTGGAGGTATGGAGCTATGGAGCCCTGGAGCTCTGGAGGTATGGAGCTATGGTGCTATGGAGCTCTGAAGCCATGGAGCTCTGGTGCTATGGAGCTATGGAGCTCTGGTGCTATGGAGCTATGGAGGTATGGAGCCACCAGCCAGCACCCTCCGTGGCTGGATCAATGGAAGTGTTTTAGGTACCAGGCAGCCAAAGGGCCGAGGCCTCACGCTCGACCACGCCGGCGCAGAGTTCCAGCCGCTCGGATAAGCTCTGTCACTCACCCGCCGCGCAGCCACCGGTAACGGGGAAATGTCGCCGCCTTGTGGACACGCCGTTGTAAATGAATGGGCTTTCGCACTTAGTGCAATTTTCGCCAACTCTCTGACTGGAGCTATGGAAGTATGGAGCTATGGAGCCACCAGCCACCCAGGCTGGAGCTATGGAGCTCTGGAGGTATGGAGCTCTGGTGCTATGGAAGTATGGAGCTATGGAGCTATGGAAGTATGGAGCTATGGAGCTATGGAGCTCTGGAAGTATGGAGCTATGGAGCTCTGGAGGTATGGAGCTATGGAGCCCTGGAGCCCTGGAGCTATGGAGCCCTGGAGCTATGGAGCTATGGAGCCCTGGAGCTATGGAGCTATGGAGCCCTGGAGCTATGGAGCTATGGAGCTCTGGTGCTATGGAGCTATGGAGCTCTGGTGCTATGGAGCTATGGAGCTCTGGTGCTATGGAGCTATGGAGCTCTGGTGCTATGGAGCTATGGAGCTCTGGAAGTATGGAGCTATGGAGCTCTGGAGGTATGGAGCTATGGAGCTCTGGAGGTATGGAGCTATGGAGCCCTGGAGCTATGGAGCCCTGGAGCTATGGAAGTATGGAGCTCTGGTGCTATGGAGCTATGGAGCTCTGGTGCTATGGAGCTATGGAGCTCTGGAGCTATGGAGCTCTGGAGGTATGGAGCTATGGAGCTCTGGAGGTATGGAGCTATGGAGCTATGGAAGTATGGAGCTCTGGTGCTATGGAGCTATGGAGCTCTGGTGCTATGGAGCTATGGAGCTCTGGTGCTATGGAGCTATGGAGCTATGGAGCTCTGGAAGTATGGAGCTCTGGTGCTATGGAGCTATGGAGCTCTGGTGCTATGGAGCTATGGAGCTCTGGTGCTATGGAGCTATGGAGCTCTGGTGCTATGGAGCTATGGTGCTATGGAGCTATGGTGCTATGGAGCTATGGAGCTCTGGTGCTATGGAGCTATGGAGCTCTGGAGGTATGGAGCTCTGGAGGTATGGAGCTCTGGAGGTATGGAGCTTTGGAGCCCTGGAGCTCTGGAGGTATGGAGCTATGGTGCTATGGAGCTCTGAAGCCATGGAGCTCTGGTGCTATGGAGCTATGGAGCTCTGGTGCTATGGAGCTATGGAGGTATGGAGCCACCAGCCAGCACCCTCCGTGGCTGGATCAATGGAAGTGTTTTAGGTACCAGGCAGCCAAAGGGCCGAGGCCTCACGCTCGACCACGCCGGCGCAGAGTTCCAGCCGCTCGGATAAGCTCTGTCACTCACCCGCCGCGCAGCCACCGGTAACGGGGAAATGTCGCCGCCTTGTGGACACGCCGTTGTAAATGAATGGGCTTTCGCACTTAGTGCAATTTTCGCCAACTCTCTGACTTAGAGCTATGGAAGTATGGAGCTATGGAGCCACCAGCCACCCAGGCTGGAGCTCTGGAGCTCTGGAGGTATGGAGCTCTGGTGCTATGGAAGTATGGAGCTCTGGTGCTATGGAAGTATGGAGCTATGGAGGTATGGAAGTATGGAGCTATGGAAGTATGGAGCTATGGAGCTCTGGAAGTATGGAGCTATGGAGCTCTGGAGGTATGGAGCCCTGGAGCTATGGAGCCCTGGAGCTATGGAAGTATGGAGCTCTGGTGCTATGGAGCTATGGAGCTCTGGTGCTATGGAGCTATGGAGCTATGGAGCTCTGGAGCTATGGAGCTCTGGAGGTATGGAGCTATGGAGCTATGGAGCTCTGGAGGTATGGAGCTATGGAAGTATGGAGCTCTGGTGCTATGGAGCTATGGAGCTCTGGTGCTATGGAGCTATGGAGCTCTGGTGCTATGGAGCTATGGAGCTATGGAGCTCTGGAAGTATGGAGCTCTGGTGCTATGGAGCTATGGAGCTCTGGTGCTATGGAGCTATGGAGCTCTGGTGCTATGGAGCTCTGGTGCTATGGAGCTCTGGTGCTATGGAGCTATGGAGCTCTGGTGCTATGGAGCTATGGAGCTCTGGAGGTATGGAGCTCTGGAGGTATGGAGCTCTGGAGGTATGGAGCTATGGAGCCCTGGAGCTCTGGAGGTATGGAGCTATGGTGCTATGGAGCTCTGAAGCCATGGAGCTCTGGTGCTATGGAGCTCTGGAGCTCTGGAGGTATGGAGCTCTGGAGGTATGGAGCTATGGAGCCCTGGAGCTCTGGAGGTATGGAGCTATGGAGCTCTGAAGCCATGGAGCTCTGGTGCTATGGAGCTCTGGAGCTCTGGAGGTATGGAGCTCTGGAGGTATGGAGCTCTGGAGGTATGGAGCTATGGAGCCCTGGAGCTCTGGAGGTATGGAGCTATGGTGCTATGGAGCTCTGAAGCCATGGAGCTCTGGTGCTATGGAGCTCTGGAGGTATGGAGCTCTGGAGGTATGGAGCTCTGGAGGTATGGAGCTATGGAGCCCTGGAGCTCTGGAGGTATGGAGCTATGGTGCTATGGAGCTCTGAAGCCATGGAGCTCTGGTGCTATGGAGCTCTGGAGGTATGGAGCTCTGGAGGTATGGAGCTCTGGAGGTATGGAGCTATGGAGCCCTGGAGCTCTGGAGGTATGGAGCTATGGTGCTATGGAGCTCTGAAGCCATGGAGCTCTGGTGCTATGGAGCTATGGAGCTCTGGTGCTATGGAGCTATGGAGGTATGGAGCCACCAGCCAGCACCCTCCGTGGCTGGATCAATGGAAGTGTTTTAGGTACCAGGCAGCCAAAGGGCCGAGGCCTCACGCTCGACCACGCCGGCGCAGAGTTCCAGCCGCTCGGATAAGCTCTGTCACTCACCCGCCGCGCAGCCACCGGTAACGGGGAAATGTCGCCGCCTGGCGGACACGCCGTTGTAAATGAATGGGCTTTCGCACTTAGTGCAATTTTCGCCAACTCTCTGACTTAGAGCTATGGAAGTATGGAGCTATGGAGCCACCAGCCACCCAGGCTGGAGCTATGGAGCTCTGGAGGTATGGAGCTCAGGTGCTATGGAAGTATGGAGCTATGGAGCTATGGAAGTATGGAGCTATGGAGCTATGGAGCTCTGGAAGTATGGAGCTATGGAGCTCTGGAGGTATGGAGCTATGGAGCCCTGGAGCCCTGGAGCTATGGAGCTCTGGTGCTATGGAGGTATGGAGCTCTGGAGGTATGGAGCTCTGGAGGTATGGAGCTATGGAGCTATGGAGCCCTGGAGCTATGGAGCTATGGAGCCCTGGAGCTATGGAGCTATGGAGCCCTGGAGCTATGGAGCTATGGAGCTCTGGTGCTATGGAGCTATGGAGCTCTGGTGCTATGGAGCTATGGAGCTCTGGTGCTATGGAGCTATGGAGCTCTGGTGCTATGGAGCTATGGAGCTCTGGAAGTATGGAGCTATGGAGCTCTGGAGGTATGGAGCTATGGAGCCCTGGAGCTATGGAGCCCTGGAGCTATGGAAGTATGGAGCTCTGGTGCTATGGAGCTATGGAGCTCTGGTGCTATGGAGCTATGGAGCTCTGGAGCTATGGAGCTCTGGAGGTATGGAGCTATGGAGCTATGGAGCTCTGGAGGTATGGAGCTATGGAGCTATGGAAGTATGGAGCTCTGGTGCTATGGAGCTATGGAGCTCTGGTGCTATGGAGCTATGGAGCTCTGGTGCTATGGAGCTATGGAGCTATGGAGCTCTGGAAGTATGGAGCTCTGGTGCTATGGAGCTATGGAGCTCTGGTGCTATGGAGCTATGGAGCTCTGGTGCTATGGAGCTATGGAGCTCTGGTGCTATGGAGCTCTGGTGCTATGGAGCTCTGGTGCTATGGAGCTATGGAGCTCTGGTGCTATGGAGCTATGGAGCTCTGGAGGTATGGAGCTCTGGAGGTATGGAGCTCTGGAGGTATGGAGCTTTGGAGCCCTGGAGCTCTGGAGGTATGGAGCTATGGTGCTATGGAGCTCTGAAGCCATGGAGCTCTGGTGCTATGGAGCTCTGGAGCTCTGGAGGTATGGAGCTCTGGAGGTATGGAGCTATGGAGCCCTGGAGCTCTGGAGGTATGGAGCTATGGTGCTATGGAGCTCTGAAGCCATGGAGCTCTGGTGCTATGGAGCTCTGGAGCTCTGGAGGTATGGAGCTCTGGAGGTATGGAGCTATGGAGCCCTGGAGCTCTGGAGGTATGGAGCTATGGTGCTATGGAGCTCTGAAGCCATGGAGCTCTGGTGCTATGGAGCTCTGGAGCTCTGGAGGTATGGAGCTCTGGAGGTATGGAGCTATGGAGCCCTGGAGCTCTGGAGGTATGGAGCTATGGTGCTATGGAGCTCTGAAGCCATGGAGCTCTGGTGCTATGGAGCTCTGGAGGTATGGAGCTCTGGAGGTATGGAGCTCTGGAGGTATGGAGCTATGGAGCCCTGGAGCTCTGGAGGTATGGAGCTATGGTGCTATGGAGCTCTGAAGCCATGGAGCTCTGGTGCTATGGAGCTATGGAGCTCTGGTGCTATGGAGCTATGGAGGTATGGAGCCACCAGCCAGCACCCTCCGTGGCTGGATCAATGGAAGTGTTTTAGGTACCAGGCAGCCAAAGGGCCGAGGCCTCACGCTCGACCACGCCGGCGCAGAGTTCCAGCCGCTCGGATAAGCTCTGTCACTCACCCGCCGCGCAGCCACCGGTAACGGGGAAATGTCGCCGCCTTGTGGACACGCCGTTGTAAATGAATGGGCTTTCGCACTTAGTGCAATTTTCGCCAACTCTCTGACTTAGAGCTATGGAAGTATGGAGCTATGGAGCCACCAGCCACCCAGGCTGGAGCTCTGGAGGTATGGAGCTCTGGTGCTATGGAAGTATGGAGCTCTGGTGCTATGGAAGTATGGAGCTATGGAGGTATGGAAGTATGGAGCTATGGAAGTATGGAGCTATGGAGCTCTGGAAGTATGGAGCTATGGAGCTCTGGAGGTATGGAGCCCTGGAGCTATGGAGCCCTGGAGCTATGGAAGTATGGAGCTCTGGTGCTATGGAGCTATGGAGCTCTGGTGCTATGGAGCTATGGAGCTATGGAGCTCTGGAGCTATGGAGCTCTGGAGGTATGGAGCTATGGAGCTATGGAGCTCTGGAGGTATGGAGCTATGGAGCTATGGAAGTATGGAGCTCTGGTGCTATGGAGCTATGGAGCTCTGGTGCTATGGAGCTATGGAGCTCTGGTGCTATGGAGCTATGGAGCTATGGAGCTCTGGAAGTATGGAGCTCTGGTGCTATGGAGCTATGGAGCTCTGGTGCTATGGAGCTATGGAGCTCTGGTGCTATGGAGCTCTGGTGCTATGGAGCTCTGGTGCTATGGAGCTATGGAGCTCTGGTGCTATGGAGCTCTGGAGGTATGGAGCTCTGGAGGTATGGAGCTCTGGAGGTATGGAGCTATGGAGCCCTGGAGCTCTGGAGGTATGGAGCTATGGTGCTATGGAGCTCTGAAGCCATGGAGCTCTGGTGCTATGGAGCTATGGAGCTCTGGTGCTATGGAGCTATGGAGCTATGGAGCTCTGGAAGTATGGAGCTCTGGTGCTATGGAGCTATGGAGCTCTGGTGCTCTGAAGCCATGGAGCTCTGGTGCTATGGAGCTATGGAGCTCTGGTGCTATGGAGCTATGGAGGTATGGAGCCACCAGCCAGCACCCTCCGTGGCTGGATCAATGGAAGTGTTTTAGGTACCAGGCAGCCAAAGGGCCGAGGCCTCACGCTCGACCACGCCGGCGCAGAGTTCCAGCCGCTCGGATAAGCTCTGTCACTCACCCGCCGCGCAGCCACCGGTAACGGGGAAATGTCGCCGCCTTGTGGACACGCCGTTGTAAATGAATGGGCTTTCGCACTTAGTGCAATTTTCGCCAACTCTCTGACTGGAGCTATGGAAGTATGGAGCTATGGAGCCACCAGCCACCCAGGCTGGAGCTATGGAGCTCTGGAGGTATGGAGCTCTGGTGCTATGGAAGTATGGAGCTATGGAGCTATGGAAGTATGGAGCTATGGAGCTATGGAGCTCTGGAAGTATGGAGCTATGGAGCTCTGGAGGTATGGAGCTATGGAGCCCTGGAGCCCTGGAGCTATGGAGCCCTGGAGCTATGGAGCTATGGAGCCCTGGAGCTATGGAGCTATGGAGCCCTGGAGCTATGGAGCTATGGAGCCCTGGAGCTATGGAGCTATGGAGCTCTGGTGCTATGGAGCTATGGAGCTCTGGTGCTATGGAGCTCTGGTGCTATGGAGCTATGGAGCTCTGGAAGTATGGAGCTATGGAGCTCTGGAGGTATGGAGCTATGGAGCTCTGGAGGTATGGAGCTATGGAGCCCTGGAGCTATGGAGCCCTGGAGCTATGGAAGTATGGAGCTCTGGTGCTATGGAGCTATGGAGCTCTGGTGCTATGGAGCTATGGAGCTCTGGAGCTATGGAGCTCTGGAGGTATGGAGCTATGGAGCTCTGGAGGTATGGAGCTATGGAGCTATGGAAGTATGGAGCTCTGGTGCTATGGAGCTATGGAGCTCTGGTGCTATGGAGCTATGGAGCTCTGGTGCTATGGAGCTATGGAGCTATGGAGCTCTGGAAGTATGGAGCTCTGGTGCTATGGAGCTATGGAGCTCTGGTGCTATGGAGCTATGGAGCTCTGGTGCTATGGAGCTATGGAGCTCTGGTGCTATGGAGCTATGGTGCTATGGAGCTCTGGTGCTATGGAGCTATGGAGCTCTGGTGCTATGGAGCTATGGAGCTCTGGAGGTATGGAGCTCTGGAGGTATGGAGCTCTGGAGGTATGGAGCTTTGGAGCCCTGGAGCTCTGGAGGTATGGAGCTATGGTGCTATGGAGCTCTGAAGCCATGGAGCTCTGGTGCTATGGAGCTATGGAGCTCTGGTGCTATGGAGCTATGGAGGTATGGAGCTATGGAGCCCTGGAGCTCTGGAGGTATGGAGCTATGGTGCTATGGAGCTCTGAAGCCATGGAGCTCTGGTGCTATGGAGCTCTGGAGCTCTGGAGGTATGGAGCTCTGGAGGTATGGAGCTATGGAGCCCTGGAGCTCTGGAGGTATGGAGCTATGGTGCTATGGAGCTCTGAAGCCATGGAGCTCTGGTGCTATGGAGCTCTGGAGCTCTGGAGGTATGGAGCTCTGGAGGTATGGAGCTCTGGAGGTATGGAGCTATGGAGCCCTGGAGCTCTGGAGGTATGGAGCTATGGTGCTATGGAGCTCTGAAGCCATGGAGCTCTGGTGCTATGGAGCTCTGGAGGTATGGAGCTCTGGAGGTATGGAGCTCTGGAGGTATGGAGCTATGGAGCCCTGGAGCTCTGGAGGTATGGAGCTATGGTGCTATGGAGCTCTGAAGCCATGGAGCTCTGGTGCTATGGAGCTATGGAGCTCTGGTGCTATGGAGCTATGGAGGTATGGAGCCACCAGCCAGCACCCTCCGTGGCTGGATCAATGGAAGTGTTTTAGGTACCAGGCAGCCAAAGGGCCGAGGCCTCACGCTCGACCACGCCGGCGCAGAGTTCCAGCCGCTCGGATAAGCTCTGTCACTCACCCGCCGCGCAGCCACCGGTAACGGGGAAATGTCGCCGCCTTGTGGACACGCCGTTGTAAATGAATGGGCTTTCGCACTTAGTGCAATTTTCGCCAACTCTCTGACTTAGAGCTATGGAAGTATGGAGCTATGGAGCCACCAGCCACCCAGGCTGGAGCTCTGGAGCTCTGGAGGTATGGAGCTCTGGTGCTATGGAAGTATGGAGCTCTGGTGCTATGGAAGTATGGAGCTATGGAGGTATGGAAGTATGGAGCTATGGAAGTATGGAGCTATGGAGCTCTGGAAGTATGGAGCTATGGAGCTCTGGAGGTATGGAGCCCTGGAGCTATGGAGCCCTGGAGCTATGGAAGTATGGAGCTCTGGTGCTATGGAGCTATGGAGCTCTGGTGCTATGGAGCTATGGAGCTATGGAGCTCTGGAGCTATGGAGCTCTGGAGGTATGGAGCTATGGAGCTATGGAGCTCTGGAGGTATGGAGCTATGGAGCTATGGAAGTATGGAGCTCTGGTGCTATGGAGCTATGGAGCTCTGGTGCTATGGAGCTATGGAGCTCTGGTGCTATGGAGCTATGGAGCTATGGAGCTCTGGAAGTATGGAGCTCTGGTGCTATGGAGCTATGGAGCTCTGGTGCTATGGAGCTATGGAGCTCTGGTGCTATGGAGCTCTGGTGCTATGGAGCTCTGGTGCTATGGAGCTATGGAGCTCTGGTGCTATGGAGCTCTGGAGGTATGGAGCTCTGGAGGTATGGAGCTCTGGAGGTATGGAGCTATGGAGCCCTGGAGCTCTGGAGGTATGGAGCTATGGTGCTATGGAGCTCTGAAGCCATGGAGCTCTGGTGCTATGGAGCTATGGAGCTCTGGTGCTATGGAGCTATGGAGCTATGGAGCTCTGGAAGTATGGAGCTCTGGTGCTATGGAGCTATGGAGCTCTGGTGCTATGGAGCTATGGAGCTCTGGTGCTATGGAGCTATGGAGCTCTGGTGCTATGGAGCTCTGGTGCTATGGAGCTCTGGTGCTATGGAGCTATGGAGCTCTGGTGCTATGGAGCTATGGAGCTCTGGAGGTATGGAGCTCTGGAGGTATGGAGCTCTGGAGGTATGGAGCTATGGAGCCCTGGAGCTCTGGAGGTATGGAGCTATGGTGCTATGGAGCTCTGAAGCCATGGAGCTCTGGTGCTATGGAGCTCTGGAGCTCTGGAGGTATGGAGCTCTGGAGGTATGGAGCTATGGAGCCCTGGAGCTCTGGAGGTATGGAGCTATGGTGCTATGGAGCTCTGAAGCCATGGAGCTCTGGTGCTATGGAGCTCTGGAGCTCTGGAGGTATGGAGCTCTGGAGGTATGGAGCTCTGGAGGTATGGAGCTATGGAGCCCTGGAGCTCTGGAGGTATGGAGCTATGGTGCTATGGAGCTCTGAAGCCATGGAGCTCTGGTGCTATGGAGCTCTGGAGGTATGGAGCTCTGGAGGTATGGAGCTCTGGAGGTATGGAGCTATGGAGCCCTGGAGCTCTGGAGGTATGGAGCTATGGTGCTATGGAGCTCTGAAGCCATGGAGCTCTGGTGCTATGGAGCTCTGGAGGTATGGAGCTCTGGAGGTATGGAGCTCTGGAGGTATGGAGCTATGGAGCCCTGGAGCTCTTGAGGTATGGAGCTATGGTGCTATGGAGCTCTGAAGCCATGGAGCTCTGGTGCTATGGAGCTATGGAGCTCTGGTGCTATGGAGCTATGGAGGTATGGAGCCACCAGCCAGCACCCTCCGTGGCTGGATCAATGGAAGTGTTTTAGGTACCAGGCAGCCAAAGGGCTGAGGCCTCACGCTCGACCACGCCGGCGCAGAGTTCCAGCCGCTCGGATAAGCTCTGTCACTCACCCGCCGCGCAGCCACCGGTAACGGGGAAATGTCGCCGCCTGGCGGACACGCCGTTGTAAATGAATGGGCTTTCGCACTTAGTGCAATTTTCGCCAACTCTCTGACTTAGAGCTATGGAAGTATGGAGCTATGGAGCCACCAGCCACCCAGGCTGGAGCTATGGAGCTCTGGAGGTATGGAGCTCAGGTGCTATGGAAGTATGGAGCTATGGAGCTATGGAAGTATGGAGCTATGGAGCTATGGAGCTCTGGAAGTATGGAGCTATGGAGCTCTGGAGGTATGGAGCTATGGAGCCCTGGAGCCCTGGAGCTATGGAGCTCTGGTGCTATGGAGGTATGGAGCTCTGGAGGTATGGAGCTCTGGAGGTATGGAGCTATGGAGCTATGGAGCCCTGGAGCTATGGAGCTATGGAGCCCTGGAGCTATGGAGCTATGGAGCCCTGGAGCTATGGAGCTATGGAGCTCTGGTGCTATGGAGCTATGGAGCTCTGGTGCTATGGAGCTATGGAGCTCTGGTGCTATGGAGCTATGGAGCTCTGGTGCTATGGAGCTATGGAGCTCTGGAAGTATGGAGCTATGGAGCTCTGGAGGTATGGAGCTATGGAGCCCTGGAGCTATGGAGCCCTGGAGCTATGGAAGTATGGAGCTCTGGTGCTATGGAGCTATGGAGCTCTGGTGCTATGGAGCTATGGAGCTCTGGAGCTATGGAGCTCTGGAGGTATGGAGCTATGGAGCTCTGGAGGTATGGAGCTATGGAGCTATGGAAGTATGGAGCTCTGGTGCTATGGAGCTATGGAGCTCTGGTGCTATGGAGCTATGGAGCTCTGGTGCTATGGAGCTATGGAGCTCTGGAAGTATGGAGCTCTGGTGCTATGGAGCTATGGAGCTCTGGTGCTATGGAGCTATGGAGCTCTGGTGCTATGGAGCTATGGAGCTCTGGTGCTATGGAGCTCTGGTGCTATGGAGCTCTGGTGCTATGGAGCTATGGAGCTCTGGTGCTATGGAGCTATGGAGCTCTGGAGGTATGGAGCTCTGGAGGTATGGAGCTCTGGAGGTATGGAGCTATGGAGCCCTGGAGCTCTGGAGGTATGGAGCTATGGTGCTATGGAGCTCTGAAGCCATGGAGCTCTGGTGCTATGGAGCTCTGGAGGTATGGAGCTCTGGAGGTATGGAGCTCTGGAGGTATGGAGCTATGGAGCCCTGGAGCTCTGGAGGTATGGAGCTATGGTGCTATGGAGCTCTGAAGCCATGGAGCTCTGGTGCTATGGAGCTATGGAGCTCTGGTGCTATGGAGCTATGGAGGTATGGAGCCACCAGCCAGCACCCTCCGTGGCTGGATCAATGGAAGTGTTTTAGGTACCAGGCAGCCAAAGGGCCGAGGCCTCACGCTCGACCACGCCGGCGCAGAGTTCCAGCCGCTCGGATAAGCTCTGTCACTCACCCGCCGCGCAGCCACCGGTAACGGGGAAATGTCGCCGCCTTGTGGACACGCCGTTGTAAATGAATGGGCTTTCGCACTTAGTGCAATTTTCGCCAACTCTCTGACTTAGAGCTATGGAAGTATGGAGCTATGGAGCCACCAGCCACCCAGGCTGGAGCTCTGGAGCTCTGGAGGTATGGAGCTCTGGTGCTATGGAAGTATGGAGCTCTGGTGCTATGGAAGTATGGAGCTATGAAGGTATGGAAGTATGGAGCTATGAAAGTATGGAGCTATGGAGCTCTGGAAGTATGGAGCTATGGAGCTCTGGAGGTATGGAGCCCTGGAGCTATGGAGCCCTGGAGCTATGGAAGTATGGAGCTCTGGTGCTATGGAGCTATGGAGCTCTGGTGCTATGGAGCTATGGAGCTATGGAGCTCTGGAGCTATGGAGCTCTGGAGGTATGGAGCTATGGAGCTATGGAGCTCTGGAGGTATGGAGCTATGGAGCTATGGAAGTATGGTGCTATGGAGCTCTGGAGGTATGGAGCTCTGGAGGTATGGAGCTCTGGAGGTATGGAGCTATGGAGCCCTGGAGCTCTGGAGGTATGGAGCTATGGTGCTATGGAGCTCTGAAGCCATGGAGCTCTGGTGCTATGGAGCTATGGAGCTCTGGTGCTATGGAGCTATGGAGGTATGGAGCCACCAGCCAGCACCCTCCGTGGCTGGATCAATGGAAGTGTTTTAGGTACCAGGCAGCCAAAGGGCCGAGGCCTCACGCTCGACCACGCCGGCGCAGAGTTCCAGCCGCTCGGATAAGCTCTGTCACTCACCCGCCGCGCAGCCACCGGTAACGGGGAAATGTCGCCGCCTGGCGGACACGCCGTTGTAAATGAATTGGCTTTCGCACTTAGTGCAATTTTCGCCAACTCTCTGACTGGAGCTATGGAAGTATGGAGCTATGGAGCCACCAGCCACCCAGGCTGGAGCTATGGAGCTCTGGAGGTATGGAGCTCAGGTGCTATGGAAGTATGGAGCTATGGAGCTATGGAAGTATGGAGCTATGGAGCTATGGAGCTCTGGAAGTATGGAGCTATGGAGCTCTGGAGGTATGGAGCTATGGAGCCCTGGAGCCCTGGAGCTATGGAGCCCTGGAGCTATGGAGCTATGGAGCCCTGGAGCTATGGAGCTATGGAGCCCTGGAGCTATGGAGCTATGGAGCTCTGGTGCTATGGAGCTATGGAGCTCTGGTGCTATGGAGCTATGGAGCTCTGGTGCTATGGAGCTATGGAGCTCTGGTGCTATGGAGCTATGGAGCTCTGGAAGTATGGAGCTATGGAGCTCTGGAGGTATGGAGCTATGGAGCTCTGGAGGTATGGAGCTATGGAGCCCTGGAGCTATGGAGCCCTGGAGCTATGGAAGTATGGAGCTCTGGTGCTATGGAGCTATGGAGCTCTGGTGCTATGGAGCTATGGAGCTCTGGAGCTATGGAGCTCTGGAGGTATGGAGCTATGGAGCTCTGGAGGTATGGAGCTATGGAGCTATGGAAGTATGGAGCTCTGGTGCTATGGAGCTATGGAGCTCTGGTGCTATGGAGCTATGGAGCTCTGGTGCTATGGAGCTATGGAGCTATGGAGCTCTGGAAGTATGGAGCTCTGGTGCTATGGAGCTATGGAGCTCTGGTGCTATGGAGCTATGGAGCTCTGGTGCTATGGAGCTATGGAGCTCTGGTGCTATGGAGCTATGGTGCTATGGAGCTCTGGTGCTATGGAGCTATGGAGCTCTGGTGCTATGGAGCTATGGAGCTCTGGAGGTATGGAGCTCTGGAGGTATGGAGCTCTGGAGGTATGGAGCTTTGGAGCCCTGGAGCTCTGGAGGTATGGAGCTATGGTGCTATGGAGCTCTGAAGCCATGGAGCTCTGGTGCTATGGAGCTATGGAGCTCTGGTGCTATGGAGCTATGGAGGTATGGAGCTATGGAGCCCTGGAGCTCTGGAGGTATGGAGCTATGGTGCTATGGAGCTCTGAAGCCATGGAGCTCTGGTGCTATGGAGCTCTGGAGCTCTGGAGGTATGGAGCTCTGGAGGTATGGAGCTATGGAGCCCTGGAGCTCTGGAGGTATGGAGCTATGGTGCTATGGAGCTCTGAAGCCATGGAGCTCTGGTGCTATGGAGCTCTGGAGGTATGGAGCTCTGGAGCTATGGAGCTCTGGAGCTATGGAGCTCTGGAGGTATGGAGCTATGGAGCTCTGGAGGTATGGAGCTATGGAGCTATGGAAGTATGGAGCTCTGGTGCTATGGAGCTATGGAGCTCTGGTGCTATGGAGCTATGGAGCTCTGGTGCTATGGAGCTATGGAGCTATGGAGCTCTGGAAGTATGGAGCTCTGGTGCTATGGAGCTCTGGTGCTATGGAGCTATGGAGCTCTGGTGCTATGGAGCTATGGAGCTCTGGTGCTATGGAGCTATGGTGCTATGGAGCTCTGGTGCTATGGAGCTATGGAGCTCTGGTGCTATGGAGCTATGGAGCTCTGGAGGTATGGAGCTCTGGAGGTATGGAGCTCTGGAGGTATGGAGCTTTGGAGCCCTGGAGCTCTGGAGGTATGGAGCTATGGTGCTATGGAGCTCTGAAGCCATGGAGCTCTGGTGCTATGGAGCTATGGAGCTCTGGTGCTATGGAGCTATGGAGGTATGGAGCTATGGAGCCCTGGAGCTCTGGAGGTATGGAGCTATGGTGCTATGGAGCTCTGAAGCCATGGAGCTCTGGTGCTATGGAGCTCTGGAGCTCTGGAGGTATGGAGCTCTGGAGGTATGGAGCTATGGAGCCCTGGAGCTCTGGAGGTATGGAGCTATGGTGCTATGGAGCTCTGAAGCCATGGAGCTCTGGTGCTATGGAGCTCTGGAGCTCTGAAAGTATGGAGCTCTGGAGGTATGGAGCTCTGGAGGTATGGAGCTATGGAGCCCTGGAGCTCTGGAGGTATGGAGCTATGGTGCTATGGAGCTCTGAAGCCATGGAGCTCTGGTGCTATGGAGCTCTGGAGGTATGGAGCTCTGGAGGTATGGAGCTCTGGAGGTATGGAGCTATGGAGCCCTGGAGCTCTGGAGGTATGGAGCTATGGTGCTATGGAGCTCTGAAGCCATGGAGCTCTGGTGCTATGGAGCTATGGAGCTCTGGTGCTATGGAGCTATGGAGGTATGGAGCCACCAGCCAGCACCCTCCGTGGCTGGATCAATGGAAGTGTTTTAGGTACCAGGCAGCCAAAGGGCCGAGGCCTCACGCTCGACCACGCCGGCGCAGAGTTCCAGCCGCTCGGATAAGCTCTGTCACTCACCCGCCGCGCAGCCACCGGTAACGGGGAAATGTCGCCGCCTTGTGGACACGCCGTTGTAAATGAATGGGCTTTCGCACTTAGTGCAATTTTCGCCAACTCTCTGACTTAGAGCTATGGAAGTATGGAGCTATGGAGCCACCAGCCACCCAGGCTGGAGCTCTGGAGCTCTGGAGGTATGGAGCTCTGGTGCTATGGAAGTATGGAGCTCTGGTGCTATGGAAGTATGGAGCTATGGAGGTATGGAGGTATGGAAGTATGGAGCTATGGAAGTATGGAGCTATGGAGCTCTGGAAGTATGGAGCTATGGAGCTCTGGAGGTATGGAGCCCTGGAGCTATGGAGCCCTGGAGCTATGGAAGTATGGAGCTCTGGTGCTATGGAGCTATGGAGCTCTGGTGCTATGGAGCTATGGAGCTATGGAGCTCTGGAGCTATGGAGCTCTGGAGGTATGGAGCTATGGAGCTATGGAGCTCTGGAGGTATGGAGCTATGGAGCTATGGAAGTATGGAGCTCTGGTGCTATGGAGCTATGGAGCTCTGGTGCTATGGAGCTATGGAGCTCTGGTGCTATGGAGCTATGGAGCTATGGAGCTCTGGAAGTATGGAGCTCTGGTGCTATGGAGCTATGGAGCTCTGGTGCTATGGAGCTATGGAGCTCTGGTGCTATGGAGCTCTGGTGCTATGGAGCTCTGGTGCTATGGAGCTATGGAGCTCTGGTGCTATGGAGCTCTGGAGGTATGGAGCTCTGGAGGTATGGAGCTCTGGAGGTATGGAGCTATGGAGCCCTGGAGCTCTGGAGGTATGGAGCTATGGTGCTATGGAGCTCTGAAGCCATGGAGCTCTGGTGCTATGGAGCTATGGAGCTCTGGTGCTATGGAGCTATGGAGCTATGGAGCTCTGGAAGTATGGAGCTCTGGTGCTATGGAGCTATGGAGCTCTGGTGCTATGGAGCTATGGAGCTCTGGTGCTATGGAGCTATGGAGCTCTGGTGCTATGGAGCTCTGGTGCTATGGAGCTCTGGTGCTATGGAGCTATGGAGCTCTGGTGCTATGGAGCTATGGAGCTCTGGAGGTATGGAGCTCTGGAGGTATGGAGCTCTGGAGGTATGGAGCTATGGAGCCCTGGAGCTCTGGAGGTATGGAGCTATGGTGCTATGGAGCTCTGAAGCCATGGAGCTCTGGTGCTATGGAGCTCTGGAGCTCTGGAGGTATGGAGCTCTGGAGGTATGGAGCTATGGAGCCCTGGAGCTCTGGAGGTATGGAGCTATGGTGCTATGGAGCTCTGAAGCCATGGAGCTCTGGTGCTATGGAGCTCTGGAGCTCTGGAGGTATGGAGCTCTGGAGGTATGGAGCTCTGGAGGTATGGAGGTATGGAGCTATGGAGCCCTGGAGCTCTGGAGGTATGGAGCTATGGTGCTATGGAGCTCTGAAGCCATGGAGCTCTGGTGCTATGGAGCTCTGGAGGTATGGAGCTCTGGAGGTATGGAGCTCTGGAGGTATGGAGCTATGGAGCCCTGGAGCTCTGGAGGTATGGAGCTATGGTGCTATGGAGCTCTGAAGCCATGGAGCTCTGGTGCTATGGAGCTCTGGAGGTATGGAGCTCTGGAGGTATGGAGCTCTGGAGGTATGGAGCTATGGAGCCCTGGAGCTCTGGAGGTATGGAGCTATGGAGGTATGGAGCCACCAGCCAGCACCCTCCGTGGCTGGATCAATGGAAGTGTTTTAGGTACCAGGCAGCCAAAGGGCCGAGGCCTCACGCTCGACCACGCTGGCGCAGAGTTCCAGCCGCTCGGATAAGCTCTGTCACTCACCCGCCGCGCAGCCACCGGTAACGGGGAAATGTCGCTGCCTTGTGGACACGCCGTTGTAAATGAATGGGCTTTCGCACTTAGTGCAATTTTCGCCAACTCTCTGACTTAGAGCTATGGAAGTATGGAGCTATGGAGCCACCAGCCACCCAGGCTGGAGCTCTGGAGCTCTGGAGGTATGGAGCTCTGGTGCTATGGAAGTATGGAGCTCTGGTGCTATGGAAGGTATGGAGCTCTGGTGCTATGGAGCTATGGTGCTATGGAGCTCTGGTGCTATGGAGCTATGGAGCTCTGGTGCTATGGAGCTATGGAGCTCTGGAGGTATGGAGCTCTGGAGGTATGGAGCTCTGGAGGTATGGAGCTTTGGAGCCCTGGAGCTCTGGAGGTATGGAGCTATGGTGCTATGGAGCTCTGAAGCCATGGAGCTCTGGTGCTATGGAGCTATGGAGCTCTGGTGCTATGGAGCTATGGAGGTATGGAGCTATGGAGCCCTGGAGCTCTGGAGGTATGGAGCTATGGTGCTATGGAGCTCTGAAGCCATGGAGCTCTGGTGCTATGGAGCTCTGGAGCTCTGGAGGTATGGAGCTCTGGAGGTATGGAGCTATGGAGCCCTGGAGCTCTGGAGGTATGGAGCTATGGTGCTATGGAGCTCTGAAGCCATGGAGCTCTGGTGCTATGGAGCTCTGGAGCTCTGGAGGTATGGAGCTCTGGAGGTATGGAGCTATGGAGCCCTGGAGCTCTGGAGGTATGGAGCTATGGTGCTATGGAGCTCTGAAGCCATGGAGCTCTGGTGCTATGGAGCTATGGAGCTCTGGTGCTATGGAGCTATGGAGCTATGGAGCTCTGGAAGTATGGAGCTCTGGTGCTATGGAGCTATGGAGCTCTGGTGCTATGGAGCTATGGAGCTCTGGTGCTATGGAGCTATGGAGCTCTGGTGCTATGGAGCTCTGGTGCTATGGAGCTCTGGTGCTATGGAGCTATGGAGCTCTGGTGCTATGGAGCTATGGAGCTCTGGAGGTATGGAGCTCTGGAGGTATGGAGCTCTGGAGGTATGGAGCTATGGAGCCCTGGAGCTCTGGAGGTATGGAGCTATGGTGCTATGGAGCTCTGAAGCCATGGAGCTCTGGTGCTATGGAGCTCTGGAGCTCTGGAGGTATGGAGCTCTGGAGGTATGGAGCTATGGAGCCCTGGAGCTCTGGAGGTATGGAGCTATGGTGCTATGAAGCTCTGAAGCCATGGAGCTCTGGTGCTATGGAGCTCTGGAGCTCTGGAGGTATGGAGCTCTGGAGGTATGGAGCTCTGGAGGTATGGAGCTATGGAGCCCTGGAGCTCTGGAGGTATGGAGCTATGGTGCTATGGAGCTCTGAAGCCATGGAGCTCTGGTGCTATGGAGCTCTGGAGGTATGGAGCTCTGGAGGTATGGAGCTCTGGAGGTATGGAGCTATGGAGCCCTGGAGCTCTGGAGGTATGGAGCTATGGTGCTATGGAGCTCTGAAGCCATGGAGCTCTGGTGCTATGGAGCTCTGGAGGTATGGAGCTCTGGAGGTATGGAGCTCTGGAGGTATGGAGCTATGGAGCCCTGGAGCTCTGGAGGTATGGAGCTATGGTGCTATGGAGCTCTGAAGCCATGGAGCTCTGGTGCTATGGAGCTATGGAGCTCTGGTGCTATGGAGCTATGGAGGTATGGAGCCACCAGCCAGCACCCTCCGTGGCTGGATCAATGGAAGTGTTTTAGGTACCAGGCAGCCAAAGGGCCGAGGCCTCACGCTCGACCACGCCGGCGCAGAGTTCCAGCCGCTCGGATAAGCTCTGTCACTCACCCGCCGCGCAGCCACCGGTAACGGGGAAATGTCGCCGCCTTGTGGACACGCCGTTGTAAATGAATGGGCTTTCGCACTTAGTGCAATTTTCGCCAACTCTCTGACTGGAGCTATGGAAGTATGGAGCTATGGAGCCACCAGCCACCCAGGCTGGAGCTATGGAGCTCTGGAGGTATGGAGCTCTGGTGCTATGGAAGTATGGAGCTATGGAGCTATGGAAGTATGGAGCTATGGAGCTATGGAGCTCTGGAAGTATGGAGCTATGGAGCTCTGGAGGTATGGAGCTATGGAGCCCTGGAGCCCTGGAGCTATGGAGCCCTGGAGCTATGGAGCTATGGAGCCCTGGAGCTATGGAGCTATGGAGCCCTGGAGCTATGGAGCTATGGAGCCCTGGAGCTATGGAGCTATGGAGCTCTGGTGCTATGGAGCTATGGAGCTCTGGTGCTATGGAGCTCTGGTGCTATGGAGCTATGGAGCTCTGGAAGTATGGAGCTATGGAGCTCTGGAGGTATGGAGCTATGGAGCTCTGGAGGTATGGAGCTATGGAGCCCTGGAGCTATGGAGCCCTGGAGCTATGGAAGTATGGAGCTCTGGTGCTATGGAGCTATGGAGCTCTGGTGCTATGGAGCTATGGAGCTCTGGAGCTATGGAGCTCTGGAGGTATGGAGCTATGGAGCTCTGGAGGTATGGAGCTATGGAGCTATGGAAGTATGGAGCTCTGGTGCTATGGAGCTATGGAGCTCTGGTGCTATGGAGCTATGGAGCTCTGGTGCTATGGAGCTATGGAGCTATGGAGCTCTGGAAGTATGGAGCTCTGGTGCTATGGAGCTATGGAGCTCTGGTGCTATGGAGCTATGGAGCTCTGGTGCTATGGAGCTATGGAGCTCTGGTGCTATGGAGCTATGGTGCTATGGAGCTCTGGTGCTATGGAGCTATGGAGCTCTGGTGCTATGGAGCTATGGAGCTCTGGAGGTATGGAGCTCTGGAGGTATGGAGCTCTGGAGGTATGGAGCTTTGGAGCCCTGGAGCTCTGGAGGTATGGAGCTATGGTGCTATGGAGCTCTGAAGCCATGGAGCTCTGGTGCTATGGAGCTATGGAGCTCTGGTGCTATGGAGCTATGGAGGTATGGAGCTATGGAGCCCTGGAGCTCTGGAGGTATGGAGCTATGGTGCTATGGAGCTCTGAAGCCATGGAGCTCTGGTGCTATGGAGCTCTGGAGCTCTGGAGGTATGGAGCTCTGGAGGTATGGAGCTATGGAGCCCTGGAGCTCTGGAGGTATGGAGCTATGGTGCTATGGAGCTCTGAAGCCATGGAGCTCTGGTGCTATGGAGCTCTGGAGCTCTGGAGGTATGGAGCTCTGGAGGTATGGAGCTCTGGAGGTATGGAGCTATGGAGCCCTGGAGCTCTGGAGGTATGGAGCTATGGTGCTATGGAGCTCTGAAGCCATGGAGCTCTGGTGCTATGGAGCTCTGGAGGTATGGAGCTCTGGAGGTATGGAGCTCTGGAGGTATGGAGCTATGGAGCCCTGGAGCTCTGGAGGTATGGAGCTATGGTGCTATGGAGCTCTGAAGCCATGGAGCTCTGGTGCTATGGAGCTATGGAGCTCTGGTGCTATGGAGCTATGGAGGTATGGAGCCACCAGCCAGCACCCTCCGTGGCTGGATCAATGGAAGTGTTTTAGGTACCAGGCAGCCAAAGGGCCGAGGCCTCACGCTCGACCACGCCGGCGCAGAGTTCCAGCCGCTCGGATAAGCTCTGTCACTCACCCGCCGCGCAGCCACCGGTAACGGGGAAATGTCGCCGCCTTGTGGACACGCCGTTGTAAATGAATGGGCTTTCGCACTTAGTGCAATTTTCGCCAACTCTCTGACTTAGAGCTATGGAAGTATGGAGCTATGGAGCCACCAGCCACCCAGGCTGGAGCTCTGGAGCTCTGGAGGTATGGAGCTCTGGTGCTATGGAAGTATGGAGCTCTGGTGCTATGGAAGTATGGAGCTATGGAGGTATGGAAGTATGGAGCTATGGAAGTATGGAGCTATGGAGCTCTGGAAGTATGGAGCTATGGAGCTCTGGAGGTATGGAGCCCTGGAGCTATGGAGCCCTGGAGCTATGGAAGTATGGAGCTCTGGTGCTATGGAGCTATGGAGCTCTGGTGCTATGGAGCTATGGAGCTATGGAGCTCTGGAGCTATGGAGCTCTGGAGGTATGGAGCTATGGAGCTATGGAGCTCTGGAGGTATGGAGCTATGGAGCTATGGAAGTATGGAGCTCTGGTGCTATGGAGCTATGGAGCTCTGGTGCTATGGAGCTATGGAGCTCTGGTGCTATGGAGCTATGGAGCTATGGAGCTCTGGAAGTATGGAGCTCTGGTGCTATGGAGCTATGGAGCTCTGGTGCTATGGAGCTATGGAGCTCTGGTGCTATGGAGCTCTGGTGCTATGGAGCTCTGGTGCTATGGAGCTATGGAGCTCTGGTGCTATGGAGCTCTGGAGGTATGGAGCTCTGGAGGTATGGAGCTCTGGAGGTATGGAGCTATGGAGCCCTGGAGCTCTGGAGGTATGGAGCTATGGTGCTATGGAGCTCTGAAGCCATGGAGCTCTGGTGCTATGGAGCTATGGAGCTCTGGTGCTATGGAGCTATGGAGCTATGGAGCTCTGGAAGTATGGAGCTCTGGTGCTATGGAGCTATGGAGCTCTGGTGCTATGGAGCTATGGAGCTCTGGTGCTATGGAGCTATGGAGCTCTGGTGCTATGGAGCTCTGGTGCTATGGAGCTCTGGTGCTATGGAGCTATGGAGCTCTGGTGCTATGGAGCTATGGAGCTCTGGAGGTATGGAGCTCTGGAGGTATGGAGCTCTGGAGGTATGGAGCTATGGAGCCCTGGAGCTCTGGAGGTATGGAGCTATGGTGCTATGGAGCTCTGAAGCCATGGAGCTCTGGTGCTATGGAGCTCTGGAGCTCTGGAGGTATGGAGCTCTGGAGGTATGGAGCTATGGAGCCCTGGAGCTCTGGAGGTATGGAGCTATGGTGCTATGGAGCTCTGAAGCCATGGAGCTCTGGTGCTATGGAGCTCTGGAGCTCTGGAGGTATGGAGCTATGGAGGTATGGAAGTATGGAGCTATGGAGCCACCAGCCACCCAGGCTGGAGCTATGGAGCTCTGGAGGTATGGAGCTCTGGTGCTATGGAAGTATGGAGCTATGGAGCTATGGAAGTATGGAGCTATGGAGCTATGGAGCTCTGGAAGTATGGAGCTATGGAGCTCTGGAGGTATGGAGCTATGGAGCCCTGGAGCCCTGGAGCTATGGAGCCCTGGAGCTATGGAGCTATGGAGCCCTGGAGCTATGGAGCTATGGAGCCCTGGAGCTATGGAGCTATGGAGCCCTGGAGCTATGGAGCTATGGAGCTCTGGTGCTATGGAGCTATGGAGCTCTGGTGCTATGGAGCTCTGGTGCTATGGAGCTATGGAGCTCTGGAAGTATGGAGCTATGGAGCTCTGGAGGTATGGAGCTATGGAGCTCTGGAGGTATGGAGCTATGGAGCCCTGGAGCTATGGAGCCCTGGAGCTATGGAAGTATGGAGCTCTGGTGCTATGGAGCTATGGAGCTCTGGTGCTATGGAGCTATGGAGCTCTGGAGCTATGGAGCTCTGGAGGTATGGAGCTATGGAGCTCTGGAGGTATGGAGCTATGGAGCTATGGAAGTATGGAGCTCTGGTGCTATGGAGCTATGGAGCTCTGGTGCTATGGAGCTATGGAGCTCTGGTGCTATGGAGCTATGGAGCTATGGAGCTCTGGAAGTATGGAGCTCTGGTGCTATGGAGCTATGGAGCTCTGGTGCTATGGAGCTATGGAGCTCTGGTGCTATGGAGCTATGGAGCTCTGGTGCTATGGAGCTATGGTGCTATGGAGCTCTGGTGCTATGGAGCTATGGAGCTCTGGTGCTATGGAGCTATGGAGCTCTGGAGGTATGGAGCTCTGGAGGTATGGAGCTCTGGAGGTATGGAGCTTTGGAGCCCTGGAGCTCTGGAGGTATGGAGCTATGGTGCTATGGAGCTCTGAAGCCATGGAGCTCTGGTGCTATGGAGCTATGGAGCTCTGGTGCTATGGAGCTATGGAGGTATGGAGCTATGGAGCCCTGGAGCTCTGGAGGTATGGAGCTATGGTGCTATGGAGCTCTGAAGCCATGGAGCTCTGGTGCTATGGAGCTCTGGAGCTCTGGAGGTATGGAGCTCTGGAGGTATGGAGCTATGGAGCCCTGGAGCTCTGGAGGTATGGAGCTATGGTGCTATGGAGCTCTGAAGCCATGGAGCTCTGGTGCTATGAAGCTCTGGAGCTCTGGAGGTATGGAGCTCTGGAGGTATGGAGCTCTGGAGGTATGGAGCTATGGAGCCCTGGAGCTCTGGAGGTATGGAGCTATGGTGCTATGGAGCTCTGAAGCCATGGAGCTCTGGTGCTATGGAGCTCTGGAGGTATGGAGCTCTGGAGGTATGGAGCTCTGGAGGTATGGAGCTATGGAGCCCTGGAGCTCTGGAGGTATGGAGCTATGGTGCTATGGAGCTCTGAAGCCATGGAGCTCTGGTGCTATGGAGCTATGGAGCTCTGGTGCTATGGAGCTATGGAGGTATGGAGCCACCAGCCAGCACCCTCCGTGGCTGGATCAATGGAAGTGTTTTAGGTACCAGGCAGCCAAAGGGCCGAGGCCTCACGCTCGACCACGCCGGCGCAGAGTTCCAGCCGCTCGGATAAGCTCTGTCACTCACCCGCCGCGCAGCCACCGGTAACGGGGAAATGTCGCCGCCTTGTGGACACGCCATTGTAAATGAATGGGCTTTCGCACTTAGTGCAATTTTCGCCAACTCTCTGACTTAGAGCTATGGAAGTATGGAGCTATGGAGCCACCAGCCACCCAGGCTGGAGCTCTGGAGCTCTGGAGGTATGGAGCTCTGGTGCTATGGAAGTATGGAGCTCTGGTGCTATGGAAGTATGGAGCTATGGAGGTATGGAAGTATGGAGCTATGGAAGTATGGAGCTATGGAGCTCTGGAAGTATGGAGCTATGGAGCTCTGGAGGTATGGAGCCCTGGAGCTATGGAGCCCTGGAGCTATGGAAGTATGGAGCTCTGGTGCTATGGAGCTATGGAGCTCTGGTGCTATGGAGCTATGGAGCTATGGAGCTCTGGAGCTATGGAGCTCTGGAGGTATGGAGCTATGGAGCTATGGAGCTCTGGAGGTATGGAGCTATGGAGCTATGGAAGTATGGAGCTCTGGTGCTATGGAGCTATGGAGCTCTGGTGCTATGGAGCTATGGAGCTCTGGTGCTATGGAGCTATGGAGCTATGGAGCTCTGGAAGTATGGAGCTCTTGTGCTATGGAGCTATGGAGCTCTGGTGCTATGGAGCTATGGAGCTCTGGTGCTATGGAGCTCTGGTGCTATGGAGCTCTGGTGCTATGGAGCTATGGAGCTCTGGTGCTATGGAGCTCTGGAGGTATGGAGCTCTGGAGGTATGGAGCTCTGGAGGTATGGAGCTATGGAGCCCTGGAGCTCTGGAGGTATGGAGCTATGGTGCTATGGAGCTCTGAAGCCATGGAGCTCTGGTGCTATGGAGCTATGGAGCTCTGGTGCTATGGAGCTATGGAGCTATGGAGCTCTGGAAGTATGGAGCTCTGGTGCTATGGAGCTATGGAGCTCTGGTGCTATGGAGCTATGGAGCTCTGGTGCTATGGAGCTATGGAGCTCTGGTGCTATGGAGCTCTGGTGCTATGGAGCTCTGGTGCTATGGAGCTATGGAGCTCTGGTGCTATGGAGCTATGGAGCTCTGGAGGTATGGAGCTCTGGAGGTATGGAGCTCTGGAGGTATGGAGCTATGGAGCCCTGGAGCTCTGGAGGTATGGAGCTATGGTGCTATGGAGCTCTGAAGCCATGGAGCTCTGGTGCTATGGAGCTCTGGAGCTCTGGAGGTATGGAGCTCTGGAGGTATGGAGCTATGGAGCCCTGGAGCTCTGGAGGTATGGAGCTATGGTGCTATGGAGCTCTGAAGCCATGGAGCTCTGGTGCTATGGAGCTCTGGAGCTCTGGAGGTATGGAGCTCTGGAGGTATGGAGCTCTGGAGGTATGGAGCTATGGAGCCCTGGAGCTCTGGAGGTATGGAGCTATGGTGCTATGGAGCTCTGAAGCCATGGAGCTCTGGTGCTATGGAGCTCTGGAGGTATGGAGCTCTGGAGGTATGGAGCTCTGGAGGTATGGAGCTATGGAGCCCTGGAGCTCTGGAGGTATGGAGCTATGGTGCTATGGAGCTCTGAAGCCATGGAGCTCTGGTGCTATGGAGCTCTGGAGGTATGGAGCTCTGGAGGTATGGAGCTCTGGAGGTATGGAGCTATGGAGCCCTGGAGCTCTGGAGGTATGGAGCTATGGTGCTATGGAGCTCTGAAGCCATGGAGCTCTGGTGCTATGGAGCTATGGAGCTCTGGTGCTATGGAGCTATGGAGGTATGGAGCCACCAGCCAGCACCCTCCGTGGCTGGATCAATGGAAGTGTTTTAGGTACCAGGCAGCCAAAGGGCCGAGGCCTCACGCTCGACCACGCCGGCGCAGAGTTCCAGCCGCTCGGATAAGCTCTGTCACTCACCCGCCGCGCAGCCACCGGTAACGGGGAAATGTCGCCGCCTGGCGGACACGCCGTTGTAAATGAATGGGCTTTCGCACTTAGTGCAATTTTCGCCAACTCTCTGACTTAGAGCTATGGAAGTATGGAGCTATGGAGCCACCAGCCACCCAGGCTGGAGCTATGGAGCTCTGGAGGTATGGAGCTCAGGTGCTATGGAAGTATGGAGCTATGGAGCTATGGAAGTATGGAGCTATGGAGCTATGGAGCTCTGGAAGTATGGAGCTATGGAGCTCTGGAGGTATGGAGCTATGGAGCCCTGGAGCCCTGGAGCTATGGAGCTCTGGTGCTATGGAGGTATGGAGCTCTGGAGGTATGGAGCTCTGGAGGTATGGAGCTATGGAGCTATGGAGCCCTGGAGCTATGGAGCTATGGAGCCCTGGAGCTATGGAGCTATGGAGCCCTGGAGCTATGGAGCTATGGAGCTCTGGTGCTATGGAGCTATGGAGCTCTGGTGCTATGGAGCTATGGAGCTCTGGTGCTATGGAGCTATGGAGCTCTGGTGCTATGGAGCTATGGAGCTCTGGAAGTATGGAGCTATGGAGCTCTGGAGGTATGGAGCTATGGAGCCCTGGAGCTATGGAGCCCTGGAGCTATGGAAGTATGGAGCTCTGGTGCTATGGAGCTATGGAGCTCTGGTGCTATGGAGCTATGGAGCTCTGGAGCTATGGAGCTCTGGAGGTATGGAGCTATGGAGCTATGGAGCTCTGGAGGTATGGAGCTATGGAGCTATGGAAGTATGGAGCTCTGGTGCTATGGAGCTATGGAGCTCTGGTGCTATGGAGCTATGGAGCTCTGGTGCTATGGAGCTATGGAGCTCTGGAAGTATGGAGCTCTGGTGCTATGGAGCTATGGAGCTCTGGTGCTATGGAGCTATGGAGCTCTGGTGCTATGGAGCTATGGAGCTCTGGTGCTATGGAGCTCTGGTGCTATGGAGCTCTGGTGCTATGGAGCTATGGAGCTCTGGTGCTATGGAGCTATGGAGCTCTGGAGGTATGGAGCTCTGGAGGTATGGAGCTATGGAGCCCTGGAGCTCTGGAGGTATGGAGCTATGGTGCTATGGAGCTCTGAAGCCATGGAGCTCTGGTGCTATGGAGCTCTGGAGGTATGGAGCTCTGGAGGTATGGAGCTCCTGAGGTATGGAGCTATGGAGCCCTGGAGCTCTGGAGGTATGTAGCTATGGTGCTATGGAGCTCTGAAGCCATGGAGCTCTGGTGCTATGGAGCTATGGAGCTCTGGTGCTATGGAGCTATGGAGGTATGGAGCCACCAGCCAGCACCCTCCGTGGCTGGATCAATGGAAGTGTTTTAGGTACCAGGCAGCCAAAGGGCCGAGGCCTCACGCTCGACCACGCCGGCGCAGAGTTCCAGCCGCTCGGATAAGCTCTGTCACTCACCCGCCGCGCAGCCACCGGTAACGGGGAAATGTCGCCGCCTGGCGGACACGCCGTTGTAAATGAATGGGCTTTCGCACTTAGTGCAATTTTCGCCAACTCTCTGACTGGAGCTATGGAAGTATGGAGCTATGGAGCCACCAGCCACCCAGGCTGGAGCTATGGAGCTCTGGAGGTATGGAGCTCAGGTGCTATGGAAGTATGGAGCTATGGAGCTATGGAAGTATGGAGCTATGGAGCTATGGAGCTCTGGAAGTATGGAGCTATGGAGCTCTGGAGGTATGGAGCTATGGAGCCCTGGAGCCCTGGAGCTATGGAGCTCTGGTGCTATGGAGCTATGGAGCCCTGGAGCTATGGAGCTATGGAGCCCTGGAGCTATGGAGCTATGGAGCTCTGGTGCTATGGAGCTATGGAGCTCTGGTGCTATGGAGCTATGGAGCTCTGGTGCTATGGAGCTATGGAGCTCTGGTGCTATGGAGCTATGGAGCTCTGGAAGTATGGAGCTATGGAGCTCTGGAGGTATGGAGCTATGGAGCTCTGGAGGTATGGAGCTATGGAGCCCTGGAGCTATGGAGCCCTGGAGCTATGGAAGTATGGAGCTCTGGTGCTATGGAGCTATGGAGCTCTGGTGCTATGGAGCTATGGAGCTCTGGAGCTATGGAGCTCTGGAGGTATGGAGCTATGGAGCTCTGGAGGTATGGAGCTATGGAGCTATGGAAGTATGGAGCTCTGGTGCTATGGAGCTATGGAGCTCTGGTGCTATGGAGCTATGGAGCTCTGGTGCTATGGAGCTATGGAGCTATGGAGCTCTGGAAGTATGGAGCTCTGGTGCTATGGAGCTATGGAGCTCTGGTGCTATGGAGCTATGGAGCTCTGGTGCTATGGAGCTATGGAGCTCTGGTGCTATGGAGCTATGGTGCTATGGAGCTCTGGTGCTATGGAGCTATGGAGCTCTGGTGCTATGGAGCTATGGAGCTCTGGAGGTATGGAGCTCTGGAGGTATGGAGCTCTGGAGGTATGGAGCTTTGGAGCCCTGGAGCTCTGGAGGTATGGAGCTATGGTGCTATGGAGCTCTGAAGCCATGGAGCTCTGGTGCTATGGAGCTATGGAGCTCTGGTGCTATGGAGCTATGGAGGTATGGAGCTATGGAGCCCTGGAGCTCTGGAGGTATGGAGCTATGGTGCTATGGAGCTCTGAAGCCATGGAGCTCTGGTGCTATGGAGCTCTGGAGCTCTGGAGGTATGGAGCTCTGGAGGTATGGAGCTATGGAGCCCTGGAGCTCTGGAGGTATGGAGCTATGGTGCTATGGAGCTCTGAAGCCATGGAGCTCTGGTGCTATGGAGCTCTGGAGCTCTGGAGGTATGGAGCTCTGGAGGTATGGAGCTCTGGAGGTATGGAGCTATGGAGCCCTGGAGCTCTGGAGGTATGGAGCTATGGTGCTATGGAGCTCTGAAGCCATGGAGCTCTGGTGCTATGGAGCTCTGGAGGTATGGAGCTCTGGAGGTATGGAGCTCTGGAGGTATGGAGCTATGGAGCCCTGGAGCTCTGGAGGTATGGAGCTATGGTGCTATGGAGCTCTGAAGCCATGGAGCTCTGGTGCTATGGAGCTATGGAGCTCTGGTGCTATGGAGCTATGGAGGTATGGAGCCACCAGCCAGCACCCTCCGTGGCTGGATCAATGGAAGTGTTTTAGGTACCAGGCAGCCAAAGGGCCGAGGCCTCACGCTCGACCACGCCGGCGCAGAGTTCCAGCCGCTCGGATAAGCTCTGTCACTCACCCGCCGCGCAGCCACCGGTAACGGGGAAATGTCGCCGCCTTGTGGACACGCCGTTGTAAATGAATGGGCTTTCGCACTTAGTGCAATTTTCGCCAACTCTCTGACTTAGAGCTATGGAAGTATGGAGCTATGGAGCCACCAGCCACCCAGGCTGGAGCTATGGAGCTCTGGAGGTATGGAGCTCAGGTGCTATGGAAGTATGGAGCTATGGAGCTATGGAAGTATGGAGCTATGGAGCTATGGAGCTCTGGAAGTATGGAGCTATGGAGCTCTGGAGGTATGGAGCTATGGAGCCCTGGAGCCCTGGAGCTATGGAGCTCTGGTGCTATGGAGGTATGGAGCTCTGGAGGTATGGAGCTCTGGAGGTATGGAGCTATGGAGCTATGGAGCCCTGGAGCTATGGAGCTATGGAGCCCTGGAGCTATGGAGCTATGGAGCCCTGGAGCTATGGAGCTATGGAGCTCTGGTGCTATGGAGCTATGGAGCTCTGGTGCTATGGAGCTATGGAGCTCTGGTGCTATGGAGCTATGGAGCTCTGGTGCTATGGAGCTATGGAGCTCTGGAAGTATGGAGCTATGGAGCTCTGGAGGTATGGAGCTATGGAGCCCTGGAGCTATGGAGCCCTGGAGCTATGGAAGTATGGAGCTCTGGTGCTATGGAGCTATGGAGCTCTGGTGCTATGGAGCTATGGAGCTCTGGAGCTATGGAGCTCTGGAGGTATGGAGCTATGGAGCTATGGAGCTCTGGAGGTATGGAGCTATGGAGCTATGGAAGTATGGAGCTCTGGTGCTATGGAGCTATGGAGCTCTGGTGCTATGGAGCTATGGAGCTCTGGTGCTATGGAGCTATGGAGCTCTGGAAGTATGGAGCTCTGGTGCTATGGAGCTATGGAGCTCTGGTGCTATGGAGCTATGGAGCTCTGGTGCTATGGAGCTATGGAGCTCTGGTGCTATGGAGCTCTGGTGCTATGGAGCTCTGGTGCTATGGAGCTATGGAGCTCTGGTGCTATGGAGCTATGGAGCTCCGGAGGTATGGAGCTCTGGAGGTATGGAGCTCTGGAGGTATGGAGCTTTGGAGCCCTGGAGCTCTGGAGGTATGGAGCTATGGTGCTATGGAGCTCTGAAGCCATGGAGCTCTGGTGCTATGGAGCTCTGGAGCTCTGGAGGTATGGAGCTCTGGAGGTATGGAGCTCTGGAGGTATGGAGCTATGGAGCCCTGGAGCTCTGGAGGTATGGAGCTATGGTGCTATGGAGCTCTGAAGCCATGGAGCTCTGGTGCTATGGAGCTCTGGAGGTATGGAGCTCTGGAGGTATGGAGCTCTGGAGGTATGGAGCTATGGAGCCCTGGAGCTCTGGAGGTATGGAGCTATGGTGCTATGGAGCTCTGAAGCCATGGAGCTCTGGTGCTATGGAGCTATGGAGCTCTGGTGCTATGGAGCTATGGAGGTATGGAGCCACCAGCCAGCACCCTCCGTGGCTGGATCAATGGAAGTGTTTTAGGTACCAGGCAGCCAAAGGGCCGAGGCCTCACGCTCGACCACGCCGGCGCAGAGTTCCAGCCGCTCGGATAAGCTCTGTCACTCACCCGCCGCGCAGCCACCGGTAACGGGGAAATGTCGCCGCCTTGTGGACACGCCGTTGTAAATGAATGGGCTTTCGCACTTAGTGCAATTTTCGCCAACTCTCTGACTTAGAGCTATGGAAGTATGGAGCTATGGAGCCACCAGCCACCCAGGCTGGAGCTCTGGAGCTCTGGAGGTATGGAGCTCTGGTGCTATGGAAGTATGGAGCTCTGGTGCTATGGAAGTATGGAGCTATGGAGGTATGGAAGTATGGAGCTATGGAAGTATGGAGCTATGGAGCTCTGGAAGTATGGAGCTATGGAGCTCTGGAGGTATGGAGCCCTGGAGCTATGGAGCCCTGGAGCTATGGAAGTATGGAGCTCTGGTGCTATGGAGCTATGGAGCTCTGGTGCTATGGAGCTATGGAGCTATGGAGCTCTGGAGCTATGGAGCTCTGGAGGTATGGAGCTATGGAGCTATGGAGCTCTGGAGGTATGGAGCTATGGAGCTATGGAAGTATGGAGCTCTGGTGCTATGGAGCTATGGAGCTCTGGTGCTATGGAGCTATGGAGCTCTGGTGCTATGGAGCTATGGAGCTATGGAGCTCTGGAAGTATGGAGCTCTGGTGCTATGGAGCTATGGAGCTCTGGTGCTATGGAGCTATGGAGCTCTGGTGCTATGGAGCTCTGGTGCTATGGAGCTCTGGTGCTATGGAGCTATGGAGCTCTGGTGCTATGGAGCTCTGGAGGTATGGAGCTCTGGAGGTATGGAGCTCTGGAGGTATGGAGCTATGGAGCCCTGGAGCTCTGGAGGTATGGAGCTATGGTGCTATGGAGCTCTGAAGCCATGGAGCTCTGGTGCTATGGAGCTATGGAGCTATGGAGCTCTGGTGCTATGGAGCTATGGAGCTATGGAGCTCTGGAAGTATGGAGCTCTGGTGCTATGGAGCTATGGAGCTCTGGTGCTATGGAGCTATGGAGCTCTGGTGCTATGGAGCTATGGAGCTCTGGTGCTATGGAGCTCTGGTGCTATGGAGCTCTGGTGCTATGGAGCTCTGGTGCTATGGAGCTATGGAGCTCTGGAGGTATGGAGCTCTGGAGGTATGGAGCTCTGGAGGTATGGAGCTATGGAGCCCTGGAGCTCTGGAGGTATGGAGCTATGGTGCTATGGAGCTCTGAAGCCATGGAGCTCTGGTGCTATGGAGCTCTGGAGCTCTGGAGGTATGGAGCTCTGGAGGTATGGAGCTATGGAGCCCTGGAGCTCTGGAGGTATGGAGCTATGGTGCTATGGAGCTCTGAAGCCATGGAGCTCTGGTGCTATGGAGCTCTGGAGGTATGGAGCTCTGGAGGTATGGAGCTCTGGAGGTATGGAGCTATGGAGCCCTGGAGCTCTGGAGGTATGGAGCTATGGTGCTATGGAGCTCTGAAGCCATGGAGCTCTGGTGCTATGGAGCTATGGAGCTCTGGTGCTATGGAGCTATGGAGGTATGGAGCCACCAGCCAGCACCCTCCGTGGCTGGATCAATGGAAGTGTTTTAGGTACCAGGCAGCCAAAGGGCCGAGGCCTCACGCTCGACCACGCCGGCGCAGAGTTCCAGCCGCTCGGATAAGCTCTGTCACTCACCCGCCGCGCAGCCACCGGTAACGGGGAAATGTCGCCGCCTTGTGGACACGCCGTTGTAAATGAATGGGCTTTCGCACTTAGTGCAATTTTCGCCAACTCTCTGACTTAGAGCTATGGAAGTATGGAGCTATGGAGCCACCAGCCACCCAGGCTGGAGCTCTGGAGCTCTGGAGGTATGGAGCTCTGGTGCTATGGAAGTATGGAGCTCTGGTGCTATGGAAGTATGGAGCTATGGAGGTATGGAAGTATGGAGCTATGGAAGTATGGAGCTATGGAGCTCTGGAAGTATGGAGCTATGGAGCTCTGGAGGTATGGAGCCCTGGAGCTATGGAGCCCTGGAGCTATGGAAGTATGGAGCTCTGGTGCTATGGAGCTATGGAGCTCTGGTGCTATGGAGCTATGGAGCTATGGAGCTCTGGAGCTATGGAGCTCTGGAGGTATGCAGCTATGGAGCTATGGAGCTCTGGAGGTATGGAGCTATGGAGCTATGGAAGTATGGAGCTCTGGTGCTATGGAGCTATGGAGCTCTGGTGCTATGGAGCTATGGAGCTCTGGTGCTATGGAGCTATGGAGCTATGGAGCTCTGGAAGTATGGAGCTCTGGTGCTATGGAGCTATGGAGCTCTGGTGCTATGGAGCTATGGAGCTCTGGTGCTATGGAGCTATGGAGCTCTGGTGCTATGGAGCTCTGGTGCTATGGAGCTCTGGTGCTATGGAGCTATGGAGCTCTGGTGCTATGGAGCTATGGAGCTCTGGAGGTATGGAGCTCTGGAGGTATGGAGCTCTGGAGGTATGGAGCTATGGAGCCCTGGAGCTCTGGAGGTATGGAGCTATGGTGCTATGGAGCTCTGAAGCCATGGAGCTCTGGTGCTATGGAGCTCTGGAGCTCTGGAGGTATGGAGCTCTGGAGGTATGGAGCTATGGAGCCCTGGAGCTCTGGAGGTATGGAGCTATGGAGCTCTGAAGCCATGGAGCTCTGGTGCTATGGAGCTCTGGAGCTCTGGAGGTATGGAGCTCTGGAGGTATGGAGCTCTGGAGCCCTGGAGCTCTGGAGGTATGGAGCTATGGTGCTATGGAGCTCTGAAGCCATGGAGCTCTGGTGCTATGGAGCTCTGGAGGTATGGAGCTCTGGAGGTATGGAGCTCTGGAGGTATGGAGCTATGGAGCCCTGGAGCTCTGGAGGTATGGAGCTATGGTGCTATGGAGCTCTGAAGCCATGGAGCTCTGGTGCTATGGAGCTCTGGAGGTATGGAGCTCTGGAGGTATGGAGCTCTGGAGGTATGGAGCTATGGAGCCCTGGAGCTCTGGAGGTATGGAGCTATGGAGCTATGGTGCTATGGAGCTCTGAAGCCATGGAGCTCTGGTGCTATGGAGCTATGGAGCTCTGGTGCTATGGAGCTATGGAGGTATGGAGCCACCAGCCAGCACCCTCCGTGGCTGGATCAATGGAAGTGTTTTAGGTACCAGGCAGCCAAAGGGCCGAGGCCTCACGCTCGACCACGCCGGCGCAGAGTTCCAGCCGCTCGGATAAGCTCTGTCACTCACCCGCCGCGCAGCCACCGGTAACGGGGAAATGTCGCCGCCTGGCGGACACGCCGTTGTAAATGAATGGGCTTTCGCACTTAGTGCAATTTTCGCCAACTCTCTGACTTAGAGCTATGGAAGTATGGAGCTATGGAGCCACCAGCCACCCAGGCTGGAGCTATGGAGCTCTGGAGGTATGGAGCTCAGGTGCTATGGAAGTATGGAGCTATGGAGCTATGGAAGTATGGAGCTATGGAGCTATGGAGCTCTGGAAGTATGGAGCTATGGAGCCCTGGAGCTCTGGAGGTATGGAGCTATGGAGCCCTGGAGCTCTGGAGGTATGGAGCTATGGTGCTATGGAGCTCTGAAGCCATGGAGCTCTGGTGCTATGGAGCTCTGGAGGTATGGAGCTCTGGAGGTATGGAGCTATGGAGCCCTGGAGCTCTGGAGGTATGGAGCTATGGTGCTATGGAGCTCTGAAGCCATGGAGCTCTGGTGCTATGGAGCTCTGGAGGTATGGAGCTCTGGAGGTATGGAGCTCTGGAGGTATGGAGCTATGGAGCCCTGGAGCTCTGGAGGTATGGAGCTATGGTGCTATGGAGCTCTGAAGCCATGGAGCTCTGGTGCTATGGAGCTATGGAGCTCTGGTGCTATGGAGCTATGGAGGTATGGAGCCACCAGCCAGCACCCTCCGTGGCTGGATCAATGGAAGTGTTTTAGGTACCAGGCAGCCAAAGGGCCGAGGCCTCACGCTCGACCACGCCGGCGCAGAGTTCCAGCCGCTCGGATAAGCTCTGTCACTCACCCGCCGCGCAGCCACCGGTAACGGGGAAATGTCGCCGCCTTGTGGACACGCCGTTGTAAATGAATGGGCTTTCGCACTTAGTGCAATTTTCGCCAACTCTCTGACTGGAGCTATGGAAGTATGGAGCTATGGAGCCACCAGCCACCCAGGCTGGAGCTATGGAGCTCTGGAGGTATGGAGCTCTGGTGCTATGGAAGTATGGAGCTATGGAGCTATGGAAGTATGGAGCTATGGAGCTATGGAGCTCTGGAAGTATGGAGCTATGGAGCTCTGGAGGTATGGAGCTATGGAGCCCTGGAGCCCTGGAGCTATGGAGCCCTGGAGCTATGGAGCTATGGAGCCCTGGAGCTATGGAGCTATGGAGCCCTGGAGCTATGGAGCTATGGAGCTCTGGTGCTATGGAGCTATGGAGCTCTGGTGCTATGGAGCTATGGAGCTCTGGTGCTATGGAGCTATGGAGCTCTGGTGCTATGGAGCTATGGAGCTCTGGAAGTATGGAGCTATGGAGCTCTGGAGGTATGGAGCTATGGAGCTCTGGAGGTATGGAGCTATGGAGCCCTGGAGCTATGGAGCCCTGGAGCTATGGAAGTATGGAGCTCTGGTGCTATGGAGCTATGGAGCTCTGGTGCTATGGAGCTATGGAGCTCTGGAGCTATGGAGCTCTGGAGGTATGGAGCTATGGAGCTCTGGAGGTATGGAGCTATGGAGCTATGGAAGTATGGAGCTCTGGTGCTATGGAGCTATGGAGCTCTGGTGCTATGGAGCTATGGAGCTCTGGTGCTATGGAGCTATGGAGCTATGGAGCTCTGGAAGTATGGAGCTCTGGTGCTATGGAGCTATGGAGCTCTGGTGCTATGGAGCTATGGAGCTCTGGTGCTATGGAGCTATGGAGCTCTGGTGCTATGGAGCTATGGTGCTATGGAGCTCTGGTGCTATGGAGCTATGGAGCTCTGGTGCTATGGAGCTATGGAGCTCTGGAGGTATGGAGCTCTGGAGGTATGGAGCTCTGGAGGTATGGAGCTTTGGAGCCCTGGAGCTCTGGAGGTATGGAGCTATGGTGCTATGGAGCTCTGAAGCCATGGAGCTCTGGTGCTATGGAGCTATGGAGCTCTGGTGCTATGGAGCTATGGAGGTATGGAGCCACCAGCCAGCACCCTCCGTGGCTGGATCAATGGAAGTGTTTTAGGTACCAGGCAGCCAAAGGGCCGAGGCCTCACGCTCGACCACGCCGGCGCAGAGTTCCAGCCGCTCGGATAAGCTCTGTCACTCACCCGCCGCGCAGCCACCGGTAACGGGGAAATGTCGCCGCCTTGTGGACACGCCGTTGTAAATGAATGGGCTTTCGCACTTAGTGCAATTTTCGCCAACTCTCTGACTTAGAGCTATGGAAGTATGGAGCTATGGAGCCACCAGCCACCCAGGCTGGAGCTCTGGAGCTCTGGAGGTATGGAGCTCTGGTGCTATGGAAGTATGGAGCTCTGGTGCTATGGAAGTATGGAGCTATGGAGGTATGGAAGTATGGAGCTATGGAAGTATGGAGCTATGGAGCTCTGGAAGTATGGAGCTATGGAGCTCTGGAGGTATGGAGCCCTGGAGCTATGGAGCCCTGGAGCTATGGAAGTATGGAGCTCTGGTGCTATGGAGCTATGGAGCTCTGGTGCTATGGAGCTATGGAGCTATGGAGCTCTGGAGCTATGGAGCTCTGGAGGTATGGAGCTATGGAGCTATGGAGCTCTGGAGGTATGGAGCTATGGAAGTATGGAGCTCTGGTGCTATGGAGCTATGGAGCTCTGGTGCTATGGAGCTATGGAGCTCTGGTGCTATGGAGCTATGGAGCTATGGAGCTCTGGAAGTATGGAGCTCTGGTGCTATGGAGCTATGGAGCTCTGGTGCTATGGAGCTATGGAGCTCTGGTGCTATGGAGCTCTGGTGCTATGGAGCTCTGGTGCTATGGAGCTATGGAGCTCTGGTGCTATGGAGCTATGGAGCTCTGGAGCTATGGAGCTCTGGAGGTATGGAGCTATGGAGCTCTGGTGCTATGGAGCTCTGGAGGTATGGAGCTCTGGAGGTATGGAGCTCTGGAGGTATGGAGCTATGGAGCCCTGGAGCTCTGGAGGTATGGAGCTATGGTGCTATGGAGCTCTGAAGCCATGGAGCTCTGGTGCTATGGAGCTATGGAGCTCTGGTGCTATGGAGCTATGGAGCTCTGGAAGTATGGAGCTCTGGTGCTATGGAGCTATGGAGCTCTGGTGCTATGGAGCTATGGAGCTCTGGTGCTATGGAGCTATGGAGCTCTGGTGCTATGGAGCTCTGGTGCTATGGAGCTCTGGTGCTATGGAGCTATGGAGCTCTGGTGCTATGGAGCTATGGAGCTCTGGAGGTATGGAGCTCTGGAGGTATGGAGCTCTGGAGGTATGGAGCTATGGAGCCCTGGAGCTCTGGAGGTATGGAGCTATGGTGCTATGGAGCTCTGAAGCCATGGAGCTCTGGTGCTATGGAGCTCTGGAGCTCTGGAGGTATGGAGCTCTGGAGGTATGGAGCTATGGAGCCCTGGAGCTCTGGAGGTATGGAGCTATGGTGCTATGGAGCTCTGAAGCCATGGAGCTCTGGTGCTATGGAGCTCTGGAGCTCTGGAGGTATGGAGCTCTGGAGGTATGGAGCTCTGGAGGTATGGAGCTATGGAGCCCTGGAGCTCTGGAGGTATGGAGCTATGGTGCTATGGAGCTCTGAAGCCATGGAGCTCTGGTGCTATGGAGCTCTGGAGGTATGGAGCTCTGGAGGTATGGAGCTCTGGAGGTATGGAGCTATGGAGCCCTGGAGCTCTGGAGGTATGGAGCTATGGTGCTATGGAGCTCTGAAGCCATGGAGCTCTGGTGCTATGGAGCTCTGGAGGTATGGAGCTCTGGAGGTATGGAGCTCTGGAGGTATGGAGCTATGGAGCCCTGGAGCTCTGGAGGTATGGAGCTATGGTGCTATGGAGCTCTGAAGCCATGGAGCTCTGGTGCTATGGAGCTATGGAGCTCTGGTGCTATGGAGCTATGGAGGTATGGAGCCACCAGCCAGCACCCTCCGTGGCTGGATCAATGGAAGTGTTTTAGGTACCAGGCAGCCAAAGGGCCGAGGCCTCACGCTCGACCACGCCGGCGCAGAGTTCCAGCCGCTCGGATAAGCTCTGTCACTCACCCGCCGCGCAGCCACCGGTAACGGGGAAATGTCGCCGCCTTGTGGACACGCCGTTGTAAATGAATGGGCTTTCGCACTTAGTGCAATTTTCGCCAACTCTCTGACTGGAGCTATGGAAGTATGGAGCTATGGAGCCACCAGCCACCCAGGCTGGAGCTATGGAGCTCTGGAGGTATGGAGCTCTGGTGCTATGGAAGTATGGAGCTATGGAGCTATGGAAGTATGGAGCTATGGAGCTATGGAGCTCTGGAAGTATGGAGCTATGGAGCTCTGGAGGTATGGAGCTATGGAGCCCTGGAGCCCTGGAGCTATGGAGCCCTGGAGCTATGGAGCTATGGAGCCCTGGAGCTATGGAGCTATGGAGCCCTGGAGCTATGGAGCTATGGAGCTCTGGTGCTATGGAGCTATGGAGCTCTGGTGCTATGGAGCTATGGAGCTCTGGTGCTATGGAGCTATGGAGCTCTGGTGCTATGGAGCTATGGAGCTCTGGAAGTATGGAGCTATGGAGCTCTGGAGGTATGGAGCTATGGAGCTCTGGAGGTATGGAGCTATGGAGCCCTGGAGCTATGGAGCCCTGGAGCTATGGAAGTATGGAGCTCTGGTGCTATGGAGCTATGGAGCTCTGGTGCTATGGAGCTATGGAGCTCTGGAGCTATGGAGCTCTGGAGGTATGGAGCTATGGAGCTCTGGAGGTATGGAGCTATGGAGCTATGGAAGTATGGAGCTCTGGTGCTATGGAGCTATGGAGCTCTGGTGCTATGGAGCTATGGAGCTCTGGTGCTATGGAGCTATGGAGCTATGGAGCTCTGGAAGTATGGAGCTCTGGTGCTATGGAGCTATGGAGCTCTGGTGCTATGGAGCTATGGAGCTCTGGTGCTATGGAGCTATGGAGCTCTGGTGCTATGGAGCTATGGTGCTATGGAGCTCTGGTGCTATGGAGCTATGGAGCTCTGGTGCTATGGAGCTATGGAGCTCTGGAGGTATGGAGCTCTGGAGGTATGGAGCTCTGGAGGTATGGAGCTTTGGAGCCCTGGAGCTCTGGAGGTATGGAGCTATGGTGCTATGGAGCTCTGAAGCCATGGAGCTCTGGTGCTATGGAGCTATGGAGCTCTGGTGCTATGGAGCTATGGAGGTATGGAGCCACCAGCCAGCACCCTCCGTGGCTGGATCAATGGAAGTGTTTTAGGTACCAGGCAGCCAAAGGGCCGAGGCCTCACGCTCGACCACGCCGGCGCAGAGTTCCAGCCGCTCGGATAAGCTCTGTCACTCACCCGCCGCGCAGCCACCGGTAACGGGGAAATGTCGCCGCCTTGTGGACACGCCGTTGTAAATGAATGGGCTTTCGCACTTAGTGCAATTTTCGCCAACTCTCTGACTTAGAGCTATGGAAGTATGGAGCTATGGAGCCACCAGCCACCCAGGCTGGAGCTCTGGAGCTCTGGAGGTATGGAGCTCTGGTGCTATGGAAGTATGGAGCTCTGGTGCTATGGAAGTATGGAGCTATGGAGGTATGGAAGTATGGAGCTATGGAAGTATGGAGCTATGGAGCTCTGGAAGTATGGAGCTATGGAGCTCTGGAGGTATGGAGCCCTGGAGCTATGGAGCCCTGGAGCTATGGAAGTATGGAGCTCTGGTGCTATGGAGCTATGGAGCTCTGGTGCTATGGAGCTATGGAGCTATGGAGCTCTGGAGCTATGGAGCTCTGGAGGTATGGAGCTATGGAGCTATGGAGCTCTGGAGGTATGGAGCTATGGAAGTATGGAGCTCTGGTGCTATGGAGCTATGGAGCTCTGGTGCTATGGAGCTATGGAGCTCTGGTGCTATGGAGCTATGGAGCTATGGAGCTCTGGAAGTATGGAGCTCTGGTGCTATGGAGCTATGGAGCTCTGGTGCTATGGAGCTATGGAGCTCTGGTGCTATGGAGCTCTGGTGCTATGGAGCTCTGGTGCTATGGAGCTATCGAGCTCTGGTGCTATGGAGCTATGGAGCTCTGGAGGTATGGAGCTCTGGAGGTATGGAGCTCTGGAGGTATGGAGCTATGGAGCCCTGGAGCTCTGGAGGTATGGAGCTATGGTGCTATGGAGCTCTGAAGCCATGGAGCTCTGGTGCTATGGAGCTCTGGAGCTCTGGAGGTATGGAGCTCTGGAGGTATGGAGCTATGGAGCCCTGGAGCTCTGGAGGTATGGAGCTATGGAGCTCTGAAGCCATGGAGCTCTGGTGCTATGGAGCTCTGGAGCTCTGGAGGTATGGAGCTCTGGAGGTATGGAGCTCTGGAGGTATGGAGCTATGGAGCCCTGGAGCTCTGGAGGTATGGAGCTATGGTGCTATGGAGCTCTGAAGCCATGGAGCTCTGGTGCTATGGAGCTCTGGAGGTATGGAGCTCTGGAGGTATGGAGCTCTGGAGGTATGGAGCTATGGAGCCCTGGAGCTCTGGAGGTATGGAGCTATGGTGCTATGGAGCTCTGAAGCCATGGAGCTCTGGTGCTATGGAGCTCTGGAGGTATGGAGCTCTGGAGGTATGGAGCTCTGGAGGTATGGAGCTATGGAGCCCTGGAGCTCTGGAGGTATGGAGCTATGGTGCTATGGAGCTCTGAAGCCATGGAGCTCTGGTGCTATGGAGCTATGGAGCTCTGGTGCTATGGAGCTATGGAGGTATGGAGCCACCAGCCAGCACCCTCCGTGGCTGGATCAATGGAAGTGTTTTAGGTACCAGGCAGCCAAAGGGCCGAGGCCTCACGCTCGACCACGCCGGCGCAGAGTTCCAGCCGCTCGGATAAGCTCTGTCACTCACCCGCCGCGCAGCCACCGGTAACGGGGAAATGTCGCCGCCTGGCGGACACGCCGTTGTAAATGAATGGGCTTTCGCACTTAGTGCAATTTTCGCCAACTCTCTGACTTAGAGCTATGGAAGTATGGAGCTATGGAGCCACCAGCCACCCAGGCTGGAGCTATGGAGCTCTGGAGGTATGGAGCTCAGGTGCTATGGAAGTATGGAGCTATGGAGCTATGGAAGTATGGAGCTATGGAGCTATGGAGCTCTGGAAGTATGGAGCTATGGAGCTCTGGAGGTATGGAGCTATGGAGCCCTGGAGCCCTGGAGCTATGGAGCTCTGGTGCTATGGAGGTATGGAGCTCTGGAGGTATGGAGCTCTGGAGGTATGGAGCTATGGAGCTATGGAGCCCTGGAGCTATGGAGCTATGGAGCCCTGGAGCTATGGAGCTATGGAGCCCTGGAGCTATGGAGCTATGGAGCTCTGGTGCTATGGAGCTATGGAGCTCTGGTGCTATGGAGCTATGGAGCTCTGGTGCTATGGAGCTATGGAGCTCTGGTGCTATGGAGCTATGGAGCTCTGGAAGTATGGAGCTATGGAGCTCTGGAGGTATGGAGCTATGGAGCCCTGGAGCTATGGAGCCCTGGAGCTATGGAAGTATGGAGCTCTGGTGCTATGGAGCTATGGAGCTCTGGTGCTATGGAGCTATGGAGCTCTGGAGCTATGGAGCTCTGGAGGTATGGAGCTATGGAGCTATGGAGCTCTGGAGGTATGGAGCTATGGAGCTATGGAAGTATGGAGCTCTGGTGCTATGGAGCTATGGAGCTCTGGTGCTATGGAGCTATGGAGCTCTGGTGCTATGGAGCTATGGAGCTATGGAGCTCTGGAAGTATGGAGCTCTGGTGCTATGGAGCTATGGAGCTCTGGTGCTATGGAGCTATGGAGCTCTGGTGCTATGGAGCTATGGAGCTCTGGTGCTATGGAGCTCTGGTGCTATGGAGCTCTGGTGCTATGGAGCTATGGAGCTCTGGTGCTATGGAGCTATGGAGCTCTGGAGGTATGGAGCTCTGGAGGTATGGAGCTCTGGAGGTATGGAGCTTTGGAGCCCTGGAGCTCTGGAGGTATGGAGCTATGGTGCTATGGAGCTCTGAAGCCATGGAGCTCTGGTGCTATGGAGCTCTGGAGCTCTGGAGGTATGGAGCTCTGGAGGTATGGAGCTATGGAGCCCTGGAGCTCTGGAGGTATGGAGCTATGGTGCTATGGAGCTCTGAAGCCATGGAGCTCTGGTGCTATGGAGCTCTGGAGCTCTGGAGGTATGGAGCTCTGGAGGTATGGAGCTATGGAGCCCTGGAGCTCTGGAGGTATGGAGCTATGGTGCTATGGAGCTCTGAAGCCATGGAGCTCTGGTGCTATGGAGCTCTGGAGCTCTGGAGGTATGGAGCTCTGGAGGTATGGAGCTCTGGAGGTATGGAGCTATGGAGCCCTGGAGCTCTGGAGGTATGGAGCTATGGTGCTATGGAGCTCTGAAGCCATGGAGCTCTGGTGCTATGGAGCTCTGGAGGTATGGAGCTCTGGAGGTATGGAGCTCTGGAGGTATGGAGCTATGGAGCCCTGGAGCTCTGGAGGTATGGAGCTATGGTGCTATGGAGCTCTGAAGCCATGGAGCTCTGGTGCTATGGAGCTATGGAGCTCTGGTGCTATGGAGCTATGGAGGTATGGAGCCACCAGCCAGCACCCTCCGTGGCTGGATCAATGGAAGTGTTTTAGGTACCAGGCAGCCAAAGGGCCGAGGCCTCACGCTCGACCACGCCGGCGCAGAGTTCCAGCCGCTCGGATAAGCTCTGTCACTCACCCGCCGCGCAGCCACCGGTAACGGGGAAATGTCGCCGCCTTGTGGACACGCCGTTGTAAATGAATGGGCTTTCGCACTTAGTGCAATTTTCGCCAACTCTCTGACTTAGAGCTATGGAAGTATGGAGCTATGGAGCCACCAGCCACCCAGGCTGGAGCTCTGGAGCTCTGGAGGTATGGAGCTCTGGTGCTATGGAAGTATGGAGCTCTGGTGCTATGGAAGTATGGAGCTATGGAGGTATGGAAGTATGGAGCTATGGAAGTATGGAGCTATGGAGCTCTGGAAGTATGGAGCTATGGAGCTCTGGAGGTATGGAGCCCTGGAGCTATGGAGCCCTGGAGCTATGGAAGTATGGAGCTCTGGTGCTATGGAGCTATGGAGCTCTGGTGCTATGGAGCTATGGAGCTATGGAGCTCTGGAGCTATGGAGCTCTGGAGGTATGGAGCTATGGAGCTATGGAGCTCTGGAGGTATGGAGCTATGGAGCTATGGAAGTATGGAGCTCTGGTGCTATGGAGCTATGGAGCTCTGGTGCTATGGAGCTATGGAGCTCTGGTGCTATGGAGCTATGGAGCTATGGAGCTCTGGAAGTATGGAGCTCTGGTGCTATGGAGCTATGGAGCTCTGGTGCTATGGAGCTATGGAGCTCTGGTGCTATGGAGCTCTGGTGCTATGGAGCTCTGGTGCTATGGAGCTATGGAGCTCTGGTGCTATGGAGCTCTGGAGGTATGGAGCTCTGGAGGTATGGAGCTCTGGAGGTATGGAGCTATGGAGCCCTGGAGCTCTGGAGGTATGGAGCTATGGTGCTATGGAGCTCTGAAGCCATGGAGCTCTGGTGCTATGGAGCTATGGAGCTCTGGTGCTATGGAGCTATGGAGCTATGGAGCTCTGGAAGTATGGAGCTCTGGTGCTATGGAGCTATGGAGCTCTGGTGCTATGGAGCTATGGAGCTCTGGTGCTATGGAGCTATGGAGCTCTGGTGCTATGGAGCTCTGGTGCTATGGAGCTCTGGTGCTATGGAGCTATGGAGCTCTGGTGCTATGGAGCTATGGAGCTCTGGAGGTATGGAGCTCTGGAGGTATGGAGCTCTGGAGGTATGGAGCTATGGAGCCCTGGAGCTCTGGAGGTATGGAGCTATGGTGCTATGGAGCTCTGAAGCCATGGAGCTCTGGTGCTATGGAGCTCTGGAGCTCTGGAGGTATGGAGCTCTGGAGGTATGGAGCTATGGAGCCCTGGAGCTCTGGAGGTATGGAGCTATGGTGCTATGGAGCTCTGAAGCCATGGAGCTCTGGTGCTATGGAGCTCTGGAGCTCTGGAGGTATGGAGCTCTGGAGGTATGGAGCTCTGGAGGTATGGAGCTATGGAGCCCTGGAGCTCTGGAGGTATGGAGCTATGGTGCTATGGAGCTCTGAAGCCATGGAGCTCTGGTGCTATGGAGCTCTGGAGGTATGGAGCTCTGGAGGTATGGAGCTATGGAGCCCTGGAGCTCTGGAGGTATGGAGCTATGGTGCTATGGAGCTCTGAAGCCATGGAGCTCTGGTGCTATGGAGCTCTGGAGGTATGGAGCTCTGGAGGTATGGAGCTCTGGAGGTATGGAGCTATGGAGCCCTGGAGCTCTGGAGGTATGGAGCTATGGTGCTATGGAGCTCTGAAGCCATGGAGCTCTGGTGCTATGGAGCTATGGAGCTCTGGTGCTATGGAGCTATGGAGGTATGGAGCCACCAGCCAGCACCCTCCGTGGCTGGATCAATGGAAGTGTTTTAGGTACCAGGCAGCCAAAGGGCCGAGGCCTCACGCTCGACCACGCCGGCGCAGAGTTCCAGCCGCTCGGATAAGCTCTGTCACTCACCCGCCGCGCAGCCACCGGTAACGGGGAAATGTCGCCGCCTTGTGGACACGCCGTTGTAAATGAATGGGCTTTCGCACTTAGTGCAATTTTCGCCAACTCTCTGACTGGAGCTATGGAAGTATGGAGCTATGGAGCCACCAGCCACCCAGGCTGGAGCTATGGAGCTCTGGAGGTATGGAGCTCTGGTGCTATGGAAGTATGGAGCTATGGAGCTATGGAAGTATGGAGCTATGGAGCTATGGAGCTCTGGAAGTATGGAGCTATGGAGCTCTGGAGGTATGGAGCTATGGAGCCCTGGAGCCCTGGAGCTATGGAGCCCTGGAGCTATGGAGCTATGGAGCCCTGGAGCTATGGAGCTATGGAGCCCTGGAGCTATGGAGCTATGGAGCTCTGGTGCTATGGAGCTATGGAGCTCTGGTGCTATGGAGCTATGGAGCTCTGGTGCTATGGAGCTATGGAGCTCTGGTGCTATGGAGCTATGGAGCTCTGGAAGTATGGAGCTATGGAGCTCTGGAGGTATGGAGCTATGGAGCTCTGGAGGTATGGAGCTATGGAGCCCTGGAGCTATGGAGCCCTGGAGCTATGGAAGTATGGAGCTCTGGTGCTATGGAGCTATGGAGCTCTGGTGCTATGGAGCTATGGAGCTCTGGAGCTATGGAGCTCTGGAGGTATGGAGCTATGGAGCTCTGGAGGTATGGAGCTATGGAGCTATGGAAGTATGGAGCTCTGGTGCTATGGAGCTATGGAGCTCTGGTGCTATGGAGCTATGGAGCTCTGGTGCTATGGAGCTATGGAGCTATGGAGCTCTGGAAGTATGGAGCTCTGGTGCTATGGAGCTATGGAGCTCTGGTGCTATGGAGCTATGGAGCTCTGGTGCTATGGAGCTATGGAGCTCTGGTGCTATGGAGCTATGGTGCTATGGAGCTCTGGTGCTATGGAGCTATGGAGCTCTGGTGCTATGGAGCTATGGAGCTCTGGAGGTATGGAGCTCTGGAGGTATGGAGCTCTGGAGGTATGGAGCTTTGGAGCCCTGGAGCTCTGGAGGTATGGAGCTATGGTGCTATGGAGCTCTGAAGCCATGGAGCTCTGGTGCTATGGAGCTATGGAGCTCTGGTGCTATGGAGCTATGGAGGTATGGAGCTATGGAGCCCTGGAGCTCTGGAGGTATGGAGCTATGGTGCTATGGAGCTCTGAAGCCATGGAGCTCTGGTGCTATGGAGCTCTGGAGCTCTGGAGGTATGGAGCTCTGGAGGTATGGAGCTATGGAGCCCTGGAGCTCTGGAGGTATGGAGCTATGGTGCTATGGAGCTCTGAAGCCATGGAGCTCTGGTGCTATGGAGCTCTGGAGCTCTGGAGGTATGGAGCTCTGGAGGTATGGAGCTCTGGAGGTATGGAACTATGGAGCCCTGGAGCTCTGGAGGTATGGAGCTATGGTGCTATGGAGCTCTGAAGCCATGGAGCTCTGGTGCTATGGAGCTCTGGAGGTATGGAGCTCTGGAGGTATGGAGCTCTGGAGGTATGGAGCTATGGAGCCCTGGAGCTCTGGAGGTATGGAGCTATGGTGCTATGGAGCTCTGAAGCCATGGAGCTCTGGTGCTATGGAGCTATGGAGCTCTGGTGCTATGGAGCTATGGAGGTATGGAGCCACCAGCCAGCACCCTCCGTGGCTGGATCAATGGAAGTGTTTTAGGTACCAGGCAGCCAAAGGGCCGAGGCCTCACGCTCGACCACGCCGGCGCAGAGTTCCAGCCGCTCGGATAAGCTCTGTCACTCACCCGCCGCGCAGCCACCGGTAACGGGGAAATGTCGCCGCCTTGTGGACACGCCGTTGTAAATGAATGGGCTTTCGCACTTAGTGCAATTTTCGCCAACTCTCTGACTTAGAGCTATGGAAGTATGGAGCTATGGAGCCACCAGCCACCCAGGCTGGAGCTCTGGAGCTCTGGAGGTATGGAGCTCTGGTGCTATGGAAGTATGGAGCTCTGGTGCTATGGAAGTATGGAGCTATGGAGGTATGGAAGTATGGAGCTATGGAAGTATGGAGCTATGGAGCTCTGGAAGTATGGAGCTATGGAGCTCTGGAGGTATGGAGCCCTGGAGCTATGGAGCCCTGGAGCTATGGAAGTATGGAGCTCTGGTGCTATGGAGCTATGGAGCTCTGGTGCTATGGAGCTATGGAGCTATGGAGCTCTGGAGCTATGGAGCTCTGGAGGTATGGAGCTATGGAGCTATGGAGCTCTGGAGGTATGGAGCTATGGAGCTATGGAAGTATGGAGCTCTGGTGCTATGGAGCTATGGAGCTCTGGTGCTATGGAGCTATGGAGCTCTGGTGCTATGGAGCTATGGAGCTATGGAGCTCTGGAAGTATGGAGCTCTGGTGCTATGGAGCTATGGAGCTCTGGTGCTATGGAGCTATGGAGCTCTGGTGCTATGGAGCTCTGGTGCTATGGAGCTCTGGTGCTATGGAGCTATGGAGCTCTGGTGCTATGGAGCTCTGGAGGTATGGAGCTCTGGAGGTATGGAGCTCTGGAGGTATGGAGCTATGGAGCCCTGGAGCTCTGGAGGTATGGAGCTATGGTGCTATGGAGCTCTGAAGCCATGGAGCTCTGGTGCTATGGAGCTATGGAGCTCTGGTGCTATGGAGCTATGGAGCTATGGAGCTCTGGAAGTATGGAGCTCTGGTGCTATGGAGCTATGGAGCTCTGGTGCTATGGAGCTATGGAGCTCTGGTGCTATGGAGCTATGGAGCTCTGGTGCTATGGAGCTCTGGTGCTATGGAGCTCTGGTGCTATGGAGCTATGGAGCTCTGGTGCTATGGAGCTATGGAGCTCTGGAGGTATGGAGCTCTGGAGGTATGGAGCTCTGGAGGTATGGAGCTATGGAGCCCTGGAGCTCTGGAGGTATGGAGCTATGGTGCTATGGAGCTCTGAAGCCATGGAGCTCTGGTGCTATGGAGCTCTGGAGCTCTGGAGGTATGGAGCTCTGGAGGTATGGAGCTATGGAGCCCTGGAGCTCTGGAGGTATGGAGCTATGGTGCTATGGAGCTCTGAAGCCATGGAGCTCTGGTGCTATGGAGCTCTGGAGCTCTGGAGGTATGGAGCTCTGGAGGTATGGAGCTCTGGAGGTATGGAGCTATGGAGCCCTGGAGCTCTGGAGGTATGGAGCTATGGTGCTATGGAGCTCTGAAGCCATGGAGCTCTGGTGCTATGGAGCTCTGGAGGTATGGAGCTCTGGAGGTATGGAGCTCTGGAGGTATGGAGCTATGGAGCCCTGGAGCTCTGGAGGTATGGAGCTATGGTGCTATGGAGCTCTGAAGCCATGGAGCTCTGGTGCTATGGAGCTATGGAGCTCTGGTGCTATGGAGCTATGGAGGTATGGAGCCACCAGCCAGCACCCTCCGTGGCTGGATCCATGGAAGTGTTTTAGGTACCAGGCAGCCAAAGGGCCGAGGCCTCACGCTCGACCACGCCGGCGCAGAGTTCCAGCCGCTCGGATAAGCTCTGTCACTCACCCGCCGCGCAGCCACCGGTAACGGGGAAATGTCGCCGCCTTGTGGACACGCCGTTGTAAATGAATGGGCTTTCGCACTTAGTGCAATTTTCGCCAACTCTCTGACTGGAGCTATGGAAGTATGGAGCTATGGAGCCACCAGCCACCCAGGCTGGAGCTATGGAGCTCTGGAGGTATGGAGCTCTGGTGCTATGGAAGTATGGAGCTATGGAGCTATGGAAGTATGGAGCTATGGAGCTATGGAGCTCTGGAAGTATGGAGCTATGGAGCTCTGGAGGTATGGAGCTATGGAGCCCTGGAGCCCTGGAGCTATGGAGCCCTGGAGCTATGGAGCCCTGGAGCTATGGAGCTATGGAGCCCTGGAGCTATGGAGCTATGGAGCTCTGGTGCTATGGAGCTATGGAGCTCTGGTGCTATGGAGCTATGGAGCTCTGGTGCTATGGAGCTATGGAGCTCTGGTGCTATGGAGCTATGGAGCTCTGGAAGTATGGAGCTATGGAGCTCTGGAGGTATGGAGCTATGGAGCTCTGGAGGTATGGAGCTATGGAGCCCTGGAGCTATGGAGCCCTGGAGCTATGGAAGTATGGAGCTCTGGTGCTATGGAGCTATGGAGCTCTGGTGCTATGGAGCTATGGAGCTCTGGAGCTATGGAGCTCTGGAGGTATGGAGCTATGGAGCTCTGGAGGTATGGAGCTATGGAGCTATGGAAGTATGGAGCTCTGGTGCTATGGAGCTATGGAGCTCTGGTGCTATGGAGCTATGGAGCTCTGGTGCTATGGAGCTATGGAGCTATGGAGCTCTGGAAGTATGGAGCTCTGGTGCTATGGAGCTATGGAGCTCTGGTGCTATGGAGCTATGGAGCTCTGGTGCTATGGAGCTATGGAGCTCTGGTGCTATGGAGCTATGGTGCTATGGAGCTCTGGTGCTATGGAGCTATGGAGCTCTGGTGCTATGGAGCTATGGAGCTCTGGAGGTATGGAGCTCTGGAGGTATGGAGCTCTGGAGGTATGGAGCTATGGAGCCCTGGAGCTCTGGAGGTATGGAGCTATGGTGCTATGGAGCTCTGAAGCCATGGAGCTCTGGTGCTATGGAGCTATGGAGCTCTGGTGCTATGGAGCTATGGAGGTATGGAGCCACCAGCCAGCACCCTCCGTGGCTGGATCAATGGAAGTGTTTTAGGTACCAGGCAGCCAAAGGGCCGAGGCCTCACGCTCGACCACGCCGGCGCAGAGTTCCAGCCGCTCGGATAAGCTCTGTCACTCACCCGCCGCGCAGCCACCGGTAACGGGGAAATGTCGCCGCCTTGTGGACACGCCGTTGTAAATGAATGGGCTTTCGCACTTAGTGCAATTTTCGCCAACTCTCTGACTGGAGCTATGGAAGTATGGAGCTATGGAGCCACCAGCCACCCAGGCTGGAGCTATGGAGCTCTGGAGGTATGGAGCTCTGGTGCTATGGAAGTATGGAGCTATGGAGCTATGGAAGTATGGAGCTATGGAGCTATGGAGCTCTGGAAGTATGGAGCTATGGAGCTCTGGAGGTATGGAGCTATGGAGCCCTGGAGCCCTGGAGCTATGGAGCCCTGGAGCTATGGAGCTATGGAGCCCTGGAGCTATGGAGCTATGGAGCCCTGGAGCTATGGAGCTATGGAGCTCTGGTGCTATGGAGCTATGGAGCTCTGGTGCTATGGAGCTATGGAGCTCTGGTGCTATGGAGCTATGGAGCTCTGGTGCTATGGAGCTATGGAGCTCTGGAAGTATGGAGCTATGGAGCTCTGGAGGTATGGAGCTATGGAGCTCTGGAGGTATGGAGCTATGGAGCCCTGGAGCTATGGAGCCCTGGAGCTATGGAAGTATGGAGCTCTGGTGCTATGGAGCTATGGAGCTATGGTGCTATGGAGCTATGGAGCTCTGGAGCTATGGAGCTCTGGAGGTATGGAGCTATGGAGCTCTGGAGGTATGGAGCTATGGAGCTATGGAAGTATGGAGCTCTGGTGCTATGGAGCTATGGAGCTCTGGTGCTATGGAGCTATGGAGCTCTGGTGCTATGGAGCTATGGAGCTATGGAGCTCTGGAAGTATGGAGCTCTGGTGCTATGGAGCTATGGAGCTCTGGTGCTATGGAGCTATGGAGCTCTGGTGCTATGGAGCTATGGAGCTCTGGTGCTATGGAGCTATGGTGCTATGGAGCTCTGGTGCTATGGAGCTATGGAGCTCTGGTGCTATGGAGCTATGGAGCTCTGGAGGTATGGAGCTCTGGAGGTATGGAGCTCTGGAGGTATGGAGCTTTGGAGCCCTGGAGCTCTGGAGGTATGGAGCTATGGTGCTATGGAGCTCTGAAGCCATGGAGCTCTGGTGCTATGGAGCTATGGAGCTCTGGTGCTATGGAGCTATGGAGGTATGGAGCTATGGAGCCCTGGAGCTCTGGAGGTATGGAGCTATGGTGCTATGGAGCTCTGAAGCCATGGAGCTCTGGTGCTATGGAGCTCTGGAGCTCTGGAGGTATGGAGCTCTGGAGGTATGGAGCTATGGAGCCCTGGAGCTCTGGAGGTATGGAGCTATGGTGCTATGGAGCTCTGAAGCCATGGAGCTCTGGTGCTATGGAGCTCTGGAGCTCTGGAGGTATGGAGCTCTGGAGGTATGGAGCTCTGGAGGTATGGAACTATGGAGCCCTGGAGCTCTGGAGGTATGGAGCTATGGTGCTATGGAGCTCTGAAGCCATGGAGCTCTGGTGCTATGGAGCTCTGGAGGTATGGAGCTCTGGAGGTATGGAGCTCTGGAGGTATGGAGCTATGGAGCCCTGGAGCTCTGGAGGTATGGAGCTATGGTGCTATGGAGCTCTGAAGCCATGGAGCTCTGGTGCTATGGAGCTATGGAGCTCTGGTGCTATGGAGCTATGGAGGTATGGAGCCACCAGCCAGCACCCTCCGTGGCTGGATCAATGGAAGTGTTTTAGGTACCAGGCAGCCAAAGGGCCGAGGCCTCACGCTCGACCACGCCGGCGCAGAGTTCCAGCCGCTCGGATAAGCTCTGTCACTCACCCGCCGCGCAGCCACCGGTAACGGGGAAATGTCGCCGCCTTGTGGACACGCCGTTGTAAATGAATGGGCTTTCGCACTTAGTGCAATTTTCGCCAACTCTCTGACTTAGAGCTATGGAAGTATGGAGCTATGGAGCCACCAGCCACCCAGGCTGGAGCTCTGGAGCTCTGGAGGTATGGAGCTCTGGTGCTATGGAAGTATGGAGCTCTGGTGCTATGGAAGTATGGAGCTATGGAGGTATGGAAGTATGGAGCTATGGAAGTATGGAGCTATGGAGCTCTGGAAGTATGGAGCTATGGAGCTCTGGAGGTATGGAGCCCTGGAGCTATGGAGCCCTGGAGCTATGGAAGTATGGAGCTCTGGTGCTATGGAGCTATGGAGCTCTGGTGCTATGGAGCTATGGAGCTATGGAGCTCTGGAGCTATGGAGCTCTGGAGGTATGGAGCTATGGAGCTATGGAGCTCTGGAGGTATGGAGCTATGGAGCTATGGAAGTATGGAGCTCTGGTGCTATGGAGCTATGGAGCTCTGGTGCTATGGAGCTATGGAGCTCTGGTGCTATGGAGCTATGGAGCTATGGAGCTCTGGAAGTATGGAGCTCTGGTGCTATGGAGCTATGGAGCTCTGGTGCTATGGAGCTATGGAGCTCTGGTGCTATGGAGCTCTGGTGCTATGGAGCTCTGGTGCTATGGAGCTATGGAGCTCTGGTGCTATGGAGCTCTGGAGGTATGGAGCTCTGGAGGTATGGAGCTCTGGAGGTATGGAGCTATGGAGCCCTGGAGCTCTGGAGGTATGGAGCTATGGTGCTATGGAGCTCTGAAGCCATGGAGCTCTGGTGCTATGGAGCTATGGAGCTCTGGTGCTATGGAGCTATGGAGCTATGGAGCTCTGGAAGTATGGAGCTCTGGTGCTATGGAGCTATGGAGCTCTGGTGCTATGGAGCTATGGAGCTCTGGTGCTATGGAGCTATGGAGCTCTGGTGCTATGGAGCTCTGGTGCTATGGAGCTCTGGTGCTATGGAGCTATGGAGCTCTGGTGCTATGGAGCTATGGAGCTCTGGAGGTATGGAGCTCTGGAGGTATGGAGCTCTGGAGGTATGGAGCTATGGAGCCCTGGAGCTCTGGAGGTATGGAGCTATGGTGCTATGGAGCTCTGAAGCCATGGAGCTCTGGTGCTATGGAGCTCTGGAGCTCTGGAGGTATGGAGCTCTGGAGGTATGGAGCTATGGAGCCCTGGAGCTCTGGAGGTATGGAGCTATGGTGCTATGGAGCTCTGAAGCCATGGAGCTCTGGTGCTATGGAGCTCTGGAGCTCTGGAGGTATGGAGCTCTGGAGGTATGGAGCTCTGGAGGTATGGAGCTATGGAGCCCTGGAGCTCTGGAGGTATGGAGCTATGGTGCTATGGAGCTCTGAAGCCATGGAGCTCTGGTGCTATGGAGCTCTGGAGGTATGGAGCTCTGGAGGTATGGAGCTCTGGAGGTATGGAGCTATGGAGCCCTGGAGCTCTGGAGGTATGGAGCTATGGTGCTATGGAGCTCTGAAGCCATGGAGCTCTGGTGCTATGGAGCTATGGAGCTCTGGTGCTATGGAGCTATGGAGGTATGGAGCCACCAGCCAGCACCCTCCGTGGCTGGATCCATGGAAGTGTTTTAGGTACCAGGCAGCCAAAGGGCCGAGGCCTCACGCTCGACCACGCCGGCGCAGAGTTCCAGCCGCTTGGATAAGCTCTGTCACTCACCCGCCGCGCAGCCACCGGTAACGGGGAAATGTCGCCGCCTTGTGGACACGCCGTTGTAAATGAATGGGCTTTCGCACTTAGTGCAATTTTCGCCAACTCTCTGACTGGAGCTATGGAAGTATGGAGCTATGGAGCCACCAGCCACCCAGGCTGGAGCTATGGAGCTCTGGAGGTATGGAGCTCTGGTGCTATGGAAGTATGGAGCTATGGAGCTATGGAAGTATGGAGCTATGGAGCTATGGAGCTCTGGAAGTATGGAGCTATGGAGCTCTGGAGGTATGGAGCTATGGAGCCCTGGAGCCCTGGAGCTATGGAGCCCTGGAGCTATGGAGCTATGGAGCCCTGGAGCTATGGAGCTATGGAGCCCTGGAGCTATGGAGCTATGGAGCTCTGGTGCTATGGAGCTATGGAGCTCTGGTGCTATGGAGCTATGGAGCTCTGGTGCTATGGAGCTATGGAGCTCTGGTGCTATGGAGCTATGGAGCTCTGGAAGTATGGAGCTATGGAGCTCTGGAGGTATGGAGCTATGGAGCTCTGGAGGTATGGAGCTATGGAGCCCTGGAGCTATGGAGCCCTGGAGCTATGGAAGTATGGAGCTCTGGTGCTATGGAGCTATGGAGCTCTGGTGCTATGGAGCTATGGAGCTCTGGAGCTATGGAGCTCTGGAGGTATGGAGCTATGGAGCTCTGGAGGTATGGAGCTATGGAGCTATGGAAGTATGGAGCTCTGGTGCTATGGAGCTATGGAGCTCTGGTGCTATGGAGCTATGGAGCTCTGGTGCTATGGAGCTATGGAGCTATGGAGCTCTGGAAGTATGGAGCTCTGGTGCTATGGAGCTATGGAGCTCTGGTGCTATGGAGCTATGGAGCTCTGGTGCTATGGAGCTATGGAGCTCTGGTGCTATGGAGCTATGGTGCTATGGAGCTCTGGTGCTATGGAGCTATGGAGCTCTGGTGCTATGGAGCTATGGAGCTCTGGAGGTATGGAGCTCTGGAGGTATGGAGCTCTGGAGGTATGGAGCTTTGGAGCCCTGGAGCTCTGGAGGTATGGAGCTATGGTGCTATGGAGCTCTGAAGCCATGGAGCTCTGGTGCTATGGAGCTATGGAGCTCTGGTGCTATGGAGCTATGGAGGTATGGAGCCACCAGCCAGCACCCTCCGTGGCTGGATCAATGGAAGTGTTTTAGGTACCAGGCAGCCAAAGGGCCGAGGCCTCACGCTCGACCACGCCGGCGCAGAGTTCCAGCCGCTCGGATAAGCTCTGTCACTCACCCGCCGCGCAGCCACCGGTAACGGGGAAATGTCGCCGCCTTGTGGACACGCCGTTGTAAATGAATGGGTTTTCGCACTTAGTGCAATTTTCGCCAACTCTCTGACTTAGAGCTATGGAAGTATGGAGCTATGGAGCCACCAGCCACCCAGGCTGGAGCTCTGGAGCTCTGGAGGTATGGAGCTCTGGTGCTATGGAAGTATGGAGCTCTGGTGCTATGGAAGTATGGAGCTATGGAGGTATGGAAGTATGGAGCTATGGAAGTATGGAGCTATGGAGCTCTGGAAGTATGGAGCTATGGAGCTCTGGAGGTATGGAGCCCTGGAGCTATGGAGCACTGGAGCTATGGAAGTATGGAGCTCTGGTGCTATGGAGCTATGGAGCTCTGGTGCTATGGAGCTATGGAGCTATGGAGCTCTGGAGCTATGGAGCTCTGGAGGTATGGAGCTATGGAGCTATGGAGCTCTGGAGGTATGGAGCTATGGAAGTATGGAGCTCTGGTGCTATGGAGCTATGGAGCTCTGGTGCTATGGAGCTATGGAGCTCTGGTGCTATGGAGCTATGGAGCTATGGAGCTCTGGAAGTATGGAGCTCTGGTGCTATGGAGCTATGGAGCTCTGGTGCTATGGAGCTATGGAGCTCTGGTGCTATGGAGCTCTGGTGCTATGGAGCTCTGGTGCTATGGAGCTATGGAGCTCTGGTGCTATGGAGCTATGGAGCTCTGGAGGTATGGAGCTCTGGAGGTATGGAGCTCTGGAGGTATGGAGCTATGGAGCCCTGGAGCTCTGGAGGTATGGAGCTATGGTGCTATGGAGCTCTGAAGCCATGGAGCTCTGGTGCTATGGAGCTCTGGAGCTCTGGAGGTATGGAGCTCTGGAGGTATGGAGCTATGGAGCCCTGGAGCTCTGGAGGTATGGAGCTATGGAGCTCTGAAGCCATGGAGCTCTGGTGCTATGGAGCTCTGGAGCTCTGGAGGTATGGAGCTCTGGAGGTATGGAGCTCTGGAGGTATGGAGCTATGGAGCCCTGGAGCTCTGGAGGTATGGAGCTATTGTGCTATGGAGCTCTGAAGCCATGGAGCTCTGGTGCTATGGAGTTCTGGAGGTATGGAGCTCTGGAGGTATGGAGCTCTGGAGGTATGGAGCTATGGAGCCCTGGAGCTCTGGAGGTATGGAGCTATTGTGCTATGGAGCTCTGAAGCCATGGAGCTCTGGTGCTATGGAGCTCTGGAGGTATGGAGCTCTGGAGGTATGGAGCTCTGGAGGTATGGAGCTATGGAGCCCTGGAGCTCTGGAGGTATGGAGCTATGGTGCTATGGAGCTCTGAAGCCATGGAGCTCTGGTGCTATGGAGCTCTGGAGGTATGGAGCTCTGGAGGTATGGAGCTCTGGAGGTATGGAGCTATGGAGCCCTGGAGCTCTGGAGGTATGGAGCTATGGTGCTATGGAGCTCTGAAGCCATGGAGCTCTGGTGCTATGGAGCTATGGAGCTCTGGTGCTATGGAGCTATGGAGGTATGGAGCCACCAGCCAGCACCCTCCGTGGCTGGATCAATGGAAGTGTTTTAGGTACCAGGCAGCCAAAGGGCCGAGGCCTCACGCTCGACCACGCCGGCGCAGAGTTCCAGCCGCTCGGATAAGCTCTGTCACTCACCCGCCGCGCAGCCACCGGTAACGGGGAAATGTCGCCGCCTGGCGGACACGCCGTTGTAAATGAATGGGCTTTCGCACTTAGTGCAATTTTCGCCAACTCTCTGACTTAGAGCTATGGAAGTATGGAGCTATGGAGCCACCAGCCACCCAGGCTGGAGCTATGGAGCTCTGGAGGTATGGAGCTCAGGTGCTATGGAAGTATGGAGCTATGGAGCTATGGAAGTATGGAGCTATGGAGCTATGGAGCTCTGGAAGTATGGAGCTATGGAGCTCTGGAGGTATGGAGCTATGGAGCCCTGGAGCTATGGAGCTCTGGTGCTATGGAGGTATGGAGCTCTGGAGGTATGGAGCTCTGGAGGTATGGAGCTATGGAGCTATGGAGCCCTGGAGCTATGGAGCTATGGAGCCCTGGAGCTATGGAGCTATGGAGCCCTGGAGCTATGGAGCTATGGAGCTCTGGTGCTATGGAGCTATGGAGCTCTGGTGCTATGGAGCTATGGAGCTCTGGTGCTATGGAGCTATGGAGCTCTGGTGCTATGGAGCTATGGAGCTCTGGAAGTATGGAGCTATGGAGCTCTGGAGGTATGGAGCTATGGAGCCCTGGAGCTATGGAGCCCTGGAGCTATGGAAGTATGGAGCTCTGGTGCTATGGAGCTATGGAGCTCTGGTGCTATGGAGCTATGGAGCTCTGGAGCTATGGAGCTCTGGAGGTATGGAGCTATGGAGCTATGGAGCTCTGGAGGTATGGAGCTATGGAGCTCCATACCTCCAGAGCTCCATACCTCCAGAGCTCCATAGCACCAGAGCTCCATGGCTTCAGAGCTCCATAGCACCATAGCTCCATAACTCCAGAGCTCCAGGGCTCCATAGCTCCATACCTCCAGAGCTCCATACCTCCAGAGCTCCATACCTCCAGAGCTCCAGAGCTCCATAGCACCAGAGCTCCATGGCTTCAGAGCTCCATAGCTCTGTTTAGTTTCGTTCTTGCCAGCACTTTTACAAATTTGTAAATAGGAGCTCCATAGAAATTTGCACCAGAGCTCCATAGCTCCATAGCACCAGAGCTATGGAGCTCTGGTGCTATGGAGCTATGGAGCTCTGGTGCTATGGAGCTATGGAGCTATGGAGCTCTGGAAGTATGGAGCTCTGGTGCTATGGAGCTATGGAGCTCTGGTGCTATGGAGCTATGGAGCTCTGGTGCTATGGAGCTATGGAGCTCTGGTGCTATGGAGCTCTGGTGCTATGGAGCTCTGGTGCTATGGAGCTATGGAGCTCTGGTGCTATGGAGCTATGGAGCTCTGGAGGTATGGAGCTCTGGAGGTATGGAGCTCTGGAGGTATGGAGCTTTGGAGCCCTGGAGCTCTGGAGGTATGGAGCTATGGTGCTATGGAGCTCTGAAGCCATGGAGCTCTGGTGCTATGGAGCTCTGGAGCTCTGGAGGTATGGAGCTCTGGAGGTATGGAGCTATGGAGCCCTGGAGCTCTGGAGGTATGGAGCTATGGTGCTATGGAGCTCTGAAGCCATGGAGCTCTGGTGCTATGGAGCTCTGGAGCTCTGGAGGTATGGAGCTCTGGAGGTATGGAGCTATGGAGCCCTGGAGCTCTGGAGGTATGGAGCTATGGTGCTATGGAGCTCTGAAGCCATGGAGCTCTGGTGCTATGGAGCTCTGGAGGTATGGAGCTCTGGAGGTATGGAGCTCTGGAGGTATGGAGCTATGGAGCCCTGGAGCTCTGGAGGTATGGAGCTATGGTGCTATGGAGCTCTGAAGCCATGGAGCTCTGGTGCTATGGAGCTCTGGAGGTATGGAGCTCTGGAGGTATGGAGCTCTGGAGGTATGGAGCTATGGAGCCCTGGAGCTCTGGAGGTATGGAGCTATGGTGCTATGGAGCTCTGAAGCCATGGAGCTCTGGTGCTATGGAGCTATGGAGCTCTGGTGCTATGGAGCTATGGAGGTATGGAGCCACCAGCCAGCACCCTCCGTGGCTGGATCAATGGAAGTGTTTTAGGTACCAGGCAGCCAAAGGGCCGAGGCCTCACGCTCGACCACGCCGGCGCAGAGTTCCAGCCGCTCGGATAAGCTCTGTCACTCACCCGCCGCGCAGCCACCGGTAACGGGGAAATGTCGCCGCCTTGTGGACACGCCGTTGTAAATGAATGGGCTTTCGCACTTAGTGCAATTTTCGCCAACTCTCTGACTTAGAGCTATGGAAGTATGGAGCTATGGAGCCACCAGCCACCCAGGCTGGAGCTCTGGAGCTCTGGAGGTATGGAGCTCTGGTGCTATGGAAGTATGGAGCTCTGGTGCTATGGAAGTATGGAGCTATGGAGGTATGGAAGTATGGAGCTATGGAAGTATGGAGCTATGGAGCTCTGGAAGTATGGAGCTATGGAGCTCTGGAGGTATGGAGCCCTGGAGCTATGGAGCCCTGGAGCTATGGAAGTATGGAGCTCTGGTGCTATGGAGCTATGGAGCTCTGGTGCTATGGAGCTATGGAGCTATGGAGCTCTGGAGCTCTGGAGGTATGGAGCTATGGAGCTATGGAGCTCTGGAGGTATGGAGCTATGGAGCTATGGAAGTATGGAGCTCTGGTGCTATGGAGCTATGGAGCTCTGGTGCTATGGAGCTATGGAGCTCTGGTGCTATGGAGCTATGGAGCTATGGAGCTCTGGAAGTATGGAGCTCTGGTGCTATGGAGCTATGGAGCTCTGGTGCTATGGAGCTATGGAGCTCTGGTGCTATGGAGCTATGGAGCTCTGGTGCTATGGAGCTCTGGTGCTATGGAGCTCTGGTGCTATGGAGCTATGGAGCTCTGGTGCTATGGAGCTATGGAGCTCTGGAGGTATGGAGCTCTGGAGGTATGGAGCTCTGGAGGTATGGAGCTATGGAGCCCTGGAGCTCTGGAGGTATGGAGCTATGGTGCTATGGAGCTCTGAAGCCATGGAGCTCTGGTGCTATGGAGCTCTGGAGCTCTGGAGGTATGGAGCTCTGGAGGTATGGAGCTATGGAGCCCTGGAGCTCTGGAGGTATGGAGCTATGGAGCTCTGAAGCCATGGAGCTCTGGTGCTATGGAGCTCTGGAGCTCTGGAGGTATGGAGCTCTGGAGGTATGGAGCTCTGGAGGTATGGAGCTATGGAGCCCTGGAGCTCTGGAGGTATGGAGCTATGGTGCTATGGAGCTCTGAAGCCATGGAGCTCTGGTGCTATGGAGCTCTGGAGGTATGGAGCTCTGGAGGTATGGAGCTCTGGAGGTATGGAGCTATGGAGCCCTGGAGCTCTGGAGGTATGGAGCTATGGTGCTATGGAGCTCTGAAGCCATGGAGCTCTGGTGCTATGGAGCTCTGGAGGTATGGAGCTCTGGAGGTATGGAGCTCTGGAGGTATGGAGCTATGGAGCCCTGGAGCTCTGGAGGTATGGAGCTATGGTGCTATGGAGCTCTGAAGCCATGGAGCTCTGGTGCTATGGAGCTATGGAGCTCTGGTGCTATGGAGCTATGGAGGTATGGAGCCACCAGCCAGCACCCTCCGTGGCTGGATCAATGGAAGTGTTTTAGGTACCAGGCAGCCAAAGGGCCGAGGCCTCACGCCGTTGTAAATGAATGGGCTTTCGCACTTAGTGCAATTTTCGCCAACTCTCTGACTTAGAGCTATGGAAGTATGGAGCTATGGAGCCACCAGCCACCCAGGCTGGAGCTATGGAGCTCTGGAGGTATGGAGCTCAGGTGCTATGGAAGTATGGAGCTATGGAGCTATGGAAGTATGGAGCTATGGAGCTATGGAGCTCTGGAAGTATGGAGCTATGGAGCTCTGGAGGTATGGAGCTATGGAGCCCTGGAGCCCTGGAGCTATGGAGCTCTGGTGCTATGGAGGTATGGAGCTCTGGAGGTATGGAGCTCTGGAGGTATGGAGCTATGGAGCTATGGAGCCCTGGAGCTATGGAGCTATGGAGCCCTGGAGCTATGGAGCTATGGAGCCCTGGAGCTATGGAGCTATGGAGCTCTGGTGCTATGGAGCTATGGAGCTCTGGTGCTATGGAGCTATGGAGCTCTGGTGCTATGGAGCTATGGAGCTCTGGTGCTATGGAGCTATGGAGCTCTGGAAGTATGGAGCTATGGAGCTCTGGAGGTATGGAGCTATGGAGGTATGGAGCCACCAGCCAGCACCCTCCGTGGCTGGATCAATGGAAGTGTTTTAGGTACCAGGCAGCCAAAGGGCCGAGGCCTCACGCTCGACCACGCCGGCGCAGAGTTCCAGCCGCTCGGATAAGCTCTGTCACTCACCCGCCGCGCAGCCACCGGTAACGGGGAAATGTCGCCGCCTTGTGGACACGCCGTTGTAAATGAATGGGCTTTCGCACTTAGTGCAATTTTCGCCAACTCTCTGACTTAGAGCTATGGAAGTATGGAGCTATGGAGCCACCAGCCACCCAGGCTGGAGCTCTGGAGCTCTGGAGGTATGGAGCTCTGGTGCTATGGAAGTATGGAGCTCTGGTGCTATGGAAGTATGGAGCTATGGAGGTATGGAAGTATGGAGCTATGGAAGTATGGAGCTATGGAGCTCTGGAAGTATGGAGCTATGGAGCTCTGGAGGTATGGAGCCCTGGAGCTATGGAGCCCTGGAGCTATGGAAGTATGGAGCTCTGGTGCTATGGAGCTATGGAGCTCTGGTGCTATGGAGCTATGGAGCTATGGAGCTCTGGAGCTATGGAGCTCTGGAGGTATGGAGCTATGGAGCTATGGAGCTCTGGAGGTATGGAGCTATGGAGCTATGGAAGTATGGAGCTCTGGTGCTATGGAGCTATGGAGCTCTGGTGCTATGGAGCTATGGAGCTCTGGTGCTATGGAGCTATGGAGCTATGGAGCTCTGGAAGTATGGAGCTCTGGTGCTATGGAGCTATGGAGCTCTGGTGCTATGGAGCTATGGAGCTCTGGTGCTATGGAGCTCTGGTGCTATGGAGCTCTGGTGCTATGGAGCTATGGAGCTCTGGTGCTATGGAGCTCTGGAGGTATGGAGCTCTGGAGGTATGGAGCTCTGGAGGTATGGAGCTATGGAGCCCTGGAGCTCTGGAGGTATGGAGCTATGGTGCTATGGAGCTCTGAAGCCATGGAGCTCTGGTGCTATGGAGCTATGGAGCTCTGGTGCTATGGAGCTATGGAGCTATGGAGCTCTGGAAGTATGGAGCTCTGGTGCTATGGAGCTATGGAGCTCTGGTGCTATGGAGCTATGGAGCTCTGGTGCTATGGAGCTATGGAGCTCTGGTGCTATGGAGCTCTGGTGCTATGGAGCTCTGGTGCTATGGAGCTATGGAGCTCTGGTGCTATGGAGCTATGGAGCTCTGGAGGTATGGAGCTCTGGAGGTATGGAGCTCTGGAGGTATGGAGCTATGGAGCCCTGGAGCTCTGGAGGTATGGAGCTATGGTGCTATGGAGCTCTGAAGCCATGGAGCTCTGGTGCTATGGAGCTCTGGAGCTCTGGAGGTATGGAGCTCTGGAGGTATGGAGCTATGGAGCCCTGGAGCTCTGGAGGTATGGAGCTATGGTGCTATGGAGCTCTGAAGCCATGGAGCTCTGGTGCTATGGAGCTCTGGAGCTCTGGAGGTATGGAGCTCTGGAGGTATGGAGCTCTGGAGGTATGGAGCTATGGAGCCCTGGAGCTCTGGAGGTATGGAGCTATGGTGCTATGGAGCTCTGAAGCCATGGAGCTCTGGTGCTATGGAGCTCTGGAGGTATGGAGCTCTGGAGGTATGGAGCTATGGAGCCCTGGAGCTCTGGAGGTATGGAGCTATGGTGCTATGGAGCTCTGAAGCCATGGAGCTCTGGTGCTATGGAGCTCTGGAGGTATGGAGCTCTGGAGGTATGGAGCTCTGGAGGTATGGAGCTATGGAGCCCTGGAGCTCTGGAGGTATGGAGCTATGGTGCTATGGAGCTCTGAAGCCATGGAGCTCTGGTGCTATGGAGCTATGGAGCTCTGGTGCTATGGAGCTATGGAGGTATGGAGCCACCAGCCAGCACCCTCCGTGGCTGGATCAATGAAAGTGTTTTAGGTACCAGGCAGCCAAAGGGCCGAGGCCTCACGCTCGACCACGCCGGCGCAGAGTTCCAGCCGCTCGGATAAGCTCTGTCACTCACCCGCCGCGCAGCCACCGGTAACGGGGAAATGTCGCCGCCTTGTGGACACGCCGTTGTAAATGAATGGGCTTTCGCACTTAGTGCAATTTTCGCCAACTCTCTGACTGGAGCTATGGAAGTATGGAGCTATGGAGCCACCAGCCACCCAGGCTGGAGCTATGGAGCTCTGGAGGTATGGAGCTCTGGTGCTATGGAAGTATGGAGCTATGGAGCTATGGAAGTATGGAGCTATGGAGCTATGGAGCTCTGGAAGTATGGAGCTATGGAGCTCTGGAGGTATGGAGCTATGGAGCCCTGGAGCCCTGGAGCTATGGAGCCCTGGAGCTATGGAGCTATGGAGCCCTGGAGCTATGGAGCTATGGAGCCCTGGAGCTATGGAGCTATGGAGCTCTGGTGCTATGGAGCTATGGAGCTCTGGTGCTATGGAGCTATGGAGCTCTGGTGCTATGGAGCTATGGAGCTCTGGTGCTATGGAGCTATGGAGCTCTGGAAGTATGGAGCTATAGAGCTCTGGAGGTATGGAGCTATGGAGCTCTGGAGGTATGGAGCTATGGAGCCCTGGAGCTATGGAGCCCTGGAGCTATGGAAGTATGGAGCTCTGGTGCTATGGAGCTATGGAGCTCTGGTGCTATGGAGCTATGGAGCTCTGGAGCTATGGAGCTCTGGAGGTATGGAGCTATGGAGCTCTGGAGGTATGGAGCTATGGAGCTATGGAAGTATGGAGCTCTGGTGCTATGGAGCTATGGAGCTCTGGTGCTATGGAGCTATGGAGCTCTGGTGCTATGGAGCTATGGAGCTATGGAGCTCTGGAAGTATGGAGCTCTGGTGCTATGGAGCTATGGAGCTCTGGTGCTATGGAGCTATGGAGCTCTGGTGCTATGGAGCTATGGAGCTCTGGTGCTATGGAGCTATGGTGCTATGGAGCTCTGGTGCTATGGAGCTATGGAGCTCTGGTGCTATGGAGCTATGGAGCTCTGGAGGTATGGAGCTCTGGAGGTATGGAGCTCTGGAGGTATGGAGCTTTGGAGCCCTGGAGCTCTGGAGGTATGGAGCTATGGTGCTATGGAGCTCTGAAGCCATGGAGCTCTGGTGCTATGGAGCTATGGAGCTCTGGTGCTATGGAGCTATGGAGGTATGGAGCTATGGAGCCCTGGAGCTCTGGAGGTATGGAGCTATGGTGCTATGGAGCTCTGAAGCCATGGAGCTCTGGTGCTATGGAGCTCTGGAGCTCTGGAGGTATGGAGCTCTGGAGGTATGGAGCTATGGAGCCCTGGAGCTCTGGAGGTATGGAGCTATGGTGCTATGGAGCTCTGAAGCCATGGAGCTCTGGTGCTATGGAGCTCTGGAGCTCTGGAGGTATGGAGCTCTGGAGGTATGGAGCTCTGGAGGTATGGAGCTATGGAGCCCTGGAGCTCTGGAGGTATGGAGCTATGGTGCTATGGAGCTCTGAAGCCATGGAGCTCTGGTGCTATGGAGCTCTGGAGGTATGGAGCTCTGGAGGTATGGAGCTCTGGAGGTATGGAGCTATGGAGCCCTGGAGCTCTGGAGGTATGGAGCTATGGTGCTATGGAGCTCTGAAGCCATGGAGCTCTGGTGCTATGGAGCTATGGAGCTCTGGTGCTATGGAGCTATGGAGGTATGGAGCCACCAGCCAGCACCCTCCGTGGCTGGATCAATGGAAGTGTTTTAGGTACCAGGCAGCCAAAGGGCCGAGGCCTCACGCTCGACCACGCCGGCGCAGAGTTCCAGCCGCTCGGATAAGCTCTGTCACTCACCCGCCGCGCAGCCACCGGTAACGGGGAAATGTCGCCGCCTTGTGGACACGCCGTTGTAAATGAATGGGCTTTCGCACTTAGTGCAATTTTCGCCAACTCTCTGACTTAGAGCTATGGAAGTATGGAGCTATGGAGCCACCAGCCACCCAGGCTGGAGCTCTGGAGCTCTGGAGGTATGGAGCTCTGGTGCTATGGAAGTATGGAGCTCTGGTGCTATGGAAGTATGGAGCTATGGAGGTATGGAAGTATGGAGCTATGGAAGTATGGAGCTATGGAGCTCTGGAAGTATGGAGCTATGGAGCTCTGGAGGTATGGAGCCCTGGAGCTATGGAGCCCTGGAGCTATGGAAGTATGGAGCTCTGGTGCTATGGAGCTATGGAGCTCTGGTGCTATGGAGCTATGGAGCTATGGAGCTCTGGAGCTATGGAGCTCTGGAGGTATGGAGCTATGGAGCTATGGAGCTCTGGAGGTATGGAGCTATGGAGCTATGGAAGTATGGAGCTCTGGTGCTATGGAGCTATGGAGCTCTGGTGCTATGGAGCTATGGAGCTCTGGTGCTATGGAGCTATGGAGCTATGGAGCTCTGGAAGTATGGAGCTCTGGTGCTATGGAGCTATGGAGCTCTGGTGCTATGGAGCTATGGAGCTCTGGTGCTATGGAGCTCTGGTGCTATGGAGCTCTGGTGCTATGGAGCTATGGAGCTCTGGTGCTATGGAGCTCTGGAGGTATGGAGCTCTGGAGGTATGGAGCTCTGGAGGTATGGAGCTATGGAGCCCTGGAGCTCTGGAGGTATGGAGCTATGGTGCTATGGAGCTCTGAAGCCATGGAGCTCTGGTGCTATGGAGCTATGGAGCTCTGGTGCTATGGAGCTATGGAGCTATGGAGCTCTGGAAGTATGGAGCTCTGGTGCTATGGAGCTATGGAGCTCTGGTGCTATGGAGCTATGGAGCTCTGGTGCTATGGAGCTATGGAGCTCTGGTGCTATGGAGCTCTGGTGCTATGGAGCTCTGGTGCTATGGAGCTATGGAGCTCTGGTGCTATGGAGCTATGGAGCTCTGGAGGTATGGAGCTCTGGAGGTATGGAGCTCTGGAGGTATGGAGCTATGGAGCCCTGGAGCTCTGGAGGTATGGAGCTATGGTGCTATGGAGCTCTGAAGCCATGGAGCTCTGGTGCTATGGAGCTCTGGAGCTCTGGAGGTATGGAGCTCTGGAGGTATGGAGCTATGGAGCCCTGGAGCTCTGGAGGTATGGAGCTATGGTGCTATGGAGCTCTGAAGCCATGGAGCTCTGGTGCTATGGAGCTCTGGAGCTCTGGAGGTATGGAGCTCTGGAGGTATGGAGCTCTGGAGGTATGGAGCTATGGAGCCCTGGAGCTCTGGAGGTATGGAGCTATGGTGCTATGGAGCTCTGAAGCCATGGAGCTCTGGTGCTATGGAGCTCTGGAGGTATGGAGCTCTGGAGGTATGGAGCTCTGGAGGTATGGAGCTATGGAGCCCTGGAGCTCTGGAGGTATGGAGCTATGGTGCTATGGAGCTCTGAAGCCATGGAGCTCTGGTGCTATGGAGCTCTGGAGGTATGGAGCTCTGGAGGTATGGAGCTCTGGAGGTATGGAGCTATGGAGCCCTGGAGCTCTGGAGGTATGGAGCTATGGTGCTATGGAGCTCTGAAGCCATGGAGCTCTGGTGCTATGGAGCTATGGAGCTCTGGTGCTATGGAGCTATGGAGGTATGGAGCCACCAGCCAGCACCCTCCGTGGCTGGATCAATGGAAGTGTTTTAGGTACCAGGCAGCCAAAGGGCCGAGGCCTCACGCTCGACCACGCCGGCGCAGAGTTCCAGCCGCTCGGATAAGCTCTGTCACTCACCCGCCGCGCAGCCACCAGTAACGGGGAAATGTCGCCGCCTTGTGGACACGCCGTTGTAAATGAATGGGCTTTCGCACTTAGTGCAATTTTCGCCAACTCTCTGACTGGAGCTATGGAAGTATGGAGCTATGGAGCCACCAGCCACCCAGGCTGGAGCTATGGAGCTCTGGAGGTATGGAGCTCTGGTGCTATGGAAGTATGGAGCTATGGAGCTATGGAAGTATGGAGCTATGGAGCTATGGAGCTCTGGAAGTATGGAGCTATGGAGCTCTGGAGGTATGGAGCTATGGAGCCCTGGAGCCCTGGAGCTATGGAGCCCTGGAGCTATGGAGCTATGGAGCCCTGGAGCTATGGAGCTATGGAGCCCTGGAGCTATGGAGCTATGGAGCTCTGGTGCTATGGAGCTATGGAGCTCTGGTGCTATGGAGCTATGGAGCTCTGGTGCTATGGAGCTATGGAGCTCTGGTGCTATGGAGCTATGGAGCTCTGGAAGTATGGAGCTATGGAGCTCTGGAGGTATGGAGCTATGGAGCTCTGGAGGTATGGAGCTATGGAGCCCTGGAGCTATGGAGCCCTGGAGCTATGGAAGTATGGAGCTCTGGTGCTATGGAGCTATGGAGCTCTGGTGCTATGGAGCTATGGAGCTCTGGAGCTATGGAGCTCTGGAGGTATGGAGCTATGGAGCTCTGGAGGTATGGAGCTATGGAGCTATGGAAGTATGGAGCTCTGGTGCTATGGAGCTATGGAGCTCTGGTGCTATGGAGCTATGGAGCTCTGGTGCTATGGAGCTATGGAGCTATGGAGCTCTGGAAGTATGGAGCTCTGGTGCTATGGAGCTATGGAGCTCTGGTGCTATGGAGCTATGGAGCTCTGGTGCTATGGAGCTATGGAGCTCTGGTGCTATGGAGCTATGGTGCTATGGAGCTCTGGTGCTATGGAGCTATGGAGCTCTGGTGCTATGGAGCTATGGAGCTCTGGAGGTATGGAGCTCTGGAGGTATGGAGCTCTGGAGGTATGGAGCTTTGGAGCCCTGGAGCTCTGGAGGTATGGAGCTATGGTGCTATGGAGCTCTGAAGCCATGGAGCTCTGGTGCTATGGAGCTATGGAGCTCTGGTGCTATGGAGCTATGGAGGTATGGAGCCACCAGCCAGCACCCTCCGTGGCTGGATCAATGGAAGTGTTTTAGGTACCAGGCAGCCAAAGGGCCGAGGCCTCACGCTCGACCACGCCGGCGCAGAGTTCCAGCCGCTCGGATAAGCTCTGTCACTCACCCGCCGCGCAGCCACCGGTAACGGGGAAATGTCGCCGCCTTGTGGACACGCCGTTGTAAATGAATGGGCTTTCGCACTTAGTGCAATTTTCGCCAACTCTCTGACTTAGAGCTATGGAAGTATGGAGCTATGGAGCCACCAGCCACCCAGGCTGGAGCTCTGGAGCTCTGGAGGTATGGAGCTCTGGTGCTATGGAAGTATGGAGCTCTGGTGCTATGGAAGTATGGAGCTATGGAGGTATGGAAGTATGGAGCTATGGAAGTATGGAGCTATGGAGCTCTGGAAGTATGGAGCTATGGAGCTCTGGAGGTATGGAGCCCTGGAGCTATGGAGCCCTGGAGCTATGGAAGTATGGAGCTCTGGTGCTATGGAGCTATGGAGCTCTGGTGCTATGGAGCTATGGAGCTATGGAGCTCTGGAGCTATGGAGCTCTGGAGGTATGGAGCTATGGAGCTATGGAGCTCTGGAGGTATGGAGCTATGGAAGTATGGAGCTCTGGTGCTATGGAGCTATGGAGCTCTGGTGCTATGGAGCTATGGAGCTCTGGTGCTATGGAGCTATGGAGCTATGGAGCTCTGGAAGTATGGAGCTCTGGTGCTATGGAGCTATGGAGCTCTGGTGCTATGGAGCTATGGAGCTCTGGTGCTATGGAGCTCTGGTGCTATGGAGCTCTGGTGCTATGGAGCTATGGAGCTCTGGTGCTATGGAGCTATGGAGCTCTGGAGCTATGGAGCTCTGGAGGTATGGAGCTATGGAGCTCTGGTGCTATGGAGCTCTGGAGGTATGGAGCTCTGGAGGTATGGAGCTCTGGAGGTATGGAGCTATGGAGCCCTGGAGCTCTGGAGGTATGGAGCTATGGTGCTATGGAGCTCTGAAGCCATGGAGCTCTGGTGCTATGGAGCTATGGAGCTCTGGTGCTATGGAGCTATGGAGCTATGGAGCTCTGGAAGTATGGAGCTCTGGTGCTATGGAGCTATGGAGCTCTGGTGCTATGGAGCTATGGAGCTCTGGTGCTATGGAGCTATGGAGCTCTGGTGCTATGGAGCTCTGGTGCTATGGAGCTCTGGTGCTATGGAGCTATGGAGCTCTGGTGCTATGGAGCTATGGAGCTCTGGAGGTATGGAGCTCTGGAGGTATGGAGCTCTGGAGGTATGGAGCTATGGAGCCCTGGAGCTCTGGAGGTATGGAGCTATGGTGCTATGGAGCTCTGAAGCCATGGAGCTCTGGTGCTATGGAGCTCTGGAGCTCTGGAGGTATGGAGCTCTGGAGGTATGGAGCTATGGAGCCCTGGAGCTCTGGAGGTATGGAGCTATGGTGCTATGGAGCTCTGAAGCCATGGAGCTCTGGTGCTATGGAGCTCTGGAGCTCTGGAGGTATGGAGCTCTGGAGGTATGGAGCTCTGGAGGTATGGAGCTATGGAGCCCTGGAGCTCTGGAGGTATGGAGCTATGGTGCTATGGAGCTCTGAAGCCATGGAGCTCTGGTGCTATGGAGCTCTGGAGGTATGGAGCTCTGGAGGTATGGAGCTCTGGAGGTATGGAGCTATGGAGCCCTGGAGCTCTGGAGGTATGGAGCTATGGTGCTATGGAGCTCTGAAGCCATGGAGCTCTGGTGCTATGGAGCTCTGGAGGTATGGAGCTCTGGAGGTATGGAGCTCTGGAGGTATGGAGCTATGGAGCCCTGGAGCTCTGGAGGTATGGAGCTATGGTGCTATGGAGCTCTGAAGCCATGGAGCTCTGGTGCTATGGAGCTATGGAGCTCTGGTGCTATGGAGCTATGGAGGTATGGAGCCACCAGCCAGCACCCTCCGTGGCTGGATCAATGGAAGTGTTTTAGGTACCAGGCAGCCAAAGGGCCGAGGCCTCACGCTCGACCACGCCGGCGCAGAGTTCCAGCCGCTCGGATAAGCTCTGTCACTCACCCGCCGCGCAGCCACCGGTAACGGGGAAATGTCGCCGCCTTGTGGACACGCCGTTGTAAATGAATGGGCTTTCGCACTTAGTGCAATTTTCGCCAACTCTCTGACTGGAGCTATGGAAGTATGGAGCTATGGAGCCACCAGCCACCCAGGCTGGAGCTATGGAGCTCTGGAGGTATGGAGCTCTGGTGCTATGGAAGTATGGAGCTATGGAGCTATGGAAGTATGGAGCTATGGAGCTATGGAGCTCTGGAAGTATGGAGCTATGGAGCTCTGGAGGTATGGAGCTATGGAGCCCTGGAGCCCTGGAGCTATGGAGCCCTGGAGCTATGGAGCTATGGAGCCCTGGAGCTATGGAGCTATGGAGCCCTGGAGCTATGGAGCTATGGAGCTCTGGTGCTATGGAGCTATGGAGCTCTGGTGCTATGGAGCTATGGAGCTCTGGTGCTATGGAGCTATGGAGCTCTGGTGCTATGGAGCTATGGAGCTCTGGAAGTATGGAGCTATGGAGCTCTGGAGGTATGGAGCTATGGAGCTCTGGAGGTATGGAGCTATGGAGCCCTGGAGCTATGGAGCCCTGGAGCTATGGAAGTATGGAGCTCTGGTGCTATGGAGCTATGGAGCTCTGGTGCTATGGAGCTATGGAGCTCTGGAGCTATGGAGCTCTGGAGGTATGGAGCTATGGAGCTCTGGAGGTATGGAGCTATGGAGCTATGGAAGTATGGAGCTCTGGTGCTATGGAGCTATGGAGCTCTGGTGCTATGGAGCTATGGAGCTCTGGTGCTATGGAGCTATGGAGCTATGGAGCTCTGGAAGTATGGAGCTCTGGTGCTATGGAGCTATGGAGCTCTGGTGCTATGGAGCTATGGAGCTCTGGTGCTATGGAGCTATGGAGCTCTGGTGCTATGGAGCTATGGTGCTATGGAGCTCTGGTGCTATGGAGCTATGGAGCTCTGGTGCTATGGAGCTATGGAGCTCTGGAGGTATGGAGCTCTGGAGGTATGGAGCTCTGGAGGTATGGAGCTTTGGAGCCCTGGAGCTCTGGAGGTATGGAGCTATGGTGCTATGGAGCTCTGAAGCCATGGAGCTCTGGTGCTATGGAGCTATGGAGCTCTGGTGCTATGGAGCTATGGAGGTATGGAGCCACCAGCCAGCACCCTCCGTGGCTGGATCAATGGAAGTGTTTTAGGTACCAGGCAGCCAAAGGGCCGAGGCCTCACGCTCGACCACGCCGGCGCAGAGTTCCAGCCGCTCGGATAAGCTCTGTCACTCACCCGCCGCGCAGCCACCGGTAACGGGGAAATGTCGCCGCCTTGTGGACACGCCGTTGTAAATGAATGGGCTTTCGCACTTAGTGCAATTTTCGCCAACTCTCTGACTTAGAGCTATGGAAGTATGGAGCTATGGAGCCACCAGCCACCCAGGCTGGAGCTCTGGAGCTCTGGAGGTATGGAGCTCTGGTGCTATGGAAGTATGGAGCTCTGGTGCTATGGAAGTATGGAGCTATGGAGGTATGGAAGTATGGAGCTATGGAAGTATGGAGCTATGGAGCTCTGGAAGTATGGAGCTATGGAGCTCTGGAGGTATGGAGCCCTGGAGCTATGGAGCCCTGGAGCTATGGAAGTATGGAGCTCTGGTGCTATGGAGCTATGGAGCTCTGGTGCTATGGAGCTATGGAGCTATGGAGCTCTGGAGCTATGGAGCTCTGGAGGTATGGAGCTATGGAGCTATGGAGCTCTGGAGGTATGGAGCTATGGAAGTATGGAGCTCTGGTGCTATGGAGCTATGGAGCTCTGGTGCTATGGAGCTATGGAGCTCTGGTGCTATGGAGCTATGGAGCTATGAAGCTCTGGAAGTATGGAGCTCTGGTGCTATGGAGCTATGGAGCTCTGGTGCTATGGAGCTATGGAGCTCTGGTGCTATGGAGCTCTGGTGCTATGGAGCTCTGGTGCTATGGAGCTATGGAGCTCTGGTGCTATGGAGCTATGGAGCTCTGGAGGTATGGAGCTCTGGAGGTATGGAGCTCTGGAGGTATGGAGCTATGGAGCCCTGGAGCTCTGGAGGTATGGAGCTATGGTGCTATGGAGCTCTGAAGCCATGGAGCTCTGGTGCTATGGAGCTCTGGAGCTCTGGAGGTATGGAGCTCTGGAGGTATGGAGCTATGGAGCCCTGGAGCTCTGGAGGTATGGAGCTATGGAGCTCTGAAGCCATGGAGCTCTGGTGCTATGGAGCTCTGGAGCTCTGGAGGTATGGAGCTCTGGAGGTATGGAGCTCTGGAGGTATGGAGCTATGGAGCCCTGGAGCTCTGGAGGTATGGAGCTATGGTGCTATGGAGCTCTGAAGCCATGGAGCTCTGGTGCTATGGAGCTCTGGAGGTATGGAGCTCTGGAGGTATGGAGCTCTGGAGGTATGGAGCTATGGAGCCCTGGAGCTCTGGAGGTATGGAGCTATGGTGCTATGGAGCTCTGAAGCCATGGAGCTCTGGTGCTATGGAGCTCTGGAGGTATGGAGCTCTGGAGGTATGGAGCTCTGGAGGTATGGAGCTATGGAGCCCTGGAGCTCTGGAGGTATGGAGCTATGGTGCTATGGAGCTCTGAAGCCATGGAGCTCTGGTGCTATGGAGCTATGGAGCTCTGGTGCTATGGAGGTATGGAGCTCTGGAGGTATGGAGCTATGGAGCCCTGGAGCTCTGGAGGTATGGAGCTATGGTGCTATGGAGCTCTGAAGCCATGGAGCTCTGGTGCTATGGAGCTATGGAGCTCTGGTGCTATGGAGCTATGGAGGTATGGAGCCACCAGCCAGCACCCTCCGTGGCTGGATCAATGGAAGTGTTTTAGGTACCAGGCAGCCAAAGGGCCGAGGCCTCACGCTCGACCACGCCGGCGCAGAGTTCCAGCCGCTCGGATAAGCTCTGTCACTCACCCGCCGCGCAGCCACCGGTAACGGGGAAATGTCGCCGCCTTGTGGACACGCCGTTGTAAATGAATGGGCTTTCGCACTTAGTGCAATTTTCGCCAACTCTCTGACTGGAGCTATGGAAGTATGGAGCTATGGAGCCACCAGCCACCCAGGCTGGAGCTATGGAGCTCTGGAGGTATGGAGCTCTGGTGCTATGGAAGTATGGAGCTATGGAGCTATGGAAGTATGGAGCTATGGAGCTATGGAGCTCTGGAAGTATGGAGCTATGGAGCTCTGGAGGTATGGAGCTATGGAGCCCTGGAGCCCTGGAGCTATGGAGCCCTGGAGCTATGGAGCTATGGAGCCCTGGAGCTATGGAGCTATGGAGCCCTGGAGCTATGGAGCTATGGAGCTCTGGTGCTATGGAGCTATGGAGCTCTGGTGCTATGGAGCTATGGAGCTCTGGTGCTATGGAGCTATGGAGCTCTGGTGCTATGGAGCTATGGAGCTCTGGAAGTATGGAGCTATGGAGCTCTGGAGGTATGGAGCTATGGAGCTCTGGAGGTATGGAGCTATGGAGCCCTGGAGCTATGGAGCCCTGGAGCTATGGAAGTATGGAGCTCTGGTGCTATGGAGCTATGGAGCTCTGGTGCTATGGAGCTATGGAGCTCTGGAGCTATGGAGCTCTGGAGGTATGGAGCTATGGAGCTCTGGAGGTATGGAGCTATGGAGCTATGGAAGTATGGAGCTCTGGTGCTATGGAGCTATGGAGCTCTGGTGCTATGGAGCTATGGAGCTCTGGTGCTATGGAGCTATGGAGCTATGGAGCTCTGGAAGTATGGAGCTCTGGTGCTATGGAGCTATGGAGCTCTGGTGCTATGGAGCTATGGAGCTCTGGTGCTATGGAGCTATGGAGCTCTGGTGCTATGGAGCTATGGTGCTATGGAGCTCTGGTGCTATGGAGCTATGGAGCTCTGGTGCTATGGAGCTATGGAGCTCTGGAGGTATGGAGCTCTGGAGGTATGGAGCTCTGGAGGTATGGAGCTTTGGAGCCCTGGAGCTCTGGAGGTATGGAGCTATGGTGCTATGGAGCTCTGAAGCCATGGAGCTCTGGTGCTATGGAGCTATGGAGCTCTGGTGCTATGGAGCTATGGAGGTATGGAGCCACCAGCCAGCACCCTCCGTGGCTGGATCAATGGAAGTGTTTTAGGTACCAGGCAGCCAAAGGGCCGAGGCCTCACGCTCGACCACGCCGGCGCAGAGTTCCAGCCGCTCGGATAAGCTCTGTCACTCACCCGCCGCGCAGCCACCGGTAACGGGGAAATGTCGCCGCCTTGTGGACACGCCGTTGTAAATGAATGGGCTTTCGCACTTAGTGCAATTTTCGCCAACTCTCTGACTTAGAGCTATGGAAGTATGGAGCTATGGAGCCACCAGCCACCCAGGCTGGAGCTCTGGAGCTCTGGAGGTATGGAGCTCTGGTGCTATGGAAGTATGGAGCTCTGGTGCTATGGAAGTATGGAGCTATGGAGCTATGGAAGTATGGAGCTATGGAGCTATGGAAGTCTGGAGCTATGGAAGTATGGAGCTATGGAGCTATGGAAGTATGGAGCTCTGGAGCTATGGAGCCACCAGCCAGCACCCTCCGTGGCTCAACCACGCCGGCCCAGAGTTCCAGCCGCTCGGCTTCACTCTCTCACAAGCCCCGCCTGGAGCTCCCCGGCCCACCCCTGGTACCTCAACTACCGAGGCCAGCCGCTCGACCACGCCGGCGCAGAGTTCCATCCGCTCGGATAAGCTCTGCCACTCACCCGCCGCGCAGCCACCGGTAACGGGGAAATGTCGCCGCCTTGTGGACACGCCGTTGTAAATGAATGGGCTTTCGCACTTAGTGCAATTTTCGCCAACTCTCTGACTTAGAGCTATGGAAGTATGGAGCTATGGAGCCACCAGCCACCCAGGCTGGAGCTATGGAGCTCTGGAGGTATGGAGCTCTGGTGCTATGGAAGTATGGAGCTCTGGTGCTATGGAAGTATGGAGCTCTGGTGCTATGGAAGTATGGAGCTATGGAAGTATGGAGCTCTGGTGCTATGGAGCTATGGAGCTCTGGTGCTATGGAAGTATGGAGCTATGGAAGTATGGAGCCCTGGTGCTATGGAGCTATGGAGCTCTGGTGCTATGGAGCTATGGAGCTCTGGTGCTATGGAGCTATGGAGCTCTGGTGCTATGGAGCTATGGAGCTCTGGTGCTATGGAAGTATGGAGCTCTGGTGCTATGGAAGTATGGAGCTCTGGTGCTATGGAAGTATGGAGCTATGGAAGTATGGAGCTCTGGTGCTATGGAGCTATGGAGCTCTGGTGCTATGGAAGTATGGAGCTATGGAAGTATGGAGCTCTGGTGCTATGGAGCTATGGAGCTCTGGTGCTATGGAGGTATGGAGCTCTGGTGCTATGGAGCTATGGAGCTCTGGTGCTATGGAGCTATGGAGCTCTGGTGCTATGGAGCTATGGAGCTCTGGTGCTATGGAGCTATGGAGCTCTGGTGCTATGGAGCTATGGAGCTCTGGAGGTATGGAGCTCTGGTGCTATGGAGCTCTGGAGCTCTGGTGCTATGGAGCTCTGGTGCTATGGAGCTATGGAGCTCTGGAGGTATGGAGCCACCAGCCAGCACCCTCCGTGGCTGGATCAATGGAAGTGTTTTAGGTACCAGGCAGCCAAAGGGCCGAGGCCTCACGCTCGACCACGCCGGCGCAGAGTTCCAGCCGCTCGGATAAGCTCTGTCACTCACCCGCCGCGCAGCCACCGGTAACGGGGAAATGTCGCCGCCTGGCGGACACGCCGTTGTAAATGAATGGGCTTTCGCACTTAGTGCAATTTTCGCCAACTCTCTGACTTAGAGCTATGGAAGTATGGAGCTATGGAGCCACCAGCCACCCAGGCTGGAGCTATGGAGCTCTGGAGGTATGGAGCTCAGGTGCTATGGAAGTATGGAGCTATGGAGCTATGGAAGTATGGAGCTATGGAGCTATGGAGCTCTGGAAGTATGGAGCTATGGAGCTCTGGAGCTATGGAGCCCTGGAGCCCTGGAGCTATGGAGCTCTGGTGCTATGGAGGTATGGAGCTCTGGAGGTATGGAGCTCTGGAGGTATGGAGCTATGGAGCTATGGAGCCCTGGAGCTATGGAGCCCTGGAGCTATGGAGCTATGGAGCCCTGGAGCTATGGAGCTATGGAGCTCTGGTGCTATGGAGCTATGGAGCTCTGGTGCTATGGAGCTATGGAGCTCTGGTGCTATGGAGCTATGGAGCTCTGGTGCTATGGAGCTATGGAGCTCTGGAAGTATGGAGCTATGGAGCTCTGGAGGTATGGAGCTATGGAGCCCTGGAGCTATGGAGCCCTGGAGCTATGGAAGTATGGAGCTCTGGTGCTATGGAGCTATGGAGCTCTGGTGCTATGGAGCTATGGAGCTCTGGAGCTATGGAGCTCTGGAGGTATGGAGCTATGGAGCTATGGAGCTATGGAGGTATGGAGCTATGGAGCTATGGAAGTATGGAGCTCTGGTGCTATGGAGCTATGGAGCTCTGGTGCTATGGAGCTATGGAGCTCTGGTGCTATGGAGCTATGGAGCTATGGAGCTCTGGAAGTATGGAGCTCTGGTGCTATGGAGCTATGGAGCTCTGGTGCTATGGAGCTATGGAGCTCTGGTGCTATGGAGCTATGGAGCTCTGGTGCTATGGAGCTCTGGTGCTATGGAGCTCTGGTGCTATGGAGCTATGGAGCTCTGGTGCTATGGAGCTATGGAGCTCTGGAGGTATGGAGCTCTGGAGGTATGGAGCTCTGGAGGTATGGAGCTTTGGAGCCCTGGAGCTCTGGAGGTATGGAGCTATGGTGCTATGGAGCTCTGAAGCCATGGAGCTCTGGTGCTATGGAGCTCTGGAGCTCTGGAGGTATGGAGCTCTGGAGGTATGGAGCTATGGAGCCCTGGAGCTCTGGAGGTATGGAGCTATGGTGCTATGGAGCTCTGAAGCCATGGAGCTCTGGTGCTATGGAGCTCTGGAGCTCTGGAGGTATGGAGCTCTGGAGGTATGGAGCTATGGAGCCCTGGAGCTCTGGAGGTATGGAGCTATGGTGCTATGGAGCTCTGAAGCCATGGAGCTCTGGTGCTATGGAGCTCTGGAGCTCTGGAGGTATGGAGCTATGGAGCCCTGGAGCTCTGGAGGTATGGAGCTATGGTGCTATGGAGCTCTGAAGCCATGGAGCTCTGGTGCTATGGAGCTCTGGAGGTATGGAGCTCTGGAGGTATGGAGCTCTGGAGGTATGGAGCTATGGAGCCCTGGAGCTCTGGAGGTATGGAGCTATGGTGCTATGGAGCTCTGAAGCCATGGAGCTCTGGTGCTATGGAGCTATGGAGCTCTGGTGCTATGGAGCTATGGAGGTATGGAGCCACCAGCCAGCACCCTCCGTGGCTGGATCAATGGAAGTGTTTTAGGTACCAGGCAGCCAAAGGGCCGAGGCCTCACGCTCGACCACGCCGGCGCAGAGTTCCAGCCGCTCGGATAAGCTCTGTCACTCACCCGCCGCGCAGCCACCGGTAACGGGGAAATGTCGCCGCCTTGTGGACACGCCGTTGTAAATGAATGGGCTTTCGCACTTAGTGCAATTTTCGCCAACTCTCTGACTTAGAGCTATGGAAGTATGGAGCTATGGAGCCACCAGCCACCCAGGCTGGAGCTCTGGAGCTCTGGAGGTATGGAGCTCTGGTGCTATGGAAGTATGGAGCTCTGGTGCTATGGAAGTATGGAGCTATGGAGGTATGGAAGTATGGAGCTATGGACGTATGGAGCTATGGAGCTCTGGAAGTATGGAGCTATGGAGCTCTGGAGGTATGGAGCCCTGGAGCTATGGAGCCCTGGAGCTATGGAAGTATGGAGCTCTGGTGCTATGGAGCTATGGAGCTCTGGTGCTATGGAGCTGTGGAGCTATGGAGCTCTGGAGCTATGGAGCTCTGGAGGTATGGAGCTATGGAGCTATGGAGCTCTGGAGGTATGGAGCTATGGAGCTATGGAAGTATGGAGCTCTGGTGCTATGGAGCTATGGAGCTCTGGTGCTATGGAGCTATGGAGCTCTGGTGCTATGGAGCTATGGAGCTCTGGAAGTATGGAGCTCTGGTGCTATGGAGCTATGGAGCTCTGGTGCTATGGAGCTATGGAGCTCTGGTGCTATGGAGCTCTGGTGCTATGGAGCTCTGGTGCTATGGAGCTATGGAGCTCTGGTGCTATGGAGCTCTGGAGGTATGGAGCTCTGGAGGTATGGAGCTCTGGAGGTATGGAGCTATGGAGCCCTGGAGCTCTGGAGGTATGGAGCTATGGTGCTATGGAGCTCTGAAGCCATGGAGCTCTGGTGCTATGGAGCTATGGAGCTCTGGTGCTATGGAGCTATGGAGCTATGGAGCTCTGGAAGTATGGAGCTCTGGTGCTATGGAGCTATGGAGCTCTGGTGCTATGGAGCTATGGAGCTCTGGTGCTATGGAGCTATGGAGCTCTGGTGCTATGGAGCTCTGGTGCTATGGAGCTATGGAGCTCTGGTGCTATGGAGCTATGGAGCTCTGGAGGTATGGAGCTCTGGAGGTATGGAGCTCTGGAGGTATGGAGCTATGGAGCCCTGGAGCTCTGGAGGTATGGAGCTATGGTGCTATGGAGCTCTGAAGCCATGGAGCTCTGGTGCTATGGAGCTCTGGAGGTCTGGAGGTATGGAGCTCTGGAGGTATGGAGCTATGGAGCCCTGGAGCTCTGGAGGTATGGAGCTATGGTGCTATGGAGCTCTGAAGCCATGGAGCTCTGGTGCTATGGAGCTCTGGAGCTCTGGAGGTATGGAGCTCTGGAGGTATGGAGCTCTGGAGGTATGGAGCTATGGAGCCCTGGAGCTCTGGAGGTATGGAGCTATGGTGCTATGGAGCTCTGAAGCCATGGAGCTCTGGTGCTATGGAGCTCTGGAGGTATGGAGCTCTGGAGGTATGGAGCTCTGGAGGTATGGAGCTATGGAGCCCTGGAGCTCTGGAGGTATGGAGCTATGGTGCTATGGAGCTCTGAAGCCATGGAGCTCTGGTGCTATGGAGCTCTGGAGGTATGGAGCTCTGGAGGTATGGAGCTCTGGAGGTATGGAGCTATGGAGCCCTGGAGCTCTGGAGGTATGGAGCTATGGTGCTATGGAGCTCTGAAGCCATGGAGCTCTGGTGCTATGGAGCTATGGAGCTCTGGTGCTATGGAGCTATGGAGGTATGGAGCCACCAGCCAGCACCCTCCGTGGCTGGATCAATGGAAGTGTTTTAGGTACCAGGCAGCCAAAGGGCCGAGGCCTCACGCTCGACCACGCCGGCGCAGAGTTCCAGCCGCTCGGATAAGCTCTGTCACTCACCCGCCGCGCAGCCACCGGTAACGGGGAAATGTCGCCGCCTGGCGGACACGCCGTTGTAAATGAATGGGCTTTCGCACTTAGTGCAATTTTCGCCAACTCTCTGACTTAGAGCTATGGAAGTATGGAGCTATGGAGCCACCAGCCACCCAGGCTGGAGCTATGGAGCTCTGGAGGTATGGAGCTCAGGTGCTATGGAAGTATGGAGCTATGGAGCTATGGAAGTATGGAGCTATGGAGCTATGGAGCTCTGGAAGTATGGAGCTATGGAGCTCTGGAGGTATGGAGCTAAGGAGCCCTGGAGCCCTGGAGCTATGGAGCTCTGGTGCTATGGAGGTACGGAGCTCTGGAGGTATGGAGCTCTGGAGGTATGGAGCTATGGAGCTATGGAGCCCTGGAGCTATGGAGCTATGGAGCCCTGGAGCTATGGAGCTATGGAGCCCTGGAGCTATGGAGCTATGGAGCTCTGGTGCTATGGAGCTATGGAGCTCTGGTGCTATGGAGCTATGGAGCTCTGGTGCTATGGAGCTATGGAGCTCTGGTGCTATGGAGCTATGGAGCTCTGGAAGTATGGAGCTATGGAGCTCTGGAGGTATGGAGCTATGGAGCCCTGGAGCTATGGAGCCCTGGAGCTATGGAAGTATGGAGCTCTGGTGCTATGGAGCTATGGAGCTCTGGTGCTATGGAGCTATGGAGCTCTGGAGCTATGGAGCTCTGGAGGTATGGAGCTATGGAGCTATGGAGCTCTGGAGGTATGGAGCTATGGAGCTATGGAAGTATGGAGCTCTGGTGCTATGGAGCTATGGAGCTCTGGTGCTATGGAGCTATGGAGCTCTGGTGCTATGGAGCTATGGAGCTATGGAGCTCTGGAAGTATGGAGCTCTGGTGCTATGGAGCTATGGAGCTCTGGTGCTATGGAGCTATGGAGCTCTGGTGCTATGGAGCTATGGAGCTCTGGTGCTATGGAGCTCTGGTGCTATGGAGCTCTGGTGCTATGGAGCTATGGAGCTCTGGTGCTATGGAGCTATGGAGCTCTGGAGGTATGGAGCTCTGGAGGTATGGAGCTCTGGAGGTATGGAGCTTTGGAGCCCTGGAGCTCTGGAGGTATGGAGCTATGGTGCTATGGAGCTCTGAAGCCATGGAGCTCTGGTGCTATGGAGCTCTGGAGCTCTGGAGGTATGGAGCTCTGGAGGTATGGAGCTATGGAGCCCTGGAGCTCTGGAGGTATGGAGCTATGGTGCTATGGAGCTCTGAAGCCATGGAGCTCTGGTGCTATGGAGCTCTGGAGCTCTGGAGGTATGGAGCTCTGGAGGTATGGAGCTATGGAGCCCTGGAGCTCTGGAGGTATGGAGCTATGGTGCTATGGAGCTCTGAAGCCATGGAGCTCTGGTGCTATGGAGCTCTGGAGCTCTGGAGGTATGGAGCTCTGGAGGTATGGAGCTCTGGAGGTATGGAGCTATGGAGCCCTGGAGCTCTGGAGGTATGGAGCTATGGTGCTATGGAGCTCTGAAGCCATGGAGCTCTGGTGCTATGGAGCTCTGGAGGTATGGAGCTCTGGAGGTATGGAGCTCTGGAGGTATGGAGCTATGGAGCCCTGGAGCTCTGGAGGTATGGAGCTATGGTGCTATGGAGCTCTGAAGCCATGGAGCTCTGGTGCTATGGAGCTCTGGAGGTATGGAGCTCTGGAGGTATGGAGCTCTGGAGGTATGGAGCTATGGAGCCCTGGAGCTCTGGAGGTATGGAGCTATGGTGTTATGGAGCTCTGAAGCCATGGAGCTCTGGTGCTATGGAGCTCTGGAGGTATGGAGCTCTGGAGGTATGGAGCTCTGGAGGTATGGAGCTATGGAGCCCTGGAGCTCTGGAGGTATGGAGCTATGGTGCTATGGAGCTCTGAAGCCATGGAGCTCTGGTGCTATGGAGCTATGGAGCTCTGGTGCTATGGAGCTATGGAGGTATGGAGCCACCAGCCAGCACCCTCCGTGGCTGGATCAATGGAAGTGTTTTAGGTACCAGGCAGCCAAACGGCCGAGGCCTCACGCTCGACCACGCCGGCGCAGAGTTCCAGCCGCTCGGATAAGCTCTGTCACTCACCCGCCGCGCAGCCACCGGTAACGGGGAAATGTCGCCGCCTTGTGGACACGCCGTTGTAAATGAATGGGCTTTCGCACTTAGTGCAATTTTCGCCAACTCTCTGACTTAGAGCTATGGAAGTATGGAGCTATGGAGCCACCAGCCACCAAGGCTGGAGCTCTGGAGCTCTGGAGGTATGGAGCTCTGGTGCTATGGAAGTATGGAGCTCTGGTGCTATGGAAGTATGGAGCTATGGAGGTATGGAAGTATGGAGCTATGGAAGTATGGAGCTATGGAGCTCTGGAAGTATGGAGCTATGGAGCTCTGGAGGTATGGAGCCCTGGAGCTATGGAGCCCTGGAGCTATGGAAGTATGGAGCTCTGGTGCTATGGAGCTATGGAGCTATGGTGCTATGGAGCTATGGAGCTATGGAGCTCTGGAGCTATGGAGCTCTGGAGGTATGGAGCTATGGAGCTATGGAGCTCTGGAGGTATGGAGCTATGGAGCTATGGAAGTATGGAGCTCTGGTGCTATGGAGCTATGGAGCTCTGGTGCTATGGAGCTATGGAGCTCTGGTGCTATGGAGCTATGGAGCTATGGAGCTCTGGAAGTATGGAGCTCTGGTGCTATGGAGCTATGGAGCTCTGGTGCTATGGAGCTATGGAGCTCTGGTGCTATGGAGCTATGGAGCTCTGGTGCTATGGAGCTATGGTGCTATGGAGCTCTGGTGCTATGGAGCTATGGAGCTCTGGTGCTATGGAGCTATGGAGCTCTGGAGGTATGGAGCTCTGGAGGTATGGAGCTCTGGAGGTATGGAGCTTTGGAGCCCTGGAGCTCTGGAGGTATGGAGCTATGGTGCTATGGAGCTCTGAAGCCATGGAGCTCTGGTGCTATGGAGCTATGGAGCTCTGGTGCTATGGAGCTATGGAGGTATGGAGCCACCAGCCAGCACCCTCCGTGGCTGGATCAATGGAAGTGTTTTAGGTACCAGGCAGCCAAAGGGCCGAGGCCTCACGCTCGACCACGCCGGCGCAGAGTTCCAGCCGCTCGGATAAGCTCTGTCACTCACCCGCCGCGCAGCCACCGGTAACGGGGAAATGTCGCCGCCTTGTGGACACGCCGTTGTAAATGAATGGGCTTTCGCACTTAGTGCAATTTTCGCCAACTCTCTGACTTAGAGCTATGGAAGTATGGAGCTATGGAGCCACCAGCCACCCAGGCTGGAGCTCTGGAGCTCTGGAGGTATGGAGCTCTGGTGCTATGGAAGTATGGAGCTCTGGTGCTATGGAAGTATGGAGCTATGGAGGTATGGAAGTATGGAGCTATGGAAGTATGGAGCTATGGAGCTCTGGAAGTATGGAGCTATGGAGCTCTGGAGGTATGGAGCCCTGGAGCTATGGAGCCCTGGAGCTATGGAAGTATGGAGCTCTGGTGCTATGGAGCTATGGAGCTCTGGTGCTATGGAGCTATGGAGCTATGGAGCTCTGGAGCTATGGAGCTCTGGAGGTATGGAGCTATGGAGCTATGGAGCTCTGGAGGTATGGAGCTATGGAAGTATGGAGCTCTGGTGCTATGGAGCTATGGAGCTCTGGTGCTATGGAGCTATGGAGCTCTGGTGCTATGGAGCTATGGAGCTATGGAGCTCTGGAAGTATGGAGCTCTGGTATTATGGAGCTATGGAGCTCTGGTGCTATGGAGCTATGGAGCTCTGGTGCTATGGAGCTCTGGTGCTATGGAGCTCTGGTGCTATGGAGCTATGGAGCTCTGGTGCTATGGAGCTATGGAGCTCTGGAGGTATGGAGCTCTGGAGGTATGGAGCTCTGGAGGTATGGAGCTATGGAGCCCTGGAGCTCTGGAGGTATGGAGCTATGGTGCTATGGAGCTCTGGAGGTATGGAGCTATGGTGCTATGGAGCTCTGAAGCCATGGAGCTCTGGTGCTATGGAGCTCTGGAGGTATGGAGCTCTGGAGGTATGGAGCTCTGGAGGTATGGAGCTATGGAGCCCTGGAGCTCTGGAGGTATGGAGCTATGGTGTTATGGAGCTCTGAAGCCATGGAGCTCTGGTGCTATGGAGCTCTGGAGGTATGGAGCTCTGGAGGTATGGAGCTCTGGAGGTATGGAGCTATGGAGCCCTGGAGCTCTGGAGGTATGGAGCTATGGTGCTATGGAGCTCTGAAGCCATGGAGCTCTGGTGCTATGGAGCTATGGAGCTCTGGTGCTATGGAGCTATGGAGGTATGGAGCCACCAGCCAGCACCCTCCGTGGCTGGATCAATGGAAGTGTTTTAGGTACCAGGCAGCCAAACGGCCGAGGCCTCACGCTCGACCACGCCGGCGCAGAGTTCCAGCCGCTCGGATAAGCTCTGTCACTCACCCGCCGCGCAGCCACCGGTAACGGGGAAATGTCGCCGCCTTGTGGACACGCCGTTGTAAATGAATGGGCTTTCGCACTTAGTGCAATTTTCGCCAACTCTCTGACTTAGAGCTATGGAAGTATGGAGCTATGGAGCCACCAGCCACCAAGGCTGGAGCTCTGGAGCTCTGGAGGTATGGAGCTCTGGTGCTATGGAAGTATGGAGCTCTGGTGCTATGGAAGTATGGAGCTATGGAGGTATGGAAGTATGGAGCTATGGAAGTATGGAGCTATGGAGCTCTGGAAGTATGGAGCTATGGAGCTCTGGAGGTATGGAGCCCTGGAGCTATGGAGCCCTGGAGCTATGGAAGTATGGAGCTCTGGTGCTATGGAGCTATGGAGCTATGGTGCTATGGAGCTATGGAGCTATGGAGCTCTGGAGCTATGGAGCTCTGGAGGTATGGAGCTATGGAGCTATGGAGCTCTGGAGGTATGGAGCTATGGAGCTATGGAAGTATGGAGCTCTGGTGCTATGGAGCTATGGAGCTCTGGTGCTATGGAGCTATGGAGCTCTGGTGCTATGGAGCTATGGAGCTATGGAGCTCTGGAAGTATGGAGCTCTGGTGCTATGGAGCTATGGAGCTCTGGTGCTATGGAGCTATGGAGCTCTGGTGCTATGGAGCTATGGAGCTCTGGTGCTATGGAGCTATGGTGCTATGGAGCTCTGGTGCTATGGAGCTATGGAGCTCTGGTGCTATGGAGCTATGGAGCTCTGGAGGTATGGAGCTCTGGAGGTATGGAGCTCTGGAGGTATGGAGCTTTGGAGCCCTGGAGCTCTGGAGGTATGGAGCTATGGTGCTATGGAGCTCTGAAGCCATGGAGCTCTGGTGCTATGGAGCTATGGAGCTCTGGTGCTATGGAGCTATGGAGGTATGGAGCCACCAGCCAGCACCCTCCGTGGCTGGATCAATGGAAGTGTTTTAGGTACCAGGCAGCCAAAGGGCCGAGGCCTCACGCTCGACCACGCCGGCGCAGAGTTCCAGCCGCTCGGATAAGCTCTGTCACTCACCCGCCGCGCAGCCACCGGTAACGGGGAAATGTCGCCGCCTTGTGGACACGCCGTTGTAAATGAATGGGCTTTCGCACTTAGTGCAATTTTCGCCAACTCTCTGACTTAGAGCTATGGAAGTATGGAGCTATGGAGCCACCAGCCACCCAGGCTGGAGCTCTGGAGCTCTGGAGGTATGGAGCTCTGGTGCTATGGAAGTATGGAGCTCTGGTGCTATGGAAGTATGGAGCTATGGAGGTATGGAAGTATGGAGCTATGGAAGTATGGAGCTATGGAGCTCTGGAAGTATGGAGCTATGGAGCTCTGGAGGTATGGAGCCCTGGAGCTATGGAGCCCTGGAGCTATGGAAGTATGGAGCTCTGGTGCTATGGAGCTATGGAGCTCTGGTGCTATGGAGCTATGGAGCTATGGAGCTCTGGAGCTATGGAGCTCTGGAGGTATGGAGCTATGGAGCTATGGAGCTCTGGAGGTATGGAGCTATGGAAGTATGGAGCTCTGGTGCTATGGAGCTATGGAGCTCTGGTGCTATGGAGCTATGGAGCTATGGAGCTCTGGTGCTATGGAGCTATGGAGCTATGGAGCTCTGGAAGTATGGAGCTCTGGTGCTATGGAGCTATGGAGCTCTGGTGCTATGGAGCTATGGAGCTCTGGTGCTATGGAGCTCTGGTGCTATGGAGCTCTGGTGCTATGGAGCTATGGAGCTCTGGTGCTATGGAGCTATGGAGCTCTGGAGCTATGGAGCTCTGGAGGTATGGAGCTATGGAGCTCTGGTGCTATGGAGCTCTGGAGGTATGGAGCTCTGGAGGTATGGAGCTCTGGAGGTATGGAGCTATGGAGCCCTGGAGCTCTGGAGGTATGGAGCTATGGTGCTATGGAGCTCTGAAGCCATGGAGCTCTGGTGCTATGGAGCTATGGAGCTCTGGTGCTATGGAGCTATGGAGCTCTGGAAGTATGGAGCTCTGGTGCTATGGAGCTATGGAGCTCTGGTGCTATGGAGCTATGGAGCTCTGGTGCTATGGAGCTATGGAGCTCTGGTGCTATGGAGCTCTGGTGCTATGGAGCTCTGGTGCTATGGAGCTATGGAGCTCTGGTGCTATGGAGCTATGGAGCTCTGGAGGTATGGAGCTCTGGAGGTATGGAGCTCTGGAGGTATGGAGCTATGGAGCCCTGGAGCTCTGGAGGTATGGAGCTATGGTGCTATGGAGCTCTGAAGCCATGGAGCTCTGGTGCTATGGAGCTCTGGAGCTCTGGAGGTATGGAGCTCTGGAGGTATGGAGCTATGGAGCCCTGGAGCTCTGGAGGTATGGAGCTATGGTGCTATGGAGCTCTGAAGCCATGGAGCTCTGGTGCTATGGAGCTCTGGAGCTCTGGAGGTATGGAGCTCTGGAGGTATGGAGCTCTGGAGGTATGGAGCTATGGAGCCCTGGAGCTCTGGAGGTATGGAGCTATGGTGCTATGGAGCTCTGAAGCCATGGAGCTCTGGTGCTATGGAGCTCTGGAGGTATGGAGCTCTGGAGGTATGGAGCTCTGGAGGTATGGAGCTATGGAGCCCTGGAGCTCTGGAGGTATGGAGCTATGGTGCTATGGAGCTCTGAAGCCATGGAGCTCTGGTGCTATGGAGCTCTGGAGGTATGGAGCTCTGGAGGTATGGAGCTCTGGAGGTATGGAGCTATGGAGCCCTGGAGCTCTGGAGGTATGGAGCTATGGTGCTATGGAGCTCTGAAGCCATGGAGCTCTGGTGCTATGGAGCTATGGAGCTCTGGTGCTATGGAGCTATGGAGGTATGGAGCCACCAGCCAGCACCCTCCGTGGCTGGATCAATGGAAGTGTTTTAGGTACCAGGCAGCCAAAGGGCCGAGGCCTCACGCTCGACCACGCCGGCGCAGAGTTCCAGCCGCTCGGATAAGCTCTGTCACTCACCCGCCGCGCAGCCACCGGTAACGGGGAAATGTCGCCGCCTTGTGGACACGCCGTTGTAAATGAATGGGCTTTCGCACTTAGTGCAATTTTCGCCAACTCTCTGACTGGAGCTATGGAAGTATGGAGCTATGGAGCCACCAGCCACCCAGGCTGGAGCTATGGAGCTCTGGAGGTATGGAGCTCTGGTGCTATGGAAGTATGGAGCTATGGAGCTATGGAAGTATGGAGCTATGGAGCTATGGAGCTCTGGAAGTATGGAGCTATGGAGCTCTGGAGGTATGGAGCTATGGAGCCCTGGAGCCCTGGAGCTATGGAGCCCTGGAGCTATGGAGCTATGGAGCCCTGGAGCTATGGAGCTATGGAGCCCTGGAGCTATGGAGCTATGGAGCTCTGGTGCTATGGAGCTATGGAGCTCTGGTGCTATGGAGCTATGGAGCTCTGGTGCTATGGAGCTATGGAGCTCTGGTGCTATGGAGCTATGGAGCTCTGGAAGTATGGAGCTATGGAGCTCTGGAGGTATGGAGCTATGGAGCTCTGGAGGTATGGAGCTATGGAGCCCTGGAGCTATGGAGCCCTGGAGCTATGGAAGTATGGAGCTCTGGTGCTATGGAGCTATGGAGCTCTGGTGCTATGGAGCTATGGAGCTCTGGAGCTATGGAGCTCTGGAGGTATGGAGCTATGGAGCTCTGGAGGTATGGAGCTATGGAGCTATGGAAGTATGGAGCTCTGGTGCTATGGAGCTATGGAGCTCTGGTGCTATGGAGCTATGGAGCTCTGGTGCTATGGAGCTATGGAGCTATGGAGCTCTGGAAGTATGGAGCTCTGGTGCTATGGAGCTATGGAGCTCTGGTGCTATGGAGCTATGGAGCTCTGGTGCTATGGAGCTATGGAGCTCTGGTGCTATGGAGCTATGGTGCTATGGAGCTCTGGTGCTATGGAGCTATGGAGCTCTGGTGCTATGGAGCTATGGAGCTCTGGAGGTATGGAGCTCTGGAGGTATGGAGCTCTGGAGGTATGGAGCTTTGGAGCCCTGGAGCTCTGGAGGTATGGAGCTATGGTGCTATGGAGCTCTGAAGCCATGGAGCTCTGGTGCTATGGAGCTATGGAGCTCTGGTGCTATGGAGCTATGGAGGTATGGAGCCACCAGCCAGCACCCTCCGTGGCTGGATCAATGGAAGTGTTTTAGGTACCAGGCAGCCAAAGGGCCGAGGCCTCACGCTCGACCACGCCGGCGCAGAGTTCCAGCCGCTCGGATAAGCTCTGTCACTCACCCGCCGCGCAGCCACCGGTAACGGGGAAATGTCGCCGCCTTGTGGACACGCCGTTGTAAATGAATGGGCTTTCGCACTTAGTGCAATTTTCGCCAACTCTCTGACTTAGAGCTATGGAAGTATGGAGCTATGGAGCCACCAGCCACCCAGGCTGGAGCTCTGAAGCTCTGGAGGTATGGAGCTCTGGTGCTATGGAAGTATGGAGCTCTGGTGCTATGGAAGTATGGAGCTATGGAGGTATGGAAGTATGGAGCTATGGAAGTATGGAGCTATGGAGCTCTGGAAGTATGGAGCTATGGAGCTCTGGAGGTATGGAGCCCTGGAGCTATGGAGCCCTGGAGCTATGGAAGTATGGAGCTCTGGTGCTATGGAGCTATGGAGCTCTGGTGCTATGGAGCTATGGAGCTATGGAGCTCTGGAGCTATGGAGCTCTGGAGGTATGGAGCTATGGAGCTATGGAGCTCTGGAGGTATGGAGCTATGGAAGTATGGAGCTCTGGTGCTATGGAGCTATGGAGCTCTGGTGCTATGGAGCTATGGAGCTCTGGTGCTATGGAGCTATGGAGCTATGGAGCTCTGGAAGTATGGAGCTCTGGTGCTATGGAGCTATGGAGCTCTGGTGCTATGGAGCTATGGAGCTCTGGTGCTATGGAGCTCTGGTGCTATGGAGCTCTGGTGCTATGGAGCTATGGAGCTCTGGTGCTATGGAGCTATGGAGCTCTGGAGGTATGGAGCTCTGGAGGTATGGAGCTCTGGAGGTATGGAGCTATGGAGCCCTGGAGCTCTGGAGGTATGGAGCTATGGTGCTATGGAGCTCTGAAGCCATGGAGCTCTGGTGCTATGGAGCTCTGGAGCTCTGGAGGTATGGAGCTCTGGAGGTATGGAGCTATGGAGCCCTGGAGCTCTGGAGGTATGGAGCTATGGAGCTCTGAAGCCATGGAGCTCTGGTGCTATGGAGCTCTGGAGCTCTGGAGGTATGGAGCTCTGGAGGTATGGAGCTCTGGAGGTATGGAGCTATGGAGCCCTGGAGCTCTGGAGGTATGGAGCTATGGTGCTATGGAGCTCTGAAGCCATGGAGCTCTGGTGCTATGGAGCTCTGGAGGTATGGAGCTCTGGAGGTATGGAGCTCTGGAGGTATGGAGCTATGGAGCCCTGGAGCTCTGGAGGTATGGAGCTATGGTGCTATGGAGCTCTGAAGCCATGGAGCTCTGGTGCTATGGAGCTCTGGAGGTATGGAGCTCTGGAGGTATGGAGCTCTGGAGGTATGGAGCTATGGAGCCCTGGAGCTCTGGAGGTATGGAGCTATGGTGCTATGGAGCTCTGAAGCCATGGAGCTCTGGTGCTATGGAGCTATGGAGCTCTGGTGCTATGGAGGTATGGAGCTCTGGAGGTATGGAGCTATGGAGCCCTGGAGCTCTGGAGGTATGGAGCTATGGTGCTATGGAGCTCTGAAGCCATGGAGCTCTGGTGCTATGGAGCTATGGAGCTCTGGTGCTATGGAGCTATGGAGGTATGGAGCCACCAGCCAGCACCCTCCGTGGCTGGATCAATGGAAGTGTTTTAGGTACCAGGCAGCCAAAGGGCCGAGGCCTCACGCTCGACCACGCCGGCGCAGAGTTCCAGCCGCTCGGATAAGCTCTGTCACTCACCCGCCGCGCAGCCACCGGTAACGGGGAAATGTCGCCGCCTTGTGGACACGCCGTTGTAAATGAATGGGCTTTCGCACTTAGTGCAATTTTCGCCAACTCTCTGACTGGAGCTATGGAAGTATGGAGCTATGGAGCCACCAGCCACCCAGGCTGGAGCTATGGAGCTCTGGAGGTATGGAGCTCTGGTGCTATGGAAGTATGGAGCTATGGAGCTATGGAAGTATGGAGCTATGGAGCTATGGAGCTCTGGAAGTATGGAGCTATGGAGCTCTGGAGGTATGGAGCTATGGAGCCCTGGAGCCCTGGAGCTATGGAGCCCTGGAGCTATGGAGCTATGGAGCCCTGGAGCTATGGAGCTATGGAGCCCTGGAGCTATGGAGCTATGGAGCTCTGGTGCTATGGAGCTATGGAGCTCTGGTGCTATGGAGCTATGGAGCTCTGGTGCTATGGAGCTATGGAGCTCTGGTGCTATGGAGCTATGGAGCTCTGGAAGTATGGAGCTATGGAGCTCTGGAGGTATGGAGCTATGGAGCTCTGGAGGTATGGAGCTATGGAGCCCTGGAGCTATGGAGCCCTGGAGCTATGGAAGTATGGAGCTCTGGTGCTATGGAGCTATGGAGCTCTGGTGCTATGGAGCTATGGAGCTCTGGAGCTATGGAGCTCTGGAGGTATGGAGCTATGGAGCTCTGGAGGTATGGAGCTATGGAGCTATGGAAGTATGGAGCTCTGGTGCTATGGAGCTATGGAGCTCTGGTGCTATGGAGCTATGGAGCTCTGGTGCTATGGAGCTATGGAGCTATGGAGCTCTGGAAGTATGGAGCTCTGGTGCTATGGAGCTATGGAGCTCTGGTGCTATGGAGCTATGGAGCTCTGGTGCTATGGAGCTATGGAGCTCTGGTGCTATGGAGCTATGGTGCTATGGAGCTCTGGTGCTATGGAGCTATGGAGCTCTGGTGCTATGGAGCTATGGAGCTCTGGAGGTATGGAGCTCTGGAGGTATGGAGCTCTGGAGGTATGGAGCTTTGGAGCCCTGGAGCTCTGGAGGTATGGAGCTATGGTGCTATGGAGCTCTGAAGCCATGGAGCTCTGGTGCTATGGAGCTATGGAGCTCTGGTGCTATGGAGCTATGGAGGTATGGAGCCACCAGCCAGCACCCTCCGTGGCTGGATCAATGGAAGTGTTTTAGGTACCAGGCAGCCAAAGGGCCGAGGCCTCACGCTCGACCACGCCGGCGCAGAGTTCCAGCCGCTCGGATAAGCTCTGTCACTCACCCGCCGCGCAGCCACCGGTAACGGGGAAATGTCGCCGCCTTGTGGACACGCCGTTGTAAATGAATGGGCTTTCGCACTTAGTGCAATTTTCGCCAACTCTCTGACTTAGAGCTATGGAAGTATGGAGCTATGGAGCCACCAGCCACCCAGGCTGGAGCTCTGGAGCTCTGGAGGTATGGAGCTCTGGTGCTATGGAAGTATGGAGCTCTGGTGCTATGGAAGTATGGAGCTATGGAGGTATGGAAGTATGGAGCTATGGAAGTATGGAGCTATGGAGCTCTGGAAGTATGGAGCTATGGAGCTCTGGAGGTATGGAGCCCTGGAGCTATGGAGCCCTGGAGCTATGGAAGTATGGAGCTCTGGTGCTATGGAGCTATGGAGCTCTGGTGCTATGGAGCTATGGAGCTATGGAGCTCTGGAGCTATGGAGCTCTGGAGGTATGGAGCTATGGAGCTATGGAGCTCTGGAGGTATGGAGCTATGGAAGTATGGAGCTCTGGTGCTATGGAGCTATGGAGCTCTGGTGCTATGGAGCTATGGAGCTCTGGTGCTATGGAGCTATGGAGCTATGGAGCTCTGGAAGTATGGAGCTCTGGTGCTATGGAGCTATGGAGCTCTGGTGCTATGGAGCTATGGAGCTCTGGTGCTATGGAGCTCTGGTGCTATGGAGCTCTGGTGCTATGGAGCTATGGAGCTCTGGTGCTATGGAGCTATGGAGCTCTGGAGGTATGGAGCTCTGGAGGTATGGAGCTCTGGAGGTATGGAGCTATGGAGCCCTGGAGCTCTGGAGGTATGGAGCTATGGTGCTATGGAGCTCTGAAGCCATGGAGCTCTGGTGCTATGGAGCTCTGGAGCTCTGGAGGTATGGAGCTCTGGAGGTATGGAGCTATGGAGCCCTGGAGCTCTGGAGGTATGGAGCTATGGAGCTCTGAAGCCATGGAGCTCTGGTGCTATGGAGCTCTGGAGCTCTGGAGGTATGGAGCTCTGGAGGTATGGAGCTCTGGAGGTATGGAGCTATGGAGCCCTGGAGCTCTGGAGGTATGGAGCTATGGTGCTATGGAGCTCTGAAGCCATGGAGCTCTGGTGCTATGGAGCTCTGGAGGTATGGAGCTCTGGAGGTATGGAGCTCTGGAGGTATGGAGCTATGGAGCCCTGGAGCTCTGGAGGTATGGAGCTATGGTGCTATGGAGCTCTGAAGCCATGGAGCTCTGGTGCTATGGAGCTCTGGAGGTATGGAGCTCTGGAGGTATGGAGCTCTGGAGGTATGGAGCTATGGAGCCCTGGAGCTCTTGAGGTATGGAGCTATGGTGCTATGGAGCTCTGAAGCCATGGAGCTCTGGTGCTATGGAGCTATGGAGCTCTGGTGCTATGGAGCTATGGAGGTATGGAGCCACCAGCCAGCACCCTCCGTGGCTGGATCAATGGAAGTGTTTTAGGTACCAGGCAGCCAAAGGGCCGAGGCCTCACGCTCGACCACGCCGGCGCAGAGTTCCAGCCGCTCGGATAAGCTCTGTCACTCACCCGCCGCGCAGCCACCGGTAACGGGGAAATGTCGCCGCCTGGCGGACACGCCGTTGTAAATGAATGGGCTTTCGCACTTAGTGCAATTTTCGCCAACTCTCTGACTTAGAGCTATGGAAGTATGGAGCTATGGAGCCACCAGCCACCCAGGCTGGAGCTATGGAGCTCTGGAGGTATGGAGCTCAGGTGCTATGGAAGTATGGAGCTATGGAGCTATGGAAGTATGGAGCTATGGAGCTATGGAGCTCTGGAAGTATGGAGCTATGGAGCTCTGGAGGTATGGAGCTATGGAGCCCTGGAGCCCTGGAGCTATGGAGCTCTGGTGCTATGGAGGTATGGAGCTCTGGAGGTATGGAGCTCTGGAGGTATGGAGCTATGGAGCTATGGAGCCCTGGAGCTATGGAGCTATGGAGCCCTGGAGCTATGGAGCTATGGAGCCCTGGAGCTATGGAGCTATGGAGCTCTGGTGCTATGGAGCTATGGAGCTCTGGTGCTATGGAGCTATGGAGCTCTGGTGCTATGGAGCTATGGAGCTCTGGTGCTATGGAGCTATGGAGCTCTGGAAGTATGGAGCTATGGAGCTCTGGAGGTATGGAGCTATGGAGCCCTGGAGCTATGGAGCCCTGGAGCTATGGAAGTATGGAGCTCTGGTGCTATGGAGCTATGGAGCTCTGGTGCTATGGAGCTATGGAGCTCTGGAGCTATGGAGCTCTGGAGGTATGGAGCTATGGAGCTCTGGAGGTATGGAGCTATGGAGCTATGGAAGTATGGAGCTCTGGTGCTATGGAGCTATGGAGCTCTGGTGCTATGGAGCTATGGAGCTCTGGTGCTATGGAGCTATGGAGCTCTGGAAGTATGGAGCTCTGGTGCTATGGAGCTATGGAGCTCTGGTGCTATGGAGCTATGGAGCTCTGGTGCTATGGAGCTATGGAGCTCTGGTGCTATGGAGCTCTGGTGCTATGGAGCTCTGGTGCTATGGAGCTATGGAGCTCTGGTGCTATGGAGCTATGGAGCTCTGGAGGTATGGAGCTCTGGAGGTATGGAGCTCTGGAGGTATGGAGCTATGGAGCCCTGGAGCTCTGGAGGTATGGAGCTATGGTGCTATGGAGCTCTGAAGCCATGGAGCTCTGGTGCTATGGAGCTCTGGAGGTATGGAGCTCTGGAGGTATGGAGCTCTGGAGGTATGGAGCTATGGAGCCCTGGAGCTCTGGAGGTATGGAGCTATGGTGCTATGGAGCTCTGAAGCCATGGAGCTCTGGTGCTATGGAGCTATGGAGCTCTGGTGCTATGGAGCTATGGAGGTATGGAGCCACCAGCCAGCACCCTCCGTGGCTGGATCAATGGAAGTGTTTTAGGTACCAGGCAGCCAAAGGGCCGAGGCCTCACGCTCGACCACGCCGGCGCAGAGTTCCAGCCGCTCGGATAAGCTCTGTCACTCACCCGCCGCGCAGCCACCGGTAACGGGGAAATGTCGCCGCCTTGTGGACACGCCGTTGTAAATGAATGGGCTTTCGCACTTAGTGCAATTTTCGCCAACTCTCTGACTTAGAGCTATGGAAGTATGGAGCTATGGAGCCACCAGCCACCCAGGCTGGAGCTCTGGAGCTCTGGAGGTATGGAGCTCTGGTGCTATGGAAGTATGGAGCTCTGGTGCTATGGAAGTATGGAGCTATGGAGGTATGGAAGTATGGAGCTATGGAAGTATGGAGCTATGGAGCTCTGGAAGTATGGAGCTATGGAGCTCTGGAGGTATGGAGCCCTGGAGCTATGGAGCCCTGGAGCTATGGAAGTATGGAGCTCTGGTGCTATGGAGCTATGGAGCTATGGAGCTATGGAGCTATGGAGCTCTGGAGCTCTGGAGCTATGGAGCTCTGGAGGTATGGAGCTATGGAGCTATGGAGCTCTGGAGGTATGGAGCTATGGAGCTATGGAAGTATGGTGCTATGGAGCTCTGGAGGTATGGAGCTCTGGAGGTATGGAGCTCTGGAGGTATGGAGCTATGGAGCCCTGGAGCTCTGGAGGTATGGAGCTATGGTGCTATGGAGCTCTGAAGCCATGGAGCTCTGGTGCTATGGAGCTATGGAGCTCTGGTGCTATGGAGCTATGGAGGTATGGAGCCACCAGCCAGCACCCTCCGTGGCTGGATCAATGGAAGTGTTTTAGGTACCAGGCAGCCAAAGGGCCGAGGCCTCACGCTCGACCACGCCGGCGCAGAGTTCCAGCCGCTCGGATAAGCTCTGTCACTCACCCGCCGCGCAGCCACCGGTAACGGGGAAATGTCGCCGCCTGGCGGACACGCCGTTGTAAATGAATGGGCTTTCGCACTTAGTGCAATTTTCGCCAACTCTCTGACTGGAGCTATGGAAGTATGGAGCTATGGAGCCACCAGCCACCCAGGCTGGAGCTATGGAGCTCTGGAGGTATGGAGCTCAGGTGCTATGGAAGTATGGAGCTATGGAGCTATGGAAGTATGGAGCTATGGAGCTATGGAGCTCTGGAAGTATGGAGCTATGGAGCTCTGGAGGTATGGAGCTATGGAGCCCTGGAGCCCTGGAGCTATGGAGCCCTGGAGCTATGGAGCTATGGAGCCCTGGAGCTATGGAGCTATGGAGCCCTGGAGCTATGGAGCTATGGAGCTCTGGTGCTATGGAGCTATGGAGCTCTGGTGCTATGGAGCTATGGAGCTCTGGTGCTATGGAGCTATGGAGCTCTGGTGCTATGGAGCTATGGAGCTCTGGAAGTATGGAGCTATGGAGCTCTGGAGGTATGGAGCTATGGAGCTCTGGAGGTATGGAGCTATGGAGCCCTGGAGCTATGGAGCCCTGGAGCTATGGAAGTATGGAGCTCTGGTGCTATGGAGCTATGGAGCTCTGGTGCTATGGAGCTATGGAGCTCTGGAGCTATGGAGCTCTGGAGGTATGGAGCTATGGAGCTCTGGAGGTATGGAGCTATGGAGCTATGGAAGTATGGAGCTCTGGTGCTATGGAGCTATGGAGCTCTGGTGCTATGGAGCTATGGAGCTCTGGTGCTATGGAGCTATGGAGCTATGGAGCTCTGGAAGTATGGAGCTCTGGTGCTATGGAGCTATGGAGCTCTGGTGCTATGGAGCTATGGAGCTCTGGTGCTATGGAGCTATGGAGCTCTGGTGCTATGGAGCTATGGTGCTATGGAGCTCTGGTGCTATGGAGCTATGGAGCTCTGGTGCTATGGAGCTATGGAGCTCTGGAGGTATGGAGCTCTGGAGGTATGGAGCTCTGGAGGTATGGAGCTTTGGAGCCCTGGAGCTCTGGAGGTATGGAGCTATGGTGCTATGGAGCTCTGAAGCCATGGAGCTCTGGTGCTATGGAGCTATGGAGCTCTGGTGCTATGGAGCTATGGAGGTATGGAGCTATGGAGCCCTGGAGCTCTGGAGGTATGGAGCTATGGTGCTATGGAGCTCTGAAGCCATGGAGCTCTGGTGCTATGGAGCTCTGGAGCTCTGGAGGTATGGAGCTCTGGAGGTATGGAGCTATGGAGCCCTGGAGCTCTGGAGGTATGGAGCTATGGTGCTATGGAGCTCTGAAGCCATGGAGCTCTGGTGCTATGGAGCTCTGGAGGTATGGAGCTCTGGAGCTATGGAGCTCTGGAGCTATGGAGCTCTGGAGGTATGGAGCTATGGAGCTCTGGAGGTATGGAGCTATGGAGCTATGGAAGTATGGAGCTCTGGTGCTATGGAGCTATGGAGCTCTGGTGCTATGGAGCTATGGAGCTCTGGTGCTATGGAGCTATGGAGCTATGGAGCTCTGGAAGTATGGAGCTCTGGTGCTATGGAGCTCTGGTGCTATGGAGCTATGGAGCTCTGGTGCTATGGAGCTATGGAGCTCTGGTGCTATGGAGCTATGGTGCTATGGAGCTCTGGTGCTATGGAGCTATGGAGCTCTGGTGCTATGGAGCTATGGAGCTCTGGAGGTATGGAGCTCTGGAGGTATGGAGCTCTGGAGGTATGGAGCTTTGGAGCCCTGGAGCTCTGGAGGTATGGAGCTATGGTGCTATGGAGCTCTGAAGCCATGGAGCTCTGGTGCTATGGAGCTATGGAGCTCTGGTGCTATGGAGCTATGGAGGTATGGAGCTATGGAGCCCTGGAGCTCTGGAGGTATGGAGCTATGGTGCTATGGAGCTCTGAAGCCATGGAGCTCTGGTGCTATGGAGCTCTGGAGGTATGGAGCTCTGGAGGTATGGAGCTATGGAGCCCTGGAGCTCTGGAGGTATGGAGCTATGGTGCTATGGAGCTCTGAAGCCATGGAGCTCTGGTGCTATGGAGCTCTGGAGCTCTGGAGGTATGGAGCTCTGGAGGTATGGAGCTCTGGAGGTATGGAGCTATGGAGCCCTGGAGCTCTGGAGGTATGGAGCTATGGTGCTATGGAGCTCTGAAGCCATGGAGCTCTGGTGCTATGGAGCTCTGGAGGTATGGAGCTCTGGAGGTATGGAGCTCTGGAGGTATGGAGCTATGGAGCCCTGGAGCTCTGGAGGTATGGAGCTATGGTGCTATGGAGCTCTGAAGCCATGGAGCTCTGGTGCTATGGAGCTATGGAGCTCTGGTGCTATGGAGCTATGGAGGTATGGAGCCACCAGCCAGCACCCTCCGTGGCTGGATCAATGGAAGTGTTTTAGGTACCAGGCAGCCAAAGGGCCGAGGCCTCACGCTCGACCACGCCGGCGCAGAGTTCCAGCCGCTCGGATAAGCTCTGTCACTCACCCGCCGCGCAGCCACCGGTAACGGGGAAATGTCGCCGCCTTGTGGACACGCCGTTGTAAATGAATGGGCTTTCGCACTTAGTGCAATTTTCGCCAACTCTCTGACTTAGAGCTATGGAAGTATGGAGCTATGGAGCCACCAGCCACCCAGGCTGGAGCTCTGGAGCTCTGGAGGTATGGAGCTCTGGTGCTATGGAAGTATGGAGCTCTGGTGCTATGGAAGTATGGAGCTATGGAGGTATGGAGGTATGGAAGTATGGAGCTATGGAAGTATGGAGCTATGGAGCTCTGGAAGTATGGAGCTATGGAGCTCTGGAGGTATGGAGCCCTGGAGCTATGGAGCCCTGGAGCTATGGAAGTATGGAGCTCTGGTGCTATGGAGCTATGGAGCTCTGGTGCTATGGAGCTATGGAGCTATGGAGCTCTGGAGCTATGGAGCTATGGAGCTCTGGTGCTATGGAGCTCTGGTGCTATGGAGCTCTGGTGCTATGGAGCTATGGAGCTCTGGTGCTATGGAGCTCTGGAGGTATGGAGCTCTGGATGTATGGAGCTCTGGAGGTATGGAGCTATGGAGCCCTGGAGCTCTGGAGGTATGGAGCTATGGTGCTATGGAGCTCTGAAGCCATGGAGCTCTGGTGCTATGGAGCTATGGAGCTCTGGTGCTATGGAGCTATGGAGCTATGGAGCTCTGGAAGTATGGAGCTCTGGTGCTATGGAGCTATGGAGCTCTGGTGCTATGGAGCTATGGAGCTCTGGTGCTATGGAGCTATGGAGCTCTGGTGCTATGGAGCTCTGGTGCTATGGAGCTCTGGTGCTATGGAGCTATGGAGCTCTGGTGCTATGGAGCTATGGAGCTCTGGAGGTATGGAGCTCTGGAGGTATGGAGCTCTGGAGGTATGGAGCTATGGAGCCCTGGAGCTCTGGAGGTATGGAGCTATGGTGCTATGGAGCTCTGAAGCCATGGAGCTCTGGTGCTATGGAGCTCTGGAGCTCTGGAGGTATGGAGCTCTGGAGGTATGGAGCTATGGAGCCCTGGAGCTCTGGAGGTATGGAGCTATGGTGCTATGGAGCTCTGAAGCCATGGAGCTCTGGTGCTATGGAGCTCTGGAGCTCTGGAGGTATGGAGCTCTGGAGGTATGGAGCTCTGGAGGTATGGAGGTATGGAGCTATGGAGCCCTGGAGCTCTGGAGGTATGGAGCTATGGTGCTATGGAGCTCTGAAGCCATGGAGCTCTGGTGCTATGGAGCTCTGGAGGTATGGAGCTCTGGAGGTATGGAGCTCTGGAGGTATGGAGCTATGGAGCCCTGGAGCTCTGGAGGTATGGAGCTATGGTGCTATGGAGCTCTGAAGCCATGGAGCTCTGGTGCTATGGAGCTCTGGAGGTATGGAGCTCTGGAGGTATGGAGCTCTGGAGGTATGGAGCTATGGAGCCCTGGAGCTCTGGAGGTATGGAGCTATGGAGGTATGGAGCCACCAGCCAGCACCCTCCGTGGCTGGATCAATGGAAGTGTTTTAGGTACCAGGCAGCCAAAGGGCCGAGGCCTCACGCTCGACCACGCTGGCGCAGAGTTCCAGCCGCTCGGATAAGCTCTGTCACTCACCCGCCGCGCAGCCACCGGTAACGGGGAAATGTCGCCGCCTTGTGGACACGCCGTTGTAAATGAATGGGCTTTCGCACTTAGTGCAATTTTCGCCAACTCTCTGACTTAGAGCTATGGAAGTATGGAGCTATGGAGCCACCAGCCACCCAGGCTGGAGCTCTGGAGCTCTGGAGGTATGGAGCTCTGGTGCTATGGAAGTATGGAGCTCTGGTGCTATGGAAGGTATGGAGCTCTGGTGCTATGGAGCTATGGTGCTATGGAGCTCTGGTGCTATGGAGCTATGGAGCTCTGGTGCTATGGAGCTATGGAGCTCTGGAGGTATGGAGCTCTGGAGGTATGGAGCTCTGGAGGTATGGAGCTTTGGAGCCCTGGAGCTCTGGAGGTATGGAGCTATGGTGCTATGGAGCTCTGAAGCCATGGAGCTCTGGTGCTATGGAGCTATGGAGCTCTGGTGCTATGGAGCTATGGAGGTATGGAGCTATGGAGCCCTGGAGCTCTGGAGGTATGGAGCTATGGTGCTATGGAGCTCTGAAGCCATGGAGCTCTGGTGCTATGGAGCTCTGGAGCTCTGGAGGTATGGAGCTCTGGAGGTATGGAGCTATGGAGCCCTGGAGCTCTGGAGGTATGGAGCTATGGTGCTATGGAGCTCTGAAGCCATGGAGCTCTGGTGCTATGGAGCTCTGGAGCTCTGGAGGTATGGAGCTCTGGAGGTATGGAGCTCTGGAGGTATGGAGCTATGGAGCCCTGGAGCTCTGGAGGTATGGAGCTATGGTGCTATGGAGCTCTGAAGCCATGGAGCTCTGGTGCTATGGAGCTATGGAGCTCTGGTGCTATGGAGCTATGGAGCTATGGAGCTCTGGAAGTATGGAGCTCTGGTGCTATGGAGCTATGGAGCTCTGGTGCTATGGAGCTATGGAGCTCTGGTGCTATGGAGCTATGGAGCTCTGGTGCTATGGAGCTCTGGTGCTATGGAGCTCTGGTGCTATGGAGCTATGGAGCTCTGGTGCTATGGAGCTATGGAGCTCTGGAGGTATGGAGCTCTGGAGGTATGGAGCTCTGGAGGTATGGAGCTATGGAGCCCTGGAGCTCTGGAGGTATGGAGCTATGGTGCTATGGAGCTCTGAAGCCATGGAGCTCTGGTGCTATGGAGCTCTGGAGCTCTGGAGGTATGGAGCTCTGGAGGTATGGAGCTATGGAGCCCTGGAGCTCTGGAGGTATGGAGCTATGGTGCTATGAAGCTCTGAAGCCATGGAGCTCTGGTGCTATGGAGCTCTGGAGCTCTGGAGGTATGGAGCTCTGGAGGTATGGAGCTCTGGAGGTATGGAGCTATGGAGCCCTGGAGCTCTGGAGGTATGGAGCTATGGTGCTATGGAGCTCTGAAGCCATGGAGCTCTGGTGCTATGGAGCTCTGGAGGTATGGAGCTCTGGAGGTATGGAGCTCTGGAGGTATGGAGCTATGGAGCCCTGGAGCTCTGGAGGTATGGAGCTATGGTGCTATGGAGCTCTGAAGCCATGGAGCTCTGGTGCTATGGAGCTCTGGAGGTATGGAGCTCTGGAGGTATGGAGCTCTGGAGGTATGGAGCTATGGAGCCCTGGAGCTCTGGAGGTATGGAGCTATGGTGCTATGGAGCTCTGAAGCCATGGAGCTCTGGTGCTATGGAGCTATGGAGCTCTGGTGCTATGGAGCTATGGAGGTATGGAGCCACCAGCCAGCACCCTCCGTGGCTGGATCAATGGAAGTGTTTTAGGTACCAGGCAGCCAAAGGGCCGAGGCCTCACGCTCGACCACGCCGGCGCAGAGTTCCAGCCGCTCGGATAAGCTCTGTCACTCACCCGCCGCGCAGCCACCGGTAACGGGGAAATGTCGCCGCCTTGTGGACACGCCGTTGTAAATGAATGGGCTTTCGCACTTAGTGCAATTTTCGCCAACTCTCTGACTGGAGCTATGGAAGTATGGAGCTATGGAGCCACCAGCCACCCAGGCTGGAGCTATGGAGCTCTGGAGGTATGGAGCTCTGGTGCTATGGAAGTATGGAGCTATGGAGCTATGGAAGTATGGAGCTATGGAGCTATGGAGCTCTGGAAGTATGGAGCTATGGAGCTCTGGAGGTATGGAGCTATGGAGCCCTGGAGCCCTGGAGCTATGGAGCCCTGGAGCTATGGAGCTATGGAGCCCTGGAGCTATGGAGCTATGGAGCCCTGGAGCTATGGAGCTATGGAGCCCTGGAGCTATGGAGCTATGGAGCTCTGGTGCTATGGAGCTATGGAGCTCTGGTGCTATGGAGCTCTGGTGCTATGGAGCTATGGAGCTCTGGAAGTATGGAGCTATGGAGCTCTGGAGGTATGGAGCTATGGAGCTCTGGAGGTATGGAGCTATGGAGCCCTGGAGCTATGGAGCCCTGGAGCTATGGAAGTATGGAGCTCTGGTGCTATGGAGCTATGGAGCTCTGGTGCTATGGAGCTATGGAGCTCTGGAGCTATGGAGCTCTGGAGGTATGGAGCTATGGAGCTCTGGAGGTATGGAGCTATGGAGCTATGGAAGTATGGAGCTCTGGTGCTATGGAGCTATGGAGCTCTGGTGCTATGGAGCTATGGAGCTCTGGTGCTATGGAGCTATGGAGCTATGGAGCTCTGGAAGTATGGAGCTCTGGTGCTATGGAGCTATGGAGCTCTGGTGCTATGGAGCTATGGAGCTCTGGTGCTATGGAGCTATGGAGCTCTGGTGCTATGGAGCTATGGTGCTATGGAGCTCTGGTGCTATGGAGCTATGGAGCTCTGGTGCTATGGAGCTATGGAGCTCTGGAGGTATGGAGCTCTGGAGGTATGGAGCTCTGGAGGTATGGAGCTTTGGAGCCCTGGAGCTCTGGAGGTATGGAGCTATGGTGCTATGGAGCTCTGAAGCCATGGAGCTCTGGTGCTATGGAGCTATGGAGCTCTGGTGCTATGGAGCTATGGAGGTATGGAGCTATGGAGCCCTGGAGCTCTGGAGGTATGGAGCTATGGTGCTATGGAGCTCTGAAGCCATGGAGCTCTGGTGCTATGGAGCTCTGGAGCTCTGGAGGTATGGAGCTCTGGAGGTATGGAGCTATGGAGCCCTGGAGCTCTGGAGGTATGGAGCTATGGTGCTATGGAGCTCTGAAGCCATGGAGCTCTGGTGCTATGGAGCTCTGGAGCTCTGGAGGTATGGAGCTCTGGAGGTATGGAGCTCTGGAGGTATGGAGCTATGGAGCCCTGGAGCTCTGGAGGTATGGAGCTATGGTGCTATGGAGCTCTGAAGCCATGGAGCTCTGGTGCTATGGAGCTCTGGAGGTATGGAGCTCTGGAGGTATGGAGCTCTGGAGGTATGGAGCTATGGAGCCCTGGAGCTCTGGAGGTATGGAGCTATGGTGCTATGGAGCTCTGAAGCCATGGAGCTCTGGTGCTATGGAGCTATGGAGCTCTGGTGCTATGGAGCTATGGAGGTATGGAGCCACCAGCCAGCACCCTCCGTGGCTGGATCAATGGAAGTGTTTTAGGTACCAGGCAGCCAAAGGGCCGAGGCCTCACGCTCGACCACGCCGGCGCAGAGTTCCAGCCGCTCGGATAAGCTCTGTCACTCACCCGCCGCGCAGCCACCGGTAACGGGGAAATGTCGCCGCCTTGTGGACACGCCGTTGTAAATGAATGGGCTTTCGCACTTAGTGCAATTTTCGCCAACTCTCTGACTTAGAGCTATGGAAGTATGGAGCTATGGAGCCACCAGCCACCCAGGCTGGAGCTCTGGAGCTCTGGAGGTATGGAGCTCTGGTGCTATGGAAGTATGGAGCTCTGGTGCTATGGAAGTATGGAGCTATGGAGGTATGGAAGTATGGAGCTATGGAAGTATGGAGCTATGGAGCTCTGGAAGTATGGAGCTATGGAGCTCTGGAGGTATGGAGCCCTGGAGCTATGGAGCCCTGGAGCTATGGAAGTATGGAGCTCTGGTGCTATGGAGCTATGGAGCTCTGGTGCTATGGAGCTATGGAGCTATGGAGCTCTGGAGCTATGGAGCTCTGGAGGTATGGAGCTATGGAGCTATGGAGCTCTGGAGGTATGGAGCTATGGAGCTATGGAAGTATGGAGCTCTGGTGCTATGGAGCTATGGAGCTATGGTGCTATGGAGCTATGGAGCTCTGGTGCTATGGAGCTATGGAGCTATGGAGCTCTGGAAGTATGGAGCTCTGGTGCTATGGAGCTATGGAGCTCTGGTGCTATGGAGCTATGGAGCTCTGGTGCTATGGAGCTCTGGTGCTATGGAGCTCTGGTGCTATGGAGCTATGGAGCTCTGGTGCTATGGAGCTCTGGAGGTATGGAGCTCTGGAGGTATGGAGCTCTGGAGGTATGGAGCTATGGAGCCCTGGAGCTCTGGAGGTATGGAGCTATGGTGCTATGGAGCTCTGAAGCCATGGAGCTCTGGTGCTATGGAGCTATGGAGCTCTGGTGCTATGGAGCTATGGAGCTATGGAGCTCTGGAAGTATGGAGCTCTGGTGCTATGGAGCTATGGAGCTCTGGTGCTATGGAGCTATGGAGCTCTGGTGCTATGGAGCTATGGAGCTCTGGTGCTATGGAGCTCTGGTGCTATGGAGCTCTGGTGCTATGGAGCTATGGAGCTCTGGTGCTATGGAGCTATGGAGCTCTGGAGGTATGGAGCTCTGGAGGTATGGAGCTCTGGAGGTATGGAGCTATGGAGCCCTGGAGCTCTGGAGGTATGGAGCTATGGTGCTATGGAGCTCTGAAGCCATGGAGCTCTGGTGCTATGGAGCTCTGGAGCTCTGGAGGTATGGAGCTCTGGAGGTATGGAGCTATGGAGCCCTGGAGCTCTGGAGGTATGGAGCTATGGTGCTATGGAGCTCTGAAGCCATGGAGCTCTGGTGCTATGGAGCTCTGGAGCTCTGGAGGTATGGAGCTATGGAGGTATGGAAGTATGGAGCTATGGAGCCACCAGCCACCCAGGCTGGAGCTATGGAGCTCTGGAGGTATGGAGCTCTGGTGCTATGGAAGTATGGAGCTATGGAGCTATGGAAGTATGGAGCTATGGAGCTATGGAGCTCTGGAAGTATGGAGCTATGGAGCTCTGGAGGTATGGAGCTATGGAGCCCTGGAGCCCTGGAGCTATGGAGCCCTGGAGCTATGGAGCTATGGAGCCCTGGAGCTATGGAGCTATGGAGCCCTGGAGCTATGGAGCTATGGAGCCCTGGAGCTATGGAGCTATGGAGCTCTGGTGCTATGGAGCTATGGAGCTCTGGTGCTATGGAGCTCTGGTGCTATGGAGCTATGGAGCTCTGGAAGTATGGAGCTATGGAGCTCTGGAGGTATGGAGCTATGGAGCTCTGGAGGTATGGAGCTATGGAGCCCTGGAGCTATGGAGCCCTGGAGCTATGGAAGTATGGAGCTCTGGTGCTATGGAGCTATGGAGCTCTGGTGCTATGGAGCTATGGAGCTCTGGAGCTATGGAGCTCTGGAGGTATGGAGCTATGGAGCTCTGGAGGTATGGAGCTATGGAGCTATGGAAGTATGGAGCTCTGGTGCTATGGAGCTATGGAGCTCTGGTGCTATGGAGCTATGGAGCTCTGGTGCTATGGAGCTATGGAGCTATGGAGCTCTGGAAGTATGGAGCTCTGGTGCTATGGAGCTATGGAGCTCTGGTGCTATGGAGCTATGGAGCTCTGGTGCTATGGAGCTATGGAGCTCTGGTGCTATGGAGCTATGGTGCTATGGAGCTCTGGTGCTATGGAGCTATGGAGCTCTGGTGCTATGGAGCTATGGAGCTCTGGAGGTATGGAGCTCTGGAGGTATGGAGCTCTGGAGGTATGGAGCTTTGGAGCCCTGGAGCTCTGGAGGTATGGAGCTATGGTGCTATGGAGCTCTGAAGCCATGGAGCTCTGGTGCTATGGAGCTATGGAGCTCTGGTGCTATGGAGCTATGGAGGTATGGAGCTATGGAGCCCTGGAGCTCTGGAGGTATGGAGCTATGGTGCTATGGAGCTCTGAAGCCATGGAGCTCTGGTGCTATGGAGCTCTGGAGCTCTGGAGGTATGGAGCTCTGGAGGTATGGAGCTATGGAGCCCTGGAGCTCTGGAGGTATGGAGCTATGGTGCTATGGAGCTCTGAAGCCATGGAGCTCTGGTGCTATGGAGCTCTGGAGCTCTGGAGGTATGGAGCTCTGGAGGTATGGAGCTCTGGAGGTATGGAGCTATGGAGCCCTGGAGCTCTGGAGGTATGGAGCTATGGTGCTATGGAGCTCTGAAGCCATGGAGCTCTGGTGCTATGGAGCTCTGGAGGTATGGAGCTCTGGAGGTATGGAGCTCTGGAGGTATGGAGCTATGGAGCCCTGGAGCTCTGGAGGTATGGAGCTATGGTGCTATGGAGCTCTGAAGCCATGGAGCTCTGGTGCTATGGAGCTATGGAGCTCTGGTGCTATGGAGCTATGGAGGTATGGAGCCACCAGCCAGCACCCTCCGTGGCTGGATCAATGGAAGTGTTTTAGGTACCAGGCAGCCAAAGGGCCGAGGCCTCACGCTCGACCACGCCGGCGCAGAGTTCCAGCCGCTCGGATAAGCTCTGTCACTCACCCGCCGCGCAGCCACCGGTAACGGGGAAATGTCGCCGCCTTGTGGACACGCCGTTGTAAATGAATGGGCTTTCGCACTTAGTGCAATTTTCGCCAACTCTCTGACTTAGAGCTATGGAAGTATGGAGCTATGGAGCCACCAGCCACCCAGGCTGGAGCTCTGGAGCTCTGGAGGTATGGAGCTCTGGTGCTATGGAAGTATGGAGCTCTGGTGCTATGGAAGTATGGAGCTATGGAGGTATGGAAGTATGGAGCTATGGAAGTATGGAGCTATGGAGCTCTGGAAGTATGGAGCTATGGAGCTCTGGAGGTATGGAGCCCTGGAGCTATGGAGCCCTGGAGCTATGGAAGTATGGAGCTCTGGTGCTATGGAGCTATGGAGCTCTGGTGCTATGGAGCTATGGAGCTATGGAGCTCTGGAGCTATGGAGCTCTGGAGGTATGGAGCTATGGAGCTATGGAGCTCTGGAGGTATGGAGCTATGGAGCTATGGAAGTATGGAGCTCTGGTGCTATGGAGCTATGGAGCTCTGGTGCTATGGAGCTATGGAGCTCTGGTGCTATGGAGCTATGGAGCTATGGAGCTCTGGAAGTATGGAGCTCTGGTGCTATGGAGCTATGGAGCTCTGGTGCTATGGAGCTATGGAGCTCTGGTGCTATGGAGCTCTGGTGCTATGGAGCTCTGGTGCTATGGAGCTATGGAGCTCTGGTGCTATGGAGCTCTGGAGGTATGGAGCTCTGGAGGTATGGAGCTCTGGAGGTATGGAGCTATGGAGCCCTGGAGCTCTGGAGGTATGGAGCTATGGTGCTATGGAGCTCTGAAGCCATGGAGCTCTGGTGCTATGGAGCTATGGAGCTCTGGTGCTATGGAGCTATGGAGCTATGGAGCTCTGGAAGTATGGAGCTCTGGTGCTATGGAGCTATGGAGCTCTGGTGCTATGGAGCTATGGAGCTCTGGTGCTATGGAGCTATGGAGCTCTGGTGCTATGGAGCTCTGGTGCTATGGAGCTCTGGTGCTATGGAGCTATGGAGCTCTGGTGCTATGGAGCTATGGAGCTCTGGAGGTATGGAGCTCTGGAGGTATGGAGCTCTGGAGGTATGGAGCTATGGAGCCCTGGAGCTCTGGAGGTATGGAGCTATGGTGCTATGGAGCTCTGAAGCCATGGAGCTCTGGTGCTATGGAGCTCTGGAGCTCTGGAGGTATGGAGCTCTGGAGGTATGGAGCTATGGAGCCCTGGAGCTCTGGAGGTATGGAGCTATGGTGCTATGGAGCTCTGAAGCCATGGAGCTCTGGTGCTATGGAGCTCTGGAGCTCTGGAGGTATGGAGCTCTGGAGGTATGGAGCTCTGGAGGTATGGAGCTATGGAGCCCTGGAGCTCTGGAGGTATGGAGCTATGGTGCTATGGAGCTCTGAAGCCATGGAGCTCTGGTGCTATGGAGCTCTGGAGGTATGGAGCTCTGGAGGTATGGAGCTCTGGAGGTATGGAGCTATGGAGCCCTGGAGCTCTGGAGGTATGGAGCTATGGTGCTATGGAGCTCTGAAGCCATGGAGCTCTGGTGCTATGGAGCTCTGGAGGTATGGAGCTCTGGAGGTATGGAGCTCTGGAGGTATGGAGCTATGGAGCCCTGGAGCTCTGGAGGTATGGAGCTATGGTGCTATGGAGCTCTGAAGCCATGGAGCTCTGGTGCTATGGAGCTATGGAGCTCTGGTGCTATGGAGCTATGGAGGTATGGAGCCACCAGCCAGCACCCTCCGTGGCTGGATCAATGGAAGTGTTTTAGGTACCAGGCAGCCAAAGGGCCGAGGCCTCACGCTCGACCACGCCGGCGCAGAGTTCCAGCCGCTCGGATAAGCTCTGTCACTCACCCGCCGCGCAGCCACCGGTAACGGGGAAATGTCGCCGCCTGGCGGACACACCGTTGTAAATGAATGGGCTTTCGCACTTAGTGCAATTTTCGCCAACTCTCTGACTTAGAGCTATGGAAGTATGGAGCTATGGAGCCACCAGCCACCCAGGCTGGAGCTATGGAGCTCTGGAGGTATGGAGCTCAGGTGCTATGGAAGTATGGAGCTATGGAGCTATGGAAGTATGGAGCTATGGAGCTATGGAGCTCTGGAAGTATGGAGCTATGGAGCTCTGGAGGTATGGAGCTATGGAGCCCTGGAGCCCTGGAGCTATGGAGCTCTGGTGCTATGGAGGTATGGAGCTCTGGAGGTATGGAGCTCTGGAGGTATGGAGCTATGGAGCTATGGAGCCCTGGAGCTATGGAGCTATGGAGCCCTGGAGCTATGGAGCTATGGAGCCCTGGAGCTATGGAGCTATGGAGCTCTGGTGCTATGGAGCTATGGAGCTCTGGTGCTATGGAGCTATGGAGCTCTGGTGCTATGGAGCTATGGAGCTCTGGTGCTATGGAGCTATGGAGCTCTGGAAGTATGGAGCTATGGAGCTCTGGAGGTATGGAGCTATGGAGCCCTGGAGCTATGGAGCCCTGGAGCTATGGAAGTATGGAGCTCTGGTGCTATGGAGCTATGGAGCTCTGGTGCTATGGAGCTATGGAGCTCTGGAGCTATGGAGCTCTGGAGGTATGGAGCTATGGAGCTATGGAGCTCTGGAGGTATGGAGCTATGGAGCTATGGAAGTATGGAGCTCTGGTGCTATGGAGCTATGGAGCTCTGGTGCTATGGAGCTATGGAGCTCTGGTGCTATGGAGCTATGGAGCTCTGGAAGTATGGAGCTCTGGTGCTATGGAGCTATGGAGCTCTGGTGCTATGGAGCTATGGAGCTCTGGTGCTATGGAGCTATGGAGCTCTGGTGCTATGGAGCTCTGGTGCTATGGAGCTCTGGTGCTATGGAGCTATGGAGCTCTGGTGCTATGGAGCTATGGAGCTCTGGAGGTATGGAGCTCTGGAGGTATGGAGCTCTGGAGGTATGGAGCTATGGAGCCCTGGAGCTCTGGAGGTATGGAGCTATGGTGCTATGGAGCTCTGAAGCCATGGAGCTCTGGTGCTATGGAGCTCTGGAGGTATGGAGCTCTGGAGGTATGGAGCTCTGGAGGTATGGAGCTATGGAGCCCTGGAGCTCTGGAGGTATGGAGCTATGGTGCTATGGAGCTCTGAAGCCATGGAGCTCTGGTGCTATGGAGCTATGGAGCTCTGGTGCTATGGAGCTATGGAGGTATGGAGCCACCAGCCAGCACCCTCCGTGGCTGGATCAATGGAAGTGTTTTAGGTACCAGGCAGCCAAAGGGCCGAGGCCTCACGCTCGACCACGCCGGCGCAGAGTTCCAGCCGCTCGGATAAGCTCTGTCACTCACCCGCCGCGCAGCCACCGGTAACGGGGAAATGTCGCCGCCTGGCGGACACGCCGTTGTAAATGAATGGGCTTTCGCACTTAGTGCAATTTTCGCCAACTCTCTGACTGGAGCTATGGAAGTATGGAGCTATGGAGCCACCAGCCACCCAGGCTGGAGCTATGGAGCTCTGGAGGTATGGAGCTCAGGTGCTATGGAAGTATGGAGCTATGGAGCTATGGAAGTATGGAGCTATGGAGCTATGGAGCTCTGGAAGTATGGAGCTATGGAGCTCTGGAGGTATGGAGCTATGGAGCCCTGGAGCCCTGGAGCTATGGAGCTCTGGTGCTATGGAGCTATGGAGCCCTGGAGCTATGGAGCTATGGAGCCCTGGAGCTATGGAGCTATGGAGCTCTGGTGCTATGGAGCTATGGAGCTCTGGTGCTATGGAGCTATGGAGCTCTGGTGCTATGGAGCTATGGAGCTCTGGTGCTATGGAGCTATGGAGCTCTGGAAGTATGGAGCTATGGAGCTCTGGAGGTATGGAGCTATGGAGCTCTGGAGGTATGGAGCTATGGAGCCCTGGAGCTATGGAGCCCTGGAGCTATGGAAGTATGGAGCTCTGGTGCTATGGAGCTATGGAGCTCTGGTGCTATGGAGCTATGGAGCTCTGGAGCTATGGAGCTCTGGAGGTATGGAGCTATGGAGCTCTGGAGGTATGGAGCTATGGAGCTATGGAAGTCTGGAGCTCTGGTGCTATGGAGCTATGGAGCTCTGGTGCTATGGAGCTATGGAGCTCTGGTGCTATGGAGCTATGGAGCTATGGAGCTCTGGAAGTATGGAGCTCTGGTGCTATGGAGCTATGGAGCTCTGGTGCTATGGAGCTATGGAGCTCTGGTGCTATGGAGCTATGGAGCTCTGGTGCTATGGAGCTATGGTGCTATGGAGCTCTGGTGCTATGGAGCTATGGAGCTCTGGTGCTATGGAGCTATGGAGCTCTGGAGGTATGGAGCTCTGGAGGTATGGAGCTCTGGAGGTATGGAGCTTTGGAGCCCTGGAGCTCTGGAGGTATGGAGCTATGGTGCTATGGAGCTCTGAAGCCATGGAGCTCTGGTGCTATGGAGCTATGGAGCTCTGGTGCTATGGAGCTATGGAGGTATGGAGCTATGGAGCCCTGGAGCTCTGGAGGTATGGAGCTATGGTGCTATGGAGCTCTGAAGCCATGGAGCTCTGGTGCTATGGAGCTCTGGAGCTCTGGAGGTATGGAGCTCTGGAGGTATGGAGCTATGGAGCCCTGGAGCTCTGGAGGTATGGAGCTATGGTGCTATGGAGCTCTGAAGCCATGGAGCTCTGGTGCTATGGAGCTCTGGAGCTCTGGAGGTATGGAGCTCTGGAGGTATGGAGCTCTGGAGGTATGGAGCTATGGAGCCCTGGAGCTCTGGAGGTATGGAGCTATGGTGCTATGGAGCTCTGAAGCCATGGAGCTCTGGTGCTATGGAGCTCTGGAGGTATGGAGCTCTGGAGGTATGGAGCTCTGGAGGTATGGAGCTATGGAGCCCTGGAGCTCTGGAGGTATGGAGCTATGGTGCTATGGAGCTCTGAAGCCATGGAGCTCTGGTGCTATGGAGCTATGGAGCTCTGGTGCTATGGAGCTATGGAGGTATGGAGCCACCAGCCAGCACCCTCCGTGGCTGGATCAATGGAAGTGTTTTAGGTACCAGGCAGCCAAAGGGCCGAGGCCTCACGCTCGACCACGCCGGCGCAGAGTTCCAGCCGCTCGGATAAGCTCTGTCACTCACCCGCCGCGCAGCCACCGGTAACGGGGAAATGTCGCCGCCTTGTGGACACGCCGTTGTAAATGAATGGGCTTTCGCACTTAGTGCAATTTTCGCCAACTCTCTGACTTAGAGCTATGGAAGTATGGAGCTATGGAGCCACCAGCCACCCAGGCTGGAGCTCTGGAGCTCTGGAGGTATGGAGCTCTGGTGCTATGGAAGTATGGAGCTCTGGTGCTATGGAAGTATGGAGCTATGGAGGTATGGAAGTATGGAGCTATGGAAGTATGGAGCTATGGAGCTCTGGAAGTATGGAGCTATGGAGCTCTGGAGGTATGGAGCCCTGGAGCTATGGAGCCCTGGAGCTATGGAAGTATGGAGCTCTGGTGCTATGGAGCTATGGAGCTCTGGTGCTATGGAGCTATGGAGCTATGGAGCTCTGGAGCTATGGAGCTCTGGAGGTATGGAGCTATGGAGCTATGGAGCTCTGGAGGTATGGAGCTATGGAGCTATGGAAGTATGGAGCTCTGGTGCTATGGAGCTATGGAGCTCTGGTGCTATGGAGCTATGGAGCTCTGGTGCTATGGAGCTATGGAGCTATGGAGCTCTGGAAGTATGGAGCTCTGGTGCTATGGAGCTATGGAGCTCTGGTGCTATGGAGCTATGGAGCTCTGGTGCTATGGAGCTCTGGTGCTATGGAGCTCTGGTGCTATGGAGCTATGGAGCTCTGGTGCTATGGAGCTATGGAGCTCTGGAGGTATGGAGCTCTGGAGGTATGGAGCTCTGGAGGTATGGAGCTATGGAGCCCTGGAGCTCTGGAGGTATGGAGCTATGGTGCTATGGAGCTCTGAAGCCATGGAGCTCTGGTGCTATGGAGCTCTGGAGCTCTGGAGGTATGGAGCTCTGGAGGTATGGAGCTATGGAGCCCTGGAGCTCTGGAGGTATGGAGCTATGGAGCTCTGAAGCCATGGAGCTCTGGTGCTATGGAGCTCTGGAGCTCTGGAGGTATGGAGCTCTGGAGGTATGGAGCTATGGAGCCCTGGAGCTCTGGAGGTATGGAGCTATGGTGCTATGGAGCTCTGAAGCCATGGAGCTCTGGTGCTATGGAGCTCTGGAGGTATGGAGCTCTGGAGGTATGGAGCTCTGGAGGTATGGAGCTATGGAGCCCTGGAGCTCTGGAGGTATGGAGCTATGGTGCTATGGAGCTCTGAAGCCATGGAGCTCTGGTGCTATGGAGCTCTGGAGGTATGGAGCTCTGGAGGTATGGAGCTCTGGAGGTATGGAGCTATGGAGCCCTGGAGCTCTGGAGGTATGGAGCTATGGTGCTATGGAGCTCTGAAGCCATGGAGCTCTGGTGCTATGGAGCTATGGAGCTCTGGTGCTATGGAGCTATGGAGGTATGGAGCCACCAGCCAGCACCCTCCGTGGCTGGATCAATGGAAGTGTTTTAGGTACCAGGCAGCCAAAGGGCCGAGGCCTCACGCTCGACCACGCCGGCGCAGAGTTCCAGCCGCTCGGATAAGCTCTGTCACTCACCCGCCGCGCAGCCACCGGTAACGGGGAAATGTCGCCGCCTGGCGGACACGCCGTTGTAAATGAATGGGCTTTCGCACTTAGTGCAATTTTCGCCAACTCTCTGACTTAGAGCTATGGAAGTATGGAGCTATGGAGCCACCAGCCACCCAGGCTGGAGCTATGGAGCTCTGGAGGTATGGAGCTCAGGTGCTATGGAAGTATGGAGCTATGGAGCTATGGAAGTATGGAGCTATGGAGCTATGGAGCTCTGGAAGTATGGAGCTATGGAGCTCTGGAGGTATGGAGCTATGAAGCCCTGGAGCCCTGGAGCTATGGAGCTCTGGTGCTATGGAGGTATGGAGCTCTGGAGGTATGGAGCTCTGGAGGTATGGAGCTATGGAGCTATGGAGCCCTGGAGCTATGGAGCTATGGAGCCCTGGAGCTATGGAGCTATGGAGCCCTGGAGCTATGGAGCTATGGAGCTCTGGTGCTATGGAGCTATGGAGCTCTGGTGCTATGGAGCTATGGAGCTCTGGTGCTATGGAGCTATGGAGCTCTGGTGCTATGGAGCTATGGAGCTCTGGAAGTATGGAGCTATGGAGCTCTGGAGGTATGGAGCTATGGAGCCCTGGAGCTATGGAGCCCTGGAGCTATGGAAGTATGGAGCTCTGGTGCTATGGAGCTATGGAGCTCTGGTGCTATGGAGCTATGGAGCTCTGGAGCTATGGAGCTCTGGAGGTATGGAGCTATGGAGCTATGGAGCTCTGGAGGTATGGAGCTATGGAGCTATGGAAGTATGGAGCTCTGGTGCTATGGAGCTATGGAGCTCTGGTGCTATGGAGCTATGGAGCTCTGGTGCTATGGAGCTATGGAGCTCTGGAAGTATGGAGCTCTGGTGCTATGGAGCTATGGAGCTCTGGTGCTATGGAGCTATGGAGCTCTGGTGCTATGGAGCTATGGAGCTCTGGTGCTATGGAGCTCTGGTGCTATGGAGCTCTGGTGCTATGGAGCTATGGAGCTCTGGTGCTATGGAGCTATGGAGCTCTGGAGGTATGGAGCTCTGGAGGTATGGAGCTCTGGAGGTATGGAGCTTTGGAGCCCTGGAGCTCTGGAGGTATGGAGCTATGGTGCTATGGAGCTCTGAAGCCATGGAGCTCTGGTGCTATGGAGCTCTGGAGCTCTGGAGGTATGGAGCTCTGGAGGTATGGAGCTATGGAGCCCTGGAGCTCTGGAGGTATGGAGCTATGGTGCTATGGAGCTCTGAAGCCATGGAGCTCTGGTGCTATGGAGCTCTGGAGCTCTGGAGGTATGGAGCTCTGGAGGTATGGAGCTATGGAGCCCTGGAGCTCTGGAGGTATGGAGCTATGGTGCTATGGAGCTCTGAAGCCATGGAGCTCTGGTGCTATGGAGCTCTGGAGCTCTGGAGGTATGGAGCTCTGGAGGTATGGAGCTCTGGAGGTATGGAGCTATGGAGCCCTGGAGCTCTGGAGGTATGGAGCTATGGTGCTATGGAGCTCTGAAGCCATGGAGCTCTGGTGCTATGGAGCTCTGGAGGTATGGAGCTCTGGAGGTATGGAGCTCTGGAGGTATGGAGCTATGGAGCCCTGGAGCTCTGGAGGTATGGAGCTATGGTGCTATGGAGCTCTGAAGCCATGGAGCTCTGGTGCTATGGAGCTCTGGAGGTATGGAGCTCTGGAGGTATGGAGCTCTGGAGGTATGGAGCTATGGAGCCCTGGAGCTCTGGAGGTATGGAGCTATGGTGCTATGGAGCTCTGAAGCCATGGAGCTCTGGTGCTATGGAGCTCTGGAGGTATGGAGCTCTGGAGGTATGGAGCTCTGGAGGTATGGAGCTATGGAGCCCTGGAGCTCTGGAGGTATGGAGCTATGGTGCTATGGAGCTCTGAAGCCATGGAGCTATGGTGCTATGGAGCTCTGAAGCCATGGAGCTCTGGTGCTATGGAGCTATGGAGCTCTGGTGCTATGGAGCTATGGAGGTATGGAGCCACCAGCCAGCACCCTCCGTGGCTGGATCAATGGAAGTGTTTTAGGTACCAGGCAGCCAAAGGGCCGAGGCCTCACGCTCGACCACGCCGGCGCAGAGTTCCAGCCGCTCGGATAAGCTCTGTCACTCACCCGCCGCGCAGCCACCGGTAACGGGGAAATGTCGCCGCCTGGCGGACACGCCGTTGTAAATGAATGGGCTTTCGCACTTAGTGCAATTTTCGCCAACTCTCTGACTTAGAGCTATGGAAGTATGGAGCTATGGAGCCACCAGCCACCCAGGCTGGAGCTATGGAGCTCTGGAGGTATGGAGCTCAGGTGCTATGGAAGTATGGAGCTATGGAGCTATGGAAGTATGGAGCTATGGAGCTATGGAGCTCTGGAAGTATGGAGCTATGGAGCTCTGGAGGTATGGAGCTATGAAGCCCTGGAGCCCTGGAGCTATGGAGCTCTGGTGCTATGGAGGTATGGAGCTCTGGAGGTATGGAGCTCTGGAGGTATGGAGCTATGTAACTATGGAGCCCTGGAGCTATGGAGCTATGGAGCCCTGGAGCTATGGAGCTATGGAGCCCTGGAGCTATGGAGCTATGGAGCTCTGGTGCTATGGAGCTATGGAGCTCTGGTGCTATGGAGCTATGGAGCTCTGGTGCTATGGAGCTATGGAGCTCTGGTGCTATGGAGCTATGGAGCTCTGGAAGTATGGAGCTATGGAGCTCTGGAGGTATGGAGCTATGGAGCCCTGGAGCTATGGAGCCCTGGAGCTATGGAAGTATGGAGCTCTGGTGCTATGGAGCTATGGAGCTCTGGTGCTATGGAGCTATGGAGCTCTGGAGCTATGGAGCTCTGGAGGTATGGAGCTATGGAGCTATGGAGCTCTGGAGGTATGGAGCTATGGAGCTATGGAAGTATGGAGCTCTGGTGCTATGGAGCTATGGAGCTCTGGTGCTATGGAGCTATGGAGCTCTGGTGCTATGGAGCTATGGAGCTCTGGAAGTATGGAGCTCTGGTGCTATGGAGCTATGGAGCTCTGGTGCTATGGAGCTATGGAGCTCTGGTGCTATGGAGCTATGGAGCTCTGGTGCTATGGAGCTCTGGTGCTATGGAGCTCTGGTGCTATGGAGCTATGGAGCTCTGGTGCTATGGAGCTATGGAGCTCTGGAGGTATGGAGCTCTGGAGGTATGGAGCTCTGGAGGTATGGAGCTTTGGAGCCCTGGAGCTCTGGAGGTATGGAGCTATGGTGCTATGGAGCTCTGAAGCCATGGAGCTCTGGTGCTATGGAGCTCTGGAGCTCTGGAGGTATGGAGCTCTGGAGGTATGGAGCTATGGAGCCCTGGAGCTCTGGAGGTATGGAGCTATGGTGCTATGGAGCTCTGAAGCCATGGAGCTCTGGTGCTATGGAGCTCTGGAGCTCTGGAGGTATGGAGCTCTGGAGGTATGGAGCTATGGAGCCCTGGAGCTCTGGAGGTATGGAGCTATGGTGCTATGGAGCTCTGAAGCCATGGAGCTCTGGTGCTATGGAGCTCTGGAGCTCTGGAGGTATGGAGCTCTGGAGGTATGGAGCTCTGGAGGTATGGAGCTATGGAGCCCTGGAGCTCTGGAGGTATGGAGCTATGGTGCTATGGAGCTCTGAAGCCATGGAGCTCTGGTGCTATGGAGCTCTGGAGGTATGGAGCTCTGGAGGTATGGAGCTCTGGAGGTATGGAGCTATGGAGCCCTGGAGCTCTGGAGGTATGGAGCTATGGTGCTATGGAGCTCTGAAGCCATGGAGCTCTGGTGCTATGGAGCTCTGGAGGTATGGAGCTCTGGAGGTATGGAGCTCTGGAGGTATGGAGCTATGGAGCCCTGGAGCTCTGGAGGTATGGAGCTATGGTGCTATGGAGCTCTGAAGCCATGGAGCTCTGGTGCTATGGAGCTCTGGAGGTATGGAGCTCTGGAGGTATGGAGCTCTGGAGGTATGGAGCTATGGAGCCCTGGAGCTCTGGAGGTATGGAGCTATGGTGCTATGGAGCTCTGAAGCCATGGAGCTCTGGTGCTATGGAGCTATGGAGCTCTGGTGCTATGGAGCTATGGAGGTATGGAGCCACCAGCCAGCACCCTCCGTGGCTGGATCAATGGAAGTGTTTTAGGTACCAGGCAGCCAAAGGGCCGAGGCCTCACGCTCGACCACGCCGGCGCAGAGTTCCAGCCGCTCGGATAAGCTCTGTCACTCACCCGCCGCGCAGCCACCGGTAACGGGGAAATGTCGCCGCCTTGTGGACACGCCGTTGTAAATGAATGGGCTTTCGCACTTAGTGCAATTTTCGCCAACTCTCTGACTGGAGCTATGGAAGTATGGAGCTATGGAGCCACCAGCCACCCAGGCTGGAGCTATGGAGCTCTGGAGGTATGGAGCTCTGGTGCTATGGAAGTATGGAGCTATGGAGCTATGGAAGTATGGAGCTATGGAGCTATGGAGCTCTGGAAGTATGGAGCTATGGAGCTCTGGAGGTATGGAGCTATGGAGCCCTGGAGCCCTGGAGCTATGGAGCCCTGGAGCTATGGAGCTATGGAGCCCTGGAGCTATGGAGCTATGGAGCCCTGGAGCTATGGAGCTATGGAGCTCTGGTGCTATGGAGCTATGGAGCTCTGGTGCTATGGAGCTATGGAGCTCTGGTGCTATGGAGCTATGGAGCTCTGGTGCTATGGAGCTATGGAGCTCTGGAAGTATGGAGCTATGGAGCTCTGGAGGTATGGAGCTATGGAGCTCTGGAGGTATGGAGCTATGGAGCCCTGGAGCTATGGAGCCCTGGAGCTATGGAAGTATGGAGCTCTGGTGCTATGGAGCTATGGAGCTCTGGTGCTATGGAGCTATGGAGCTCTGGAGCTATGGAGCTCTGGAGGTATGGAGCTATGGAGCTCTGGAGGTATGGAGCTATGGAGCTATGGAAGTATGGAGCTCTGGTGCTATGGAGCTATGGAGCTCTGGTGCTATGGAGCTATGGAGCTCTGGTGCTATGGAGCTATGGAGCTATGGAGCTCTGGAAGTATGGAGCTCTGGTGCTATGGAGCTATGGAGCTCTGGTGCTATGGAGCTATGGAGCTCTGGTGCTATGGAGCTATGGAGCTCTGGTGCTATGGAGCTATGGTGCTATGGAGCTCTGGTGCTATGGAGCTATGGAGCTCTGGTGCTATGGAGCTATGGAGCTCTGGAGGTATGGAGCTCTGGAGGTATGGAGCTCTGGAGGTATGGAGCTTTGGAGCCCTGGAGCTCTGGAGGTATTGAGCTATGGTGCTATGGAGCTCTGAAGCCATGGAGCTCTGGTGCTATGGAGCTATGGAGCTCTGGTGCTATGGAGCTATGGAGGTATGGAGCCACCAGCCAGCACCCTCCGTGGCTGGATCAATGGAAGTGTTTTAGGTACCAGGCAGCCAAAGGGCCGAGGCCTCACGCTCGACCACGCCGGCGCAGAGTTCCAGCCGCTCGGATAAGCTCTGTCACTCACCCGCCGCGCAGCCACCGGTAACGGGGAAATGTCGCCGCCTTGTGGACACGCCGTTGTAAATGAATGGGCTTTCGCACTTAGTGCAATTTTCGCCAACTCTCTGACTTAGAGCTATGGAAGTATGGAGCTATGGAGCCACCAGCCACCCAGGCTGGAGCTCTGGAGCTCTGGAGGTATGGAGCTCTGGTGCTATGGAAGTATGGAGCTCTGGTGCTATGGAAGTATGGAGCTATGGAAGTATGGAGCTATGGAAGTATGGAGCTATGGAGCTATGGAGCTATGGAAGTATGGAGCTATGGAAGTCTGGAGCTATGGAGCTCTGGGGCTATGGAAGTATGGAGCTCTGGGGCTATGGAAGTATGGAGCTATGGAGCTCCGGGGCTATGGAGCTCCGGGGCTATGGAGCTATGGAGCTCCGGGGCTATGGAGCTCTGGAGCTACGGAAGTATGGATGATCCAGCACCCTCCGTGGCTGACCGCTGGTGCTCGGGGCCGGTGAACTCGGCACCCGCCGGAGGCGGGTGCCTCGGTGACCGCTGTCGCTTGGGGCCAGTGAACTCGGCACCCGCCTTCGGCGGGTGCCTCGGTGACCGGTTGTCGCTTGGGGCCGGTGAACTCGGCACCCGCCTTCGGCGGGTGCCTCGGTGACCGGTTGTCGCTTGGGGCCGGTGAACTCGGCACCCGCCTTCGGCGGGTGCCTCGGTGACCGGTTGTCGCTTGGGGCCGGTGAACTCGGCACCCGCCTTCGGCGGGTGCCTCGGTGTCGGTCGGGGTTGGTGCTTGGGGACCGGCTTCGCTTCTGGAAG